>NC_090447.1:1017267977-1017582699 GCF_031143425.1 Pleurodeles waltl | reverse complement strand
ACTGGCATTGCCAAGAATGGGTAACTCAAATTGTGTCAGATACACAGACCAAAGCAATACAAAATCACATACACCAAAGTACAGACAGAGGGCTCTACAACAGTACCTGACCACAGGCACATCATGATCCAATGACCATGCATCTGGTGGTATGACAGAAACAGATGTCTGTGTTGTGGTACAGGCACTGTGGTCTTCAATGATGAAACATATCTACAGCTATATACAGGTCATACAAGAATAATGTTTTGCCCAGGGGAAGGGTGAATGCTTTGCCTACATATGATGACATCATATTTCCTGGCCACATGATCACACACATGAAGCAATTGGCCTACCACAGCACAATAAACAAGAACAATGTGAACTTCTGAGCTTCCAGCCAAACACTGTGCAAGCTGCCTTGGCACAGGTCTCATACACCCCAAATCTGTGACTTATATTACCTGGAACAATACATTTTCACCTTCTTGGTCGGAACAGCATCAGATAACTTCAAATGTCACAAATCTGATATGACCACATGAGTTACCTGTACAAAGACAAAACAGGGAGTATAGGCTTTAAAAGAATCATATTGCCCAATTCATATGGCAAGCATCTGGAAAGAAATGTATATTGTAATGAGACTGACACAAATAATGTAGCTACATCAAGGTGGGGATCTGTCAAAGGCTAACCCTTCATGTGCCCTTTGGCTGAATATTGCAGAGTAGTAGATCCCCAGCTCTTAGAAAAACACTCTACTACACACATTCTAACATGTGCAACAATGAGTCCCTCTTATCAGAATTGTGGCACCAGGCATTGCACGAACACAAACAGAACAGATGCGACTTAGCAACCAGGCACGCCCTCTCTGGGTACAGTTGTGAACATCAGCTGGGGGATAGTGCTGTTGCACATAATAAATAAATTGTGGACTGAACCCAGATAACCGGCACAGACCTGTGAAAAGTAGAGATCTGCCGAACAGACAACTTACAGGTTGATGGAATGGAAGTTCTCTCTGTTGCAATAGACTTGTTCATTGGCATGTGGTGGGACCAAGCCAACATGTGTGCCATCAATAGCCCCCTCCATATGTAGGAGGCATGTAGAACCATAAAAGTCAGCCTTCACATGGGCTAAATCCTGATGTTGAGGAAACTGAATATAGCTGTCCAGGTGTTACAACATTCCTGAGGACATCCTTCTAAACCAGACTGAACATAGGTTGAGACATGTCAGCTGACAGGGCCACTGTATGTTGGAAGGACCCTGTGGGTAGTTAGTGCAATACTGACATGACTTGTGCAATGGGTGGTATGCTGGTTGGGTACCTTATAGCTGGCATCAGATCTGGCTCCAACTAACCACATAAATCTACTATGTTTTGCCTATCCAAGCTGTACTACATGATAATATGGCGTTCCTCCATGGTCTAAAGGTCTGGCAGTGGACGGTACACAGGTGGTTGATGAATCCTTCCTCTCCCTGGGTACCTACATATTACAAGAAATATGTTCTAACATTAGTCATTGTGTCTCATGCTATATACATGATGCATGTCAATGATAACCTGTGACAAGTCATTTTAGAAGGGTAAAACATGGCAACCAGTACACATCACACCTGCTAATAACATAAGGGTCACATGTGACCCCCATGGTTTGCCACATGTCCACAACATGTATCTGGACCAAACTCAAAAAAGTGCATCACAAGTGCTCCTCAAAATGTGACTGCAGATCCCGACAGCAGAAATGACGTTTGGCGGGGGTGGACTGTGCCCCATTGTAAAATGCCTTCTGTGCCCATCAACATACTACAATGACGTTTGAGTAGTAGGATCTACATGACAAGACAGGATAAGTATGTTTGTGTGCTGAAAACAATATTTGTTGTGTCAGTTATTGAAGCCCAAAACTGCATTTCCGGCCTTTAAAAAGGCAGCTGCCTGACCTACTCAACTGGACATTAGGAACCAACCCCCGACCACTGGTGGATGTCGTCATGATGGTAGGCAGTTGTAGCTATGGCAGATACAGCCATTGGCTTACGTTGTTGCCAGCGGCGGTCACGGGCCAATGGCTGTGTCCTTCAGCAGTGACAACCATGTACATGGTAGACATCCCCGCCATGTTCCGCAGAATCCCCTACTTGACCCCTGACACTGCTGTCAGCAATACCTCCACCACTGAGCTGCTCTGTACTGCCTCTGGGAGAAATCATGCCATGTCAAGCAGGTGATAGGACCCCAGCCTTCTCTCCAGGAGAGCTGGAGAGGATAGTTGACGAGGTCCTAGCCCTGTTTGAACAGCTGAACAGCTCCATAGTGCAACATTGGAGCAGTTAAGTACCGAGTGTGCACAGTTTTCTCTGTACTTCACCAGCCTTACCCTCCTCACAGGCTACAATGTGGCCATGTGTGCCAGGTTGGCTACTTATGTACCTGTAAGTGCAGTGTGTGTGGCATCAATGGGAGGGTCAATGTGCAGGTATAGGTGGCCAGTGCCATATATTGCGTTCATTCACATTGTGTTGTGTGTGATTTTGGGATTCCTAGATCTTCCTTGTGTTAGATGCACGTAACTAGGTGAGGACACATTACTGGAATCCGTTGACCTCCCTTTCTTCATGAATGTTGTATATATCTGACAACATGAATGTGCATGACAGCATGAGCTGAGTATTCATCTTGTAGGAGTCTGTTGTGAGTAATATGAGCAATGTGCATGTTGCCACTGAGATTTCTTCACACATCTGCACTTGCTGCTAGACTGTTGTTTGGAAGGCATATCATGACTCTCTCTACATGTCAACTTGCCACACACATCACATGCCAATTTGCTGTTGGCTGCATGATGCACCGTCACGCATGGAAGTGATGGGAATGTAGTGTCATACAGGTTCTGTACGTTCAACCTACAGAGACCATGGCCTGTCACGTGTATCTCCCACTATGGGTCCTAGGCTAGGTTGGGATGGAGTCACTATGGCTATACAACTGTGGTACTCTTCCCACCCATTGTACAGCAACAGATCCTGCCATGTTGGCAAATGAGGCTCTAGTGTCAAATTCTACCCAGAATGCCTCATTCCTTTGATTAGATTAGAAATAGGTCCAGAGATAAGTCAATGATTAGTCCATATGTTCACTTAGTATCATTGTCAATGTGTTTATATGACTCATGACAGGTCCCTTACTCCCACAGACCTTTTGTCGCCTTCACACGTGTCATATTTGTCCTGTGGAGGCTTATTGCATAACTGACAGTCCCACAGTGCAGAGAGTGTGTTGATACCTGGGAGACCATGATAAGTGACCTAGTAGCTTTGTCACATAGCAGTAACTGCACAATGCATGCCATTGTATGTTGGATGCCATCTCTGTAGGAGGGTCAGCTGTGTCCAAAAGCATGTTCTGTGACACAGGTATATAACACTAAACCCCACCAACTGAAGTGGCATGAGTATGCATTTGTTATGGCACATGCCCACACAGGGACCGTGTGAACATTTTCTGACCCTATACTGCCAATCCCTTCATTGTTAACCATGTTTAATGTTTGAGTTTGTACTCTGGCAGTAGCCTGTAGGGACTGAGTGCAGAGAGTCATTATCACAGAGTGTGAATGTGTTGTTCCATTCATGCCTAAGGAGTTTACCCTTCAGAAGCCACAGAGGTGTGATGTGTCTCTTAGTGGCTCACATCTCAGCCAGGTTGCTAGAACATGTCCCAGGTGATGTCAGTAAGCTTACATAGTCATTGTAGGGCCTGAGCAAGTTGGTGGTTTGGTTTGCAGATTGGGAAATTTATGTCTGTAGAAATGTCCCCGTACTTATTGGATCGTATGTGCCACACTTGTGAAGTATTGACAAATAGGAACCTTTGAGCTTGATGTTAGTGACATATATGTGACTCAACTATTTGTGATCAGACTTTTGAGCATATTCTGATGTGTCTTTTGCATCTATGCAGGTAAACACCCAACAAAAGAAGTGAATATAGAGAGCCATCACCAAAAAGGTGCGGATCCTGTCAGTCCACATCCGGCGGAGCGTCCATTGCAGAAAAAATTGTGAGGAACTGAGTCGCTGGGCCTGGAAGACTGGGGAGGCCGAGCTGGTGCTGTCCTCCCAATGTGGGTGGGGACCCATAAGACCATGACCCCACTAATGGCCTACATCCTGGGGGTGGCCTATCCAGAGCTTGATGGGAATTTGAGGGCAGTACAGCAGCCATAAGGGTGTGAGTACACAGCATATTCCTGTCTGTCCCATTGCCAAGTGATTGAGTGAGGCTCTGACGGCACCTGATGACAATTAGGGTTGTGCCATGTCTCACACAGTAGATGAGTGATTGTTTGTGTTGACATGTCATGTATTGTATACTGATGTGCCTTGTGTGTTGTCCCAATGATTTAGGACACAACTGGGTGAAATCCACAAACTAATTGCTCTTCAGGGATCATATATAGCTGTGTACATTGATCAATCAAGTAAAGTTTGCTGTTGTGGTGGGTGTAATTTCTATGCAACAGACCACTACCCCTAAATGTCCCAAGCCAAATGTAAGTAGGTGATGGGTCACTGTCCTCCGCCATGTGTCTGAGCAAATGTTAAGATAGGCATCTCTCACCCAGAAACTAATTGTCTTCAGCATATGATGGGTGCTGGCACCTAATTGTAGTCTGTTAGAAATGGGGTTTTTGGTTGGCAGTTAGGTTGCCCTCTGTCCAAGCAAGAACCCTCACTCTAGTCAGGGTAAGTCACACACAATCCAAAATCAGCCTGTGCTCACCCTCCGGTAGCTTGGCACGAGCAGTCAGGCTTAACTTAGAAGGCAATGTGTAAAGCATTTGTGCAATAAATCATACAACACCATAGCATAACACCACAAAAATACACCACACAGTATTTAGAAAAATATATAATATTTATCTGGGTATCTTCAGGTCAAAACGATCAAAGTTGCAATATGAATTTGTAAAGATATCACTGAAAAGTGATATAAAGTGTCTTAAGTCTTTAGAAAGTAAACAGAGTCTCTTTCAAACACAAAGTACCTGGTTTCTGGTGGAAAATCTCCTCAGAGGGCCACAAAGGAAGAGGTGCGTGGAAAAAGGGTGTGTGCGTCGATTTCTCCCCAACACACACGGACTTGCGTCGTTATTTTCCACGCGAGGAAGTCGGGCGTCGTTTTCTGGCGCGCGGACAGTCTCTTTCTGTGGGTCACGGGGATTACCAGATGTCCCGGGTCTGTGCGTGGATTTTCCTGCTTGTTTTCCGGCTGCGCGTCGTTCTGCGGGGCTGCGTGTCGAAGTTTCGATCTCACGGCAGGCGTCGCGTCGATTTCTCCTGCGGAGTCGGGCGGCGTTGTCCTTGCGAGGCCGTGCGTCAAAGTTTTGATCTCACGGCAGGCGTCGCGTCGATTTCTCCTGCGGAGTCGGGCGGCGTTGGCCTTGCGAGGCCGTGCGTCAAAGTTTTGATCTCACGGCAGGCGTCGCAGCGATTTCTCCTGCGGAGTCGGGCGGCGTTGTCCTTGCGAGGCCGTGCGTCAAAGTTTTGATCTCACGGCAGGCGTCGCGTCGATTTCTCCCGGGAAGTCGGGCGGCGTTGTCCTTGCGAGGCCCTGCGTCAAAGTTTCGGTCGTCCCGAAGGCGTCGCGTTGATCAGCGTCGGTGTGCGGCGTTTTTCTTGCCGCGGAACAAGCTGTGCGTCGAAAAGTTCGGCGCACGGAGCGTCCAAGAGGAAGAGTGAAGTCTTTTTGGTCCTGAGACTTCAGGGAACAGGAGGCAAGCTCTATCCAAGCCCTTGGAGAGCACTTTTACAGCCAGGCAAGAGTTCAGCAAGGCAGCAGGCCAACAGCAAGGCAGCAGTCCTTTGTTGAAAAGCAGACAGGTGAGTCCTTTGAGCAGCCAGGCAGTTCTTCTTGGCAGGATGTAGTTTCTGGTTCAGGTTTCTTCTCCAGCAAGTGTCTGATGAGGTAGGGCAGAGGCCCTGTTTTATACTAAGTTGTGCCTTTGAAGTGGGGGTGACTTCAAAGAGTCTCTAAGAAATGCACCAAGTTCCCTTTCAGCTCAATCCTGTCTGCCAGAGTCCCAGTAGGGGGTGTGGCAGTCCTTTGTGTGAGGGCAGGCCCTCCACCCTCCCAGCCCAGGAAGACCCATTCAAAATGCAGATGTATGCAAGTGAGGCTGAGTACCCTGTGTTTGGGGTGTGTCTGAGTGAATGCACAAGGAGCTGTCAACTAAACCTAGCCAGCCGTGGATTGAAGGGCACAACAAGATTTTAGTGCAAAGAAATGCTCACTTTCTAAAAGTGGCATTTCTAGAATAGTAATATTAAATCCGACTTCACCAGTCAGCAGGATTTTGTATTACCATTCTGGCCATACTAAATATGACCTTCCTGCTCCTTTCAGATCAGCAGCTGCCACTTCAACAGTGTATGAGGGCAGCCCCAATGTTAGCCTATGAAAGGAGCAGGCCTCACAGTAGTGTAAAAACGAATTTAGGAGTTTCACACTACCAGGACAAATAACTACACAGGTAGATGTCCTGCCTTTTACCTACACCGCACCCTGCTCTAGGGGTTACCTAGGGCACACATTAGGGATGACTTATATGTAGTAAAAGGGGAGTTCTAGGCTTGGCAAGTACTTTTAAATGCCAAGTCGAAGTGGCAGTGAAACTGCACACACAGGCCTTGCAATGGCAGGCCTGAGACAGGGTTAAGGGGCTACTGAGGTGGGTGGCACAACCAGTGCTGCAGGCCCACTAGTAGCATTTAATCTACCTGCCCTAGGCACATGTAGTGCACTCTACCAGGGACTTACAAGTAAATTAAATAGTCAATCATGGATAAACCAATCAGTAGTACAATTTACCCAGAGAGCATATGCACTTTAGCACTGGTTAGCAGTGGTAAAGTGCCCAGAGGTCAAAAGCCAACAACAACAGGTCAGAAAAAATAGGAGGAAGGAGGCAAAAAGTTTGGGGATGTCCCTGTCAAAAAGCCAGGTCCAACATGACCCCCTACCAGCCTAAAGCCAGGGGAGAACAATCACTATCCTGATGTACTTCCCTGTTTGAGGCGACAGAACAAGGACCCAGGCCCACAACAGCAGGGGCATGCTCCAGTTCTTCGCCTTCCTGACTCCAATTGGATCACTCTGTCCATACTCTCAGGGCCCACTAAGCCAACCCATGGGGAACCTTTCTCCTTACCTGCGGATCCCATCTGTGCAGCACCTAATATTACTTTGCTCACAGATGTATCCCAGGAGCAGGATAGTACCACCATGACCAACACAGTGGTGTTGCCCACTCTACCCCTGGGGTGTGACACTTGTCCCCTCCCCAGGGATAACTCTGTCCACCCGGACAGCAAGCCACAGTGATTACTGACAGCTGCCAGGGATGAGAGCCAGGCCCCAGGCCTCTCAAAGCTCTCCAACCACTGTGGCTGTGGAGAGTGGGGGGCGGTAGCCCCAGGTGCTGGGCACCCTTTAACCACTCTCCCTTCCACCAGGTCAGGGATGACAGCCTGAACCTGGTCCTCCCCTCTGGGGCTTTGTACCCTCCCTCCTGGAGCGGTACCCCCAGAGTCCAACATGGTCAGGGTGCTTACAGAAGTCACCCTGTACCATTCCTCCACCAGTGCAGGGCTGTTAACCTGCAACTGGCCCTCCAACCTGGGGCCTGTACCTTCAGGTTGGACTAGGGCCCGGGGTGAGGCTTCCCTCCCCCTGCCCTCCCTTCTGGGGTCCAGCACCCTCCAACTAGGAGTGGCCTCCTCAGAAGACAACATGGTAGGGGCACTGTTATCAGTAGCCCCTCCCTCCAGGTCCGGGGGGACACCCTGAACCTGGTCTTCCAGCCCAGGGTCTGTACCCTCAGACTGGATCACTGCCTGGCAAACCAGGACTTCCTGGGAGGCACACCTACCCCCCACCAGGTCAGAGTTTAACCTCTGCACCTGCCCATTCAACTCAGAGTCACCACCCTGAAGTTGAACAATTGCCTGGCACGCCAGGACTTCCTGGAGGGCACACTGACCCTCCACCAGGTCAGAGTTTAACCTCTGAACTTGGCCATTCAACTCAGAGTCATCACCCTGAAGTTGAACAATTGCCTGGCACACCAGGACTTCCTGGAGGGCACACTGACCCTCCACCAGGTCAGAGTTTAACCTCTGAACTGGGCCATTCAACTCAGAGTCACCACCCTGAAGTTGAACAATTGCCTGGCGCACCAGGACTTTCTGGGAGGCACACCTACCTCCCACCAGGTCAGAGTTTAACCTCTGAGCCTGGTTCCCCAACCCAGGGTCACCACCCTGAGGTTGGGCAATTGCCTGGCACGCCAGGACTTTCTGGGGGGCACACCTACCCCCCACCAGGTCAGAGTTTAACCTCTGAACCTGGTCATCCAACCCAGAGTCAACACCCTGAGGTTGGACAATTGCCTGGCACAGCAGGGCTTCTTGGGAGGCACACCTACCTCCCATCAGGTCAGAGTTTAACCTCTGAACCTGGGTATCCAACCCAGAGTCACCACCCTGAGGTTGAACAATTGCCTGGCACGCCAGGACTTTCTGGGGGGCACACCTACCCCCCACCAGGTCAGAGTTTAACCTCTGAACCCGGTTATCCAACCCAGAGTCAGCACTCTGAGGTTGAACAATTGCCTGGCACGCCAGGACTTTCTGGGGGGCACACCTACCCCCCACCAGGTCAGAGTTTAACCTCTGAACCCGGTTATCCAACCCAGAGTCAGCACTCTGAGGTTGGACCACTGCCTGGTACACCAGGACTTTCTGGGGGGCACGCCTACCCCCCAACAGGTCAGAGCTTATCCCCTGAACCTGGTTAGCCAACCCAGAGTCACCACCCTGAGGTTGAACCATTGCCTGGCAGGCCAGGACTTCCAGGGAGGCACACCTACCTCCCACCAGGTCAGAGTTTAACCTCTGAGCCTGGTTCCCCAACCCAGGGTCACCACCCTGAGGTTGGGCAATTGCCTGGCACGCCAGGACTTTCTGGGGGGCACACCTACCCCCCACCAGGTCAGAGTTTAACCTCTGAACCTGGTCATCCAATCCAGAGTCAACACCCTGAGGTTGGACAATTGCCTGGCACAGCAGGACTTCTTGGGAGGCACATCTACCTCCCACCAGGTCAGAGTTTAACCTCTGAACCTGGGTATCCAACCCAGAGTCACCACCCTGAGGATGAATCTTTGCCTGGCATGCCAGGACTTCCTGGGGGGCACTCTCACCCCCCACAAGGGACACACCGTCCCCAAGGGCCACACAAGAGTCTGGTTGGCGCAGGTCTCCCGACCTCTGCCCATCCGGCAGAGTCTGGGTTTCCCCCAAACCAGAAACGGTTTCACCTGGGTCATTCCTGGGGGGCTCTGCTCTCAGAGCTGTCCCCTGACTCTCAAGGTCCTCCACTGGGGTCTGCAACCCCCTCTCAACCCTATGTCTGGACTTCTGCACCCCCTCACTAGGAGGGGTACTGCCAGACACCAGAACTGTTGGGATGCTGGCTACAGTCACCCCCCCAAGTTCTTCTGACACTGCTGGGCTTCCCTCAAAAGGTGGCCCTACGGTACAGGCTAGGCTTCCCTCCTGGTGTTCCCTCATGGAACCCTCTAGGACCTGGGATCTACCTGGGACACTACAATCCTCTCCCACCACACTCGGTTGGGAACCACCTAGACCACTCCCTTCAGGAGCACCCCCAAATGCCTCTTCAGACTCTCTGGTACTCACCCAGAAGTCTGCCTCCATTGTAAGTTCCCTGGGGTCAGAGAATTCACACTCCACCTGGTGTTGGCGTAGCTCTGGAAAATAAGGACCAGACATATGCTCTCCAGCAATTACATCACTCTGCCCTTCACATGTATTAACCACAGTACCCTTCACCCAACCACCCAGTAACTCAACCTTGGAAAAGCACTCTACTTCACCCTCCTGAGACTGGTGAGACAGTATCTGTCTGTCCCTGACACTCAACCCAAACTCTTCTGGGATGTCTCTACACTCTATATCCAGGACGTCCACCAGGGGGGAACCCTTTTCTCTGTCACTCTCTGCTAGAGTCAGTAAAGTGTCCCTCCCCCCAGTAGGAATATGACTCCCTGTGCCAGTTCCCCAATCCTTCTCAGGGACCCTGTGCATAACGGGAACTACCTCATACCCTTGAACTGCCTGGGGTGTGTCAACTCCCTTCTTCAAGTTGGGCACCACATCTCTGGGCTTGTGCCCTTCTTCAGCAGTACTAGATGCAAGATTTTTGCTGCCACCATCTGAACTGGACTCAGCCCTTCCGGCCTCCAGTTTCAGCTCTTTACAGCTCAGCTCTTGAGCTGCAATCTTTTCTTCTTCCAGGGCTAAGAGTCTTTTTGCCTCAACCTCTGCAAGATACTCCTCTAATTGTTGCTCCTGTCGCCTTTGACTTCGGAGCCATTCATCTATTTCTGGGTCACTGTCCAACTCTGAGTAGTCTTCCTCCTCATCTGAGTAGTCTTCCTCCTCATGTGCGTAGTCCTCCTCCTCATCTGAGGGGTACTTAGTCATTTGGTTTCTTGCTGCCTCTCTCTCTGCCCATCTTTCCTCCCCCCAGACTATGTAGTGATGGAGCATCTCCGCTTTAGCAGATCTCCTTGCTACAGGAAGGCCCCATTGTCTGCAAAGCTTCCTTAGGTCAGCCTCAGTGAGGTGGTCAGTACGAACAAAGAATGAGTAGGTACACAATCCCATTTTGATAAGATCTTATCAGCAAAAACCAAAATCCAAAGTCCAAAATATCAATAGTATATCCAGGAGGACATCAGAGAACCAAGAGCCAAAAATGATGAAAAATCAAGTTGACCTTCAACTGTGGGTAGGTAGTGAAATACTTAGCTACTGTATGTCACTGCACAAACACAAGTCCTATCCTCACCGCTGATCACCAATGTTAGAAATGGGGTTTTTGGTTGGCAGTTAGGTTGCCCTCTGTCCAAGCAAGAACCCTCACTCTAGTCAGGGTAAGTCACACACAATCCAAAATCAGCCTGTGCTCACCCTCCGGTAGCTTGGCACGAGCAGTCAGGCTTAACTTAGAAGGCAATGTGTAAAGCATTTGTGCAATAAATCATACAACACCATAGCATAACACCACAAAAATACACCACACAGTATTTAGAAAAATATATAATATTTATCTGGCTATCTTCAGGTCAAAACGATCAAAGTTGCAATATGAATTTGTAAAGATATCACTGAAAAGTGATATAAAGTGTCTTAAGTCTTTAGAAAGTAAACAGAGTCTCTTTCAAACACAAAGTACCTGGTTTCTGGTGGAAAATCTCCTCAGAGGGCCACAAAGGAAGAGGTGCGTGGAAAAAGGGTGTGTGCGTCGATTTCTCCCCAGCACACACGGACTTGCGTCGTTATTTTCCACGCGGGGAAGTCGGGCGTCGTTTTCTGGCGCGCGGACAGTCTCTTTCTGTGGGTCGCGGGGATTACCAGATGTCCCGGGTCTGTGCGTGGATTTTCCTGCTTGTTTTCCGGCTGCGTGTCGTTCTGCGGGGCTGCGCGTCGAAGTTTCGATCTCACGGCAGGCGTTGCGTCGATTTCTCCTGCGGAGTCGGGCGGCGTTGTCCTTGCGAGGCCGTGCGTCAAAGTTTTGATCTCACGGCAGGCGTCGCGTCGATTTCTCCTGCGGAGTCGGGCGGCGTTGTCCTTGCGAGGCCGTGCGTCAAAGTTTTGATCTCACGGCAGGCGTCGCGGCGATTTCTCCTGCGGAGTCGGGCGGCGTTGTCCTTGCGAGGCCGTGCGTCAAAGTTTTGATCTCACGGCAGGCGTCGCGTCGATTTCTCCCGGGAAGTCGGGCGGCGTTGTCCTTGCGAGGCCGTGCGTCAAAGTTTCGGTCGTCCCGAAGGCGTCGCGTTGATCAGCGTCGGTGTGCGGCGTTTTTCTTGCCGCGGAACAAGCTGTGCGTCGAAAAGTTCGGCGCACGGAGCGTCCAAGAGGAAGAGTGAAGTCTTTTTACTCCTGAGACTTCAGGGAACAGGAGGCAAGCTCTATCCAAGCCCTTGGAGAGCACTTTTACAGCCAGGCAAGAGTTCAGCAAGGCAGCAGGCCAACAGCAAGGCAGCAGTCCTTTGTAGAAAAGCAGACAGGTGAGTCCTCTGAGCAGCCAGGCAGTTCTTCTTGGCAGGATGTAGTTTCTGGTTCAGGTTTCTTCTCCAGCAAGTGTCTGATGAGGTAGGGCAGAGGCCCTGTTTTATACTAAGTTGTGCCTTTGAAGTGGGGGTGACTTCAAAGAGTCTCTAAGAAATGCACCAAGTTCCCTTTCAGCTCAATCCTGTCTGCCAGAGTCCCAGTAGGGGGTGTGGCAGTCCTTTGTGTGAGGGCAGGCCCTCCACCCTCCCAGCCCAGGAAGACCCATTCAAAATGCAGATGTATGCAAGTGAGGCTGAGTACCCTGTGTTTGGGGTGTGTCTGAGTGAATGCACAAGGAGCTGTCAACTAAACCTAGCCAGATATGGATTGAAGGGCACAACAAGATTTTAGTGCAAAGAAATGCTCACTTTCTAAAAGTGGCATTTCTAGAATAGTAATATTAAATCCGACTTCACCAGTCAGCAGGATTTTGTATTACCATTCTGGCCATACTAAATATGACCTTCCTGCTCCTTTCAGATCAGCAGCTGCCACTTCAACAGTGTATGAGGGCAGCCCCAATGTTAGCCTATGAAAGGAGCAGGCCTCACAGTAGTGTAAAAACGAATTTAGGAGTTTCACACTACCAGGACATATAACTACACAGGTACATGTCCTGCCTTTTACCTACACCGCACCCTGCTCTAGGGGTTACCTAGGGCACACATTAGGGATGACTTATATGTAGTAAAAGGGGAGTTCTAGGCTTGGCAAGTACTTTTAAATGCCAAGTCGAAGTGGCAGTGAAACTGCACACACAGGCCTTGCAATGGCAGGCCTGAGACAGGGTTAAGGGGCTACTGAGGTGGGTGGCACAACCAGTGCTGCAGGCCCACTAGTAGCATTTAATCTACCTGCCCTAGGCACATGTAGTGCACTCTACCAGGGACTTACAAGTAAATTAAATAGTCAATCATGGATAAACCAATCAGTAGTACAATTTACACAGAGAGCATATGCACTTTAGCACTGGTTAGCAGTGGTAAAGTGCCCAGAGGTCAAAAGCCAACAACAACAGGTCAGAAAAAATAGGAGGAAGGAGGCAAAAAGTTTGGGGATGTCCCTGTCAAAAAGCCAGGTCCAACACAGTCTCTAATGTGAAGATGTCCAACATACATGGAACAGGGATTACATTGGTCTTTGGATGCAGCTATGGATCAATACTTTCTCTTGGTAAGTGGGGAATGTCCATTGACATGATTTTTGTTTCATCACTGTTACCAATATTCCTTATGCCTACATGTCAGCATGTGTCCCTTTCTCTATATAAACTATTTGTGAGCTGCAGTTTCATGTATGGTGTACCTATTGTGATAGGATGGTGCCTACATTCCCTCACATATACATGCATGCCAACCTGTGTGTGAAATAGGACATTTACAATGGGGGTGCATTTCATTGTGTGCCACAGACAGGAGTGTGTCACCATTGTTTATTGGTTGACACATACCCATAGTCATCATAGCATGTCATGTGGCATGTACAACTGCAGTAGCAATGTGGGATATGACAGTAAGGCCTAAAGTTCAGAGCCACAATATGAATATCTATGGCCTTGTGTGACTTCATGTGGAAAAGTGCACTGCACATGTGTAATGAGTAAGGGATGTGCCCTGACTGTTGGCATACATCATGGAGTGACTTGCAGTTAGGGGGAAATCACATGTATTTGGATACAGGCATTCATCCACAGACAGACATCTGGGTTTGCATGACCAAAATATGGAGAGTGATGTAGCTTCCAGTTAGGCATTATGTTGGGGGCTTCAACAAGTACTTGCACATTTCAGGGGCTCTCCAACATTGAAGGGACTAATGGCTTCTGCTGATGCACTCAGAGTATGTCATAGTAAGGGGTGCCAGACATAGGTGGTGATTACAATGGGGCTTGCCTATTCATTGTGTTGTGTGTTTTGGGGAGATCTCTCCCTGACATATTGCACATGATGTTTACAGTGTCCATTTCCATGCCAAATATGTGGCCTAGCTGAGTAACATTAATACTACGGCCATGACTCTATTGAGACAAATTTCATATAGTGAAGTGTACACAGTTGATATGTTTCCAGTGTACAATTGGTATTTTCATGCCGCCTTCTTCAGGATATTGTACTGTTGACATCAACATTGCATGATTTTTTATCATCAGTTCCTATTGTTGGGTCATCATGTATATGAGAAAGAGATGTGTGCTCGACTTTGTGTGGGATTTGTGAAAATGCATCTTCTATTGGCTTTTATTGTATCCATACAGGTGACAGTGGTATGCTTCATGGGTCAAACCTGTGAGGGTAATGGTGTCTCCTAATGGCTGAATGCCCATTGTGACTGCAAAACGTCAGCCATCCAGTTGTAGTTGTGTGAGATCTTGATTTTCCTGTGGCCAACTGTTGACAGTTGATATGGCATGCATGCATTTGGTATGGCACATGTGTGGCCACTTAAGTGGAGTTTTTTTTCTGTCAGAAGATTACCCATTGAATCAAACTTTCACAGGAGCAGATGCCTTTTACCCAACTCCCTCCAACAGATTTGTGCTCAGACCTTAACTGATTATCTGAATCCTGCATCCCCTGGGGGGAAAAGAGGAATGGGAATTAGAAAAAGAGAAACCGCCTCCAGATCCAGTTCCTGCCTGTTTTTCCCACTTAAAGATAGGATATTCTGTGTTTGCTTCTGTCACTAGCACCTTTCTTTTTTGGGGGATTTCTTTAAGGGAAGGACCTGCAGTTGGGTGATAAGAGCATAAATGAGGACATTCCTACTGCACATTCAACTGTTCAATCATTCTCATTCAGCCAATTCAATCGCTCTCCTAACCTGGATATTTTCAGAGACTAGCCTCTCTCTTAAAGAACAATGCGTTCTCAGAATCTTCTGTTCTCCAGATGTCAGAGGTAAAATCCAAGGTTCTCTGAAGAACAGTCCAAAAGTTCATAAGTGTACAATTTACTATTGTCTTTAAAGAAATAGAAACCTCCTTCTCAAAGTTCTGATTTCTAAATGACAGTCCCTAAGGCATCAGTCTGAGTTCTGAGGTTTGTCTCTAAGACTGATGAATCTGAAAGGTGAAGAGTTCAAATATACACATATATATACATATATATATATGTGTATATATATATATATATATATATACACATATGAATGTAACTATATGTATATATAGATATATACGTATATTAATCCACAGCTGGTGGGACGATATCCACCAAACGGCTTCACCAATTCCTTCACTGACTCATGAGGACAAGGGAAAATCAATGTTCGAGAATAAATTTCATCCGCTTTATTCCATTTAATTAAACCATAATCTCCTGCAAAGAATGTCTATGCGTTTCGGCAGACGCCTTCTACTGGACAAACCATCATTTGTTTCCATGCCATGCTAGTGCAAACTAATAGAGCGGCCATCTTTTAACATACAATTAACTAAAGTGAACATTCATATTATTAGCATAATGCTGCCTTCAAAACGATTTGCATATATTGTTTCATGCTAACATGGACACTAATGAAAAATATGACAATTAAAGGCACACATCAATAATGATAATAGTTAAAGACGATGAAATGAAGGTAAAAGCAATTAGATCAATAGTCTAGATAGCTATCATATATTATATAAGAGCCCTAAAAAACATCTATGATTAACTTTAATGCAGAGTATTATTCAATATTCTGAACAGATATTTATTAACAGCTATTTTTAAATACAGTCATGAAAAATATAAATAATCATTATCATATTATAAAATGCTTCAATTGACTCATACTCTTAATCAAATTAGAAAATAGATAAAATCGCTGTTATCTCTAAAGTTGAAATTAGAATTAAAGTGTCACATGCTTTAAATATTTATAAATAGTCTAGACATGATACTAGAATGTAAGAAAGGTCATCTTTCACAAGTAGCATCATACACTGTAACTTATACAAGAGAACCTTTTATCATTCAAGTCTTTCAACTTATAATTTGCAATTGTCATTTAAAGTGCCTAGTGCCCCAAGCATGCAATGAAATTTAAAACGCAATAAAATAATTCTTCAGCAATTGTTCAATATCCTGATATATGAATGTGCAAAAAAGGCTGCTTAGATAAAGTGCAAAGTGCAAAAAAATCAAAAACACATCTATGCAAATAATTGGAAAATCACATGTTTGAAAACGATGATGGAAAATTAGTTTCCCTTAGCAACATATCAGTGTAGGAAGAAAAATCAAAATCAGAAATCAAAATATATTTTTCAAAGCAACATAGAGAGAAATTCAGGTCCCCATTTATTCATAGCAAATGCAAACATTTTGCTGTATACATGATCCAATAAACACTGATTGTTTCAACTACAATTGTCATTTTCCACTATAATCATGTTCTAATTAAAATTCAATTTATATAGTATTTCATAAATGAACATGTAATTCAGCATCAAGATTGTGTCCCCAAGGAGATTCAGATCCAAGTAATAAAATCATCTTGCATTCCATTTGTCTAAGTTCTAATGTTTTGTCACCAGCCCTGGGATTGCTTTTGATGAATTTGATTCCATAGAATACTAAAGTGCTACAATCACCATTGTGTATATCCCAGAAATGTTTAGCCAAAGGATACGATCTATCATGATTTTTGATGGCTCTAAAATGTTGTAAAAATCTGATTTTCAATTTATGGATGATGCTGCCTATATATTTTTTTCGACATCCACATTCAACAGCATAGACCACATATTCAGTTTTGCATGTGATCCGATCTTTGATCTCATAATAACGTCCATCAAATGTCTGATAATTTTGCATATGCTGTGCATATTTACATGCCTTACAATGGCCACACTTCTAGAACCCCAGACTTTTTTTACTCAACCAAAATGTATTGTCTTTCATAGAAAAGAAACTTCGGGTAAGATGGTCTCCTAATGAGCGAGCCTTTACAGTAAGTAATGGAAGGATGTTGGCCAATACTGTCCCTGATGTTTGGATCATTCTATAAAATATGGCAATTGTTTTGTAGGATTTTTTTCAATGAAACACATATTCTCGGGGGTGATTGTTTGATTTTGACTTTATCATCTATGGGTATGTTCTTAAAAAGTAACTCATCCCTACTTTTCTTTTTGACTCTGTTCTATACATCAGCCAAGATTTTGAGAGGATATCCTCTACTTAGAAATCTTTCTGTCATTGTCAAGATTTCCATATCGTATCTACTGTCATCAGAGCATATTCTGTGAGCCCGCAGAAATTGGCTGTAGGGTATGCTCCATTTTAATGTCGTGGGATGTCCACTGTTGGCATGTAGAATAGAATTACACGCCGTGGGTTTGCGGTATATGGTGGTCTCTAATCGATCATTTTTCACTTCCAGTAAAATATCTAAAAATTCAATGGTATTTCTACTGAAAGTTGTTTCTAAGTGAATATTGAACTCATTATCATTGAGCACATTGATATAGTCCAATAATGATTGATCAGGACCATCCCAAATAAGGAAAAGATCGTCAATGTATCGCACCCACAATATCACTTTGTCCATGTAGATGTTGTTAACCTCAGACCAAGCCACCTCTTTCTCCCACCACCCCATGTATAAATTTGCATAAGTGGGAGCAAAGGAAGCACCCATAGCTGTCCCCTGCTTTTGGAGAAAGCATTCATTATCAAACATGAAAAGGTTATGGGTCAGACAGAATTTTAGCATGGACAAAAGTATTTCTGTATGTTGAAAAAACTCAATGGGCCGTGTTTTTAAGAAGTATCTACATGCTTGCATCCCATATTGGTGCTTAATGGAGGTATAAAGGGAAACCACGTCCATGGTAACCATTAGATAATCTTTGTGCCAAGGAATATTATGTATCTTGGCAAGGAAATCATTGGTATCACATAAATATGAAGGTAATTCAGTGACAAAGGTGCACAGAAACAGGTCCAAATATCTTCAAGTGTTTTCCAACAGAGACTGGTTCATCCTGACAATAGGTATACCCGGGGATGTGATTTATTCTTATGAATTTTGGGCAAAAAATAGATGCATGGAATTTTTGGATGTTTGATTTTGAGACATAGGTATTCATCATAATCAATAAGATGTTTGATGTGCCCCTCTATGAGCATCTCCTGATAAGTTTGTTGATATTGAGCCATGGGATTAATCTGTAGCTTATCATAAAGATCAGTATTGGTCAATTGTCGATGGGCTTCTTTAATGTATTCCTGTGTATCCATGATAACAATATTTTCGCCTTTATCTGAAGGCTTGATGATAATAGAAGTACTGGATCTCAATATATTCAGATCTTTCCAATCTTGTTGGGTGAAATTCGATCTACCCATGCATTTAGATGGAGGTTTCATGCGGAATTTGTCAATGTCCCCAACCACCAATTCATGAAATGTATAGATTAAATTTCCACTGGTTAATTAAGGATTGAATTTGCTCGGAAGTTTCAAACTACTGGTACTATGATGATCAGTGAAAAAGCCCATCTCATTCAACATCATAATATTCGTGTTGGTGTTTTCGTTGATCGAATAGCCAAGCATATTGCCCTCTTTCGCTAGATCATTAATGGCAATCAATTCAGTACTGTCCTCAATGTTGAATCCTGAAGAAGGACCAATACTACTCCCACTACGGGAGCTGAAGGCTTTATCCTTGTTGGAAAAATGTTTAATCAGTCGTAATTTCCAAACAAATTTGTATAGTTCAATACGTGTACTGACATAGTCCCATTGAACATGAGGACAAAAACTGAGTCCCAAATTAAGAATACGTGATTGATTATCCGTTAAAGTGATTTTTGAAATGTTGACAATTGTACTGGGGTGGTTCAGACTGGTCAGAGGGTGAGTGCTGGATTTTATTCCTTGTGTTTGTTGCCTCTTCCTCTTCCCCCGCCTCGTCTTGCGCCTCCTCGGCCACGTCTTTGATTTAGGCCAGATGGTGACGTGGCCATCTGCATGAGTCGCATTTCCCCCCTGAAAATCCAATTTATTACGTGGTTGC
Organism: Pleurodeles waltl; assembly: GCF_031143425.1. Taxonomy (NCBI): domain Eukaryota; kingdom Metazoa; phylum Chordata; class Amphibia; order Caudata; family Salamandridae; genus Pleurodeles; species Pleurodeles waltl. The sequence goes on along the minus strand of NC_090447.1, from coordinate 1,017,563,487 downwards.
TCATCTGCAGAAGAGCCTACCTCCGAGCTGTCATCTGTGGGAGTCTGATGTGTAGCAGCCTCTGCTCCATTGTTTATCACATCTTTTGTTCTTAATGTGTCATACTTGCGTGCAAACTTATAAATTCTTCCATGTTTATAGTCTAATGTATCTCTATTGAATTTATGTGCCTTGCGTGATTTAATTTCATCTTCCTCATTTTTTATTTGTTCTTCCATTTTGGTTAACTGATTTGAAACATCTTGTTCGTTAACTGTTTTCTCTAATTCTTTAGTCAATTGTTCAATCTTGTTAATCTGTTCATCCATCCGTCTTTTCACTTGAGTGATCAAAGTTCACATAAGTTTAAGTGAGCATTCAGCTGTTTGCGTTCTCCATTCTTCTAACATATTCGGATCCATGTCACCTAGGGTAGGCAATATTAGGATACGAAGACCCCGTGGCACCCTGCCATTTTTTATGTATTTAGTTAGCAATGTCATTTCCCACCACTTTTTTAGTTCCAAAATACGTGCTTTATCCAGCTGATTGATAATATTGGAAGTGGTGCGAGTGTGGGCGCCAGGAGGTGCATTGCTGTCCCTGGTGTCATTGAATAATTCAGCTGCAGCTTGTTCCCACAGCATTCTACGCTCAGCCATGATTTTGATTAATAAGGGAACAACAAATGTTTTAACATCAGTTCCATATAGCGTTATATTATATATATTGGCAAGTCTGGAACTTATACGGAAGGATTCCTTACTGCATTTCCTTGCAGTTCAGTAAAGCAAAAACGAATCCTCCTCAGAAAGCCAATAGCCAGTTGCTGGAAGAAGAAAACAAATCTGCTACTCCAAAAGGGAAAACAACCTTGGTGTGCACACCATATCAAGAAAAAAGGATTAACCTATCTAACCTGGAAGAATTCTCAATGAAGTGAAGTGCCACAGGAACACTGCTCATCCTCCTCAAGATGAAAGTTGAAATGCGTGGCTCCCAGAGAGAAACAGCTTGAGGGAAGCGTCAGCACAAGACTAAGGTAGAAACACTAGAGCGCTGACCTCACAAAGATAGGAGGCCACCATCTTTAGTGGCAGTTTAATCGGAGGAGGCTAGTTATAAGAACAGCCTCTGCAACAGCCACTGGGAGTGAGGACGTCGCTGCAACCAACCTGAGTACTTGAAAAGGGAAATTGCTTTTGCTGAGGGAAGAACTTAACATCTCTGGCAATAGTTTTCCTGACAGTTGTTGGGGCCTTCTTGACATCATGGTAATATATGCCAATTTTATATTACCATATATATTACCGTGATCAAGTGTGATCATGGACATGTGATGAGCCTATTTCTCTTTATATTTGCAGCCTCAGCAGCGGCGAGCAAAGGAGATGGGTCATAGCTAAGTGGGGAAGCATCTGACCATGGGACTTTGTGTCAAAACACCATGGACACAGAGCTACCCAGTGGCCGGAGTGCGAGGGGACTGCCATGGGAAGGACTGGATCAGAAAGGATTTGACCTCCAGTGGACACTCCCTAGTGGTGGCGGACACATCAGGGCATCTCTCTGTTCCATCCTTGTCCATCACCCCTGTTCTATAACCGCCCTCCATGTTGCACCCAATCAAGTTGCCCGTGCCCACTCACCGAAGGGGGTGGACACCTCCTTCGCCGCAGGCACCTGTGTCCCAGCCCTTGTAACCCCTGCTGCCCTCTGTGAGGAGTCTATTGACTTCCTGAGAAGTATCTCTGTGAGTCAGACAGCCATTGTGAATGCCATCCACGTATTGGCAAGTCAGCTACAACAGACTAATGCATTCCTGGAAGGCATTCATGGTGGAGTATCTGTCCTACAGAGATCTTTTCAGGCTCTGGCCTCCAGACTAACAGCAGCCAGTCACCCCCATCTTCTATCCCCCTCCACCTCCCTCTTCCCAATACAAATCCCCCTTCCCCTGCCTACCCAAATCACACAGACAGATCTGCATGCATCCACATGAACACACGAGGAGCACACTCAAACACAAGCACCACAGAACACACTGACATGCAAGCAAATAGCAGCCATCCACAGACAAAACAAGCAGTCATAACTTCCCTAGACACCCCCACCACCACCAGCATCACACACACACCACACCCAGCATACCCACAGGCACTAAACCAACAGTCAGTGACACACTCATCATACCTGCAGACACCAGTCCAGCAGACCCCAAAACATCCACCACAAGCACCACACCTGCAGACACTAAACTACAGAAATGAAAACATCCACCACATCCAACATACCTGCAGTCACCACCCCAACAGCCACACCCACATCCACCACTCAATCCCCCAGCACTTCTACCTCCCAGTCCCCCCAGACACACAAACACACTCACTCACCCACCCAATAGACACACATCACACACAAGCATACCTTACAGAAGCACGCACTCACGACATCCACACCAACACAGCAGACAACCAATCTCTTGACCTCCAAATCCCAACCCCCTACTGATGACCGTCCCCATGTCCCTAGGAAAGATTTGTTGTTTGACTTTTACCTTTCCCCTTCCCTCCACCCTGTCCGAAACCAGAGGCCCTCAACCAACCCCTCTCTTCCACCTGTCAGGCCTCGCCTGCCCCCCTGCTAGTATCCATACCTCTCCTCCCCCAAGAAGAAGTCCACCCCTTCCAGAAAGAAGACCACCTCTCCAAAGCCCAAGCCCAACCCCCCTTTCAAATACAACCCTCCTGTAGTGCTTTCCTCTTATTTAGTTTCTAAGCACTAACATAACACAACAGAAATGCACTTCTGAGGTCAAAGAAGACTTTTATTGTTATTTTATTCTTCCCCAACCACAATGTTTATGAATGAATGACGAATTAGTAGCTTTCAAGTCCGCGTTAATCAAACAAAATATATCAGTTTGCAATATACACAGCAGGTTATATTTATAAGATATTGAATGCAAAGCAAAACAAATACTTCACCGTGTGGGAACTATTCACAGCTTCATCTTTCTAAGGTCTGCAAGCTGAGGACCCCTGTCAGCCGCGAGAAAGAGAGATTCATCTACCCACACGGGATTGCTGGCAGCCTGCGCCAAGCTCCAGCACGAGGTCCGGCAGATTCGAATCTGACTCTCTGCAGCCTGTTACATTCGTTACAAAGGTGTGCCCCCTCCTCTCAGACCCGGGAAACTGAGCAAGCCTTTTGGAGACTGGCCAGGTCTCCAAGACTACTCCTGTTCCCAAGCTCAAGGGAAGAGAAACGACGCCCATGTACTCTCTCTTATCAGGTCTAGTCTACTGTGAGAGCAAAACATCTTGGTTCTCTGGTGCAAAAACACAGCTTGGAAAAATACAGCTTAGATTCTCAACTGCAATGTCTAACTCCACGTTAAAGGCAATGGGCAGCTAACCTAAATATCAAATGCAATGTCATGTTAAAGGCAATAGGCAGCTAACCTAAATATCAAATGCAATGTCTAGTGTCATGTCAAAGCCAATAGGCATCTAAGCTGAATACAAAATGCAATGTCTTATATCATGTCAAAGCCCATAGGCAGCTGAGCTGAATATAAAATGCAATGTATAATATCATGTCAAAGCCAATAGGCAGCTGAGCTGAATACAAAATGCAATGTCTAATATCATGTCAAAGCCAATAGGCAGTTAAGCTGAATATCATGTCAAAGCCAATAGGCAGTTAAGCTGAATACAAAATGCAATATATAATATCATGTCAAAGCCAATAGGCAGTTAAGCTGAATATCATGTCAAAGCCAATAGGCAGTTAAGCTGAATACAAAATGCAATATATAATATCATGTCAAAGCCCATAGGCAGAATATCTAATAGCATGTCAAAGTCAATAGGCAGCTAAATTGAATACATCATGTCAAAGTCAATAGGCATGCAATGTCAAAGCCAATAGGCGGCTAGACTGGATACAGCATATCAAAGCCAATAGGCAGAATACAGAATGTAATGGCTAATGCAATGTCAAAGCCCATAGACGGCTAAACTGAATAAAACATACCATGTGCTACTGGTGAACATTGAGCAACTAATATGCGCAGTGGTGAAACACAAAGTCATTGGTCAAAACAAACTTTATCAAATGGCAGGACATTCCGCCCTTTGACCAATGAATTTTTGTTTCACATATCTCATATTTCCAAAAAAAAAAAAAAAAAAAAAAAAACATCAGCACAAAAAAAAAACATTATGATCAAAGCAATCCCTGTAAAGCAATAGAAGTGAATTAACACATTGATTTCATAACCTTTCACATCAGATACATCTACATAGAAAAGACTGGGCAATTTTTTTTTTTTTCTGAATGAGTCTCTTATTCAACAGTGTTAGCAATTTGATGTGGCATGAGTTCTGCTCATGTAAAGGTGCACGGTCCACCTGAAAGGTTTGCTGGAAGATAAGCAAAAGTCAGAGTTCCATACGAGAGGGGAAAAAAAAAAAAACACAGCAAACAAGTTGAACTTGAACTGAAGGCGCAGTTTGCGCAAAATGGATCCATGGTGCTGGCACTTTACTCAGCCAGGTTCAGGTTGGGGATTCGGTCCCTTCCCCGACCCCACACGCACACACCGGAAGGGGGACCACACAGCGCACTCAGGGACAGTGGCGAAACGTGGTCGGATCTGCAAAAGAAACAAGTATGACTTTTCTTGCAAATAACATTTTTCATTTAAACTGCACCCTTCCTCTTTCTTTCCCTGTTTTATAATCAGCAGGACGTTTTTGGGGCCCTTTGTTATATTTTCTGCAGGTTCTGGAGGGTCACTTGGGGCTTCAGCCCACACATCAGTACTGAGGTTTTTATCTGCTGCGCCACAGCTTCCTTTTTCTTGCACTGTCAGAAGGGCTGGGGCAGACTCATTCTTTACCAAACCTCCATTCACTGCACTTTTGTCAATTTGGGCCATTCTGTCTCCAATTTGTATGAATGAATCAGATTCTTTTCTAGGTATCAGCATAATTTCGATTTTTCCTTGGTAATTTGCAGCAATCACTCTCCCTAAAACCTGATCACTTTGCCATTTCTGTCCTGGTAACTTTCCTCTCCCCAACTGCTCTGTGACTGCTTGCATGACAGATTGCTTTTGTGCATGCTGCACAGTTTTTATCAAATCTAGGGGAATGGGCATCTCTCTCATCTCTGCCCACCTGTAAGTGGCCTTTTCACATTTCTGGGGCACCCACATAGCCATCCCCACTAAGGCAGAATTCTGGGTGAACACTTCTCTCTCTGCATTTTTCTCATTAACATCTGCAAGGTAATTGAACCAGTTAGGTGCTAAAACATTATCAAAGAACCAAAAATCAGCATAAAAATGACACATCTCATGTAGCTCTTGCTTTAAAATCTGACACACATTATACAACGCTGTTCCTTCTACTGTGCCAGAAAACAACATTTCAGTCAATGACTCATTAGTAAAACAAACATGCTTTTTATCTTCAGTAGACACGAATTCAAATGGTGCACTCAATTTCATCGGTAATTCTTTTATCTGTGGTACTCTAGCCCTGTCTTGCAAGTACCAGATCCATTGTATGATTCTAGCTAGGGGCACTATTTTCTTTCCTTGTTCTTGATTTAAATGTACATAAGTATTTCCTTCTTGCACTGCGCAGAAACCTAAAGTCTGCATTATTTCATTTGCCAAATCACAAGCGCGCAGCTGCATATTATTTTTCACAGTGACCATGTACAAAAGTGTTAGGATTTCTCTCAAATGAGGGCTATTCTTTTTCCAAAAATCAAACAAGCGAATGAAACTCGGGGTGTCTTGCTCTAAAATCCTTCGTTTTACTTGTGCATTTTGCAACGGTAACTCGTAAATCACATTCTGGTCTCTCTCCTCTGTGTTATCAGTTAAGGAATGCATATTGTTTGCCAAAAACCCTGGCTCACATGGAAACTCAGTGCAGCTCGGAGCTGTCTTAACCCCCTCATTACTGGAATGGGACAAGAAAGATTCTTCATTTTTATAACTTTCAGCATTATTTTGAATTATCGTACCCTGGCTAATTTGCTCACGTAAATTCCTATTTTCATGTTCCAACTGCCTACATTTCTCCTGCATTTCTCTGTAAGCAGATAAAGGTATACAGACCTTTCTGTCATCATTACTTCCAAAACACACTTTTTCTACATATATACAACGGGAATTATTTCTCAAAACAACATCAGGCATTTTAGCTACACATGCATTTTCTTCTGTAATTCCCCAAACAGAAAACAATTCACAGTTTTTCTTAGCACCATCAGGCAGTTCATCAACACATGTATTCTCAGACATGGTCTGCCGTGCTACTGTGATTCTCCAAACAGAAAACAATTTCTGTAATTCTCCAAACAACAAAAAACAATTACACTTTTAAAGTGTGCACTTAGAAATCTACTAACTCGTCAAACCCCTTTAATCACCTCTTAATGACCGACCCCACGACTCCAGGTACCAATTGTAGTGCTTTCCTCTTATTTAGTCTCTAAGCACTAACATAACACAACAGAAATGCACTTCTGAGGTCAAAGAAGACTTTTATTGTTATTTTATTCTTCCCCAACCACAATGTTTATGAATGAATGACGAATTAGTAGCTTTCAAGTCCGCGTTAATCAAACAAAATATATCAGTTTGCAATATACACAGCAGGTTATATTTATAAGATATTGAATGCAAAGCAAAACAAATACTTCACCGTGTGGGAACTATTCACAGCTTCATCTTTCTAAGGTCTGCAAGCTGAGGACCCCTGTCAGCCGCGAGAAAGAGAGATTCATCTACCCACACGGGATTGCTGGCAGCCTGCGCCAAGCTCCAGCACGAGGTCCGGCAGATTCGAATCTGACTCTCTGCAGCCTGTTACATTCGTTACAAAGGTGTGCCCCCTCCTCTCAGACCCGGGAAACTGAGCAAGCCTTTTGGAGACTGGCCAGGTCTCCAAGACTACTCCTGTTCCCAAGCTCAAGGGAAGAGAAACGACGCCCATGTACTCTCTCTTATCAGGTCTAGTCTACTGTGAGAGCAAAACATCTTGGTTCTCTGGTGCAAAAACACAGCTTGGAAAAATACAGCTTAGATTCTCAACTGCAATGTCTAACTCCACGTTAAAGGCAATGGGCAGCTAACCTAAATATCAAATGCAATGTCATGTTAAAGGCAATAGGCAGCTAACCTAAATATCAAATGCAATGTCTAGTGTCATGTCAAAGCCAATAGGCATCTAAGCTGAATACAAAATGCAATGTCTTATATCATGTCAAAGCCCATAGGCAGCTGAGCTGAATATAAAATGCAATGTATAATATCATGTCAAAGCCAATAGGCAGCTGAGCTGAATACAAAATGCAATGTCTAATATCATGTCAAAGCCAATAGGCAGTTAAGCTGAATATCATGTCAAAGCCAATAGGCAGTTAAGCTGAATACAAAATGCAATATATAATATCATGTCAAAGCCAATAGGCAGTTAAGCTGAATATCATGTCAAAGCCAATAGGCAGTTAAGCTGAATACAAAATGCAATATATAATATCATGTCAAAGCCCATAGGCAGAATATCTAATAGCATGTCAAAGTCAATAGGCAGCTAAATTGAATACATCATGTCAAAGTCAATAGGCATGCAATGTCAAAGCCAATAGGCGGCTAGACTGGATACAGCATATCAAAGCCAATAGGCAGAATACAGAATGTAATGGCTAATGCAATGTCAAAGCCCATAGACGGCTAAACTGAATAAAACATACCATGTGCTACTGGTGAACATTGAGCAACTAATATGCGCAGTGGTGAAACACAAAGTCATTGGTCAAAACAAACTTTATCAAATGGCAGGACACCTCCCCACCCCTCCCAGATAATCCCTGAGGTGCCTGCCTGCCCACTTCATGTCCCCGTTCGATGGAGGTTCCATGGCAACTGGGAGTCTGGTTGAGGCACAACACTGTGCTGCTATTGGACATTACCAATGCTCTAGTTACTAAACTTAACAGTTGTTTTTTTGGGTATACGTTTGTCCTGCAATTCCTTTTCTACTTCACTGTTGTTCCTGAGTGACGTGTGTTGTCTGCCTAGAGTTGTGTGTGTGTCAGCCTGCTTGCTGATCCATTTGCTGTTGTTTGTAGTGTCTGACTTTGTGGGCAGTGCTGGTGTCTCCCAAGAGAATGGTATATGTTGATTGTATAGATATGTGGGTGCGAATGCAATGGTGGTGTCGCAGCATTTGTTTACTGTTTGGTATGGCAAATATTTCATTTTGTGTTGTCCAATGTCAGCATGTATATTGGTAGACTTGTCCTCCTGATATGGATCGTACACTCAGATCATGTGTGGGAGCTCAAGTTTTGTTTGTGTTCAATTGTACTAGCTTTTTTTACTTTTGACTGTGTGTGTGTCCACTTAGCTGTGTGTACCCTGTACCTAGTTCCTGTAGATGTGTACTTCCACATTGTGCAGATGGGCATGTCATTTGGGTATGGTAATGTTTGCCCATGTGACACATGTAGGGCCATTTCCTGTGCACATGTTGTTTGAGGGGCGTGTGCAAAGTGATATATGTCCCAGTGCAGCCAAGTACAGCCTCCTTCCCTGACTGCTCCTGATGTAACTCAATATTTTGTCTATATACCCAAGAATAGCATTCCTTTGGCTGCAGATGTTCTCTTTTTAACTGAAAGGGGTAATATGTTTCTAACCAAAATTAGAATTTGATACTTATGCTGGATACTCTATGTACTGGGATGGCAGCTAGCAGATTTGGTGGTTATTCATTTCTTTCTGGAGCTCTGCTTTATTAACAATGCAAGGCTGCTATATGGGGAAGGCATTCTAGAGCTGCGGCCCAAGCACTTCAAACAATCGGTTAACACAGCAAGCCTCTTTAAAATCAGCACATTGAGCAGGAGAGTGGGTTTATTGTCCTACCACAATTGTTTAGAAAGTGTCGATCAGCAGGAAAGGCCAACCCTGTTTTGTAAAAGACGAGGCTTTCCACGAACATAATTCCTTGACGCGCAAGTAGTGTAGCAACTGCACGTACTTTGAAACACAGTCATTTTGAAATAGACCAATCAACAGCCTGACTTCTAGTTTCTGCAATATTGGCAGTTTCAGAATGAGATGGACAAGGAGAGTAGTGTAAAAGGGTGTCACAATAGTCTAGGTGGGAAAGTACACATGCAGATAACACTTATGCAAGCACTACAGGTGGCATAAAAACGATGAATATACAGAGCAACTGAAGCTCATAGAACTCTAAATTACACAACTCTGGATATTTGCTCTCTGGACAAAGTCCTTATCCAACAAAATGCAGATATGTTTTGCTTTATGGACCAGAAATGGCAGTGGTCAATGTTGGGGCCGGCTGAACCAGTCAGATGAATATGTGATCATTGTTGCAGATTGGAACCTTTGTCTTATTGCAATTGACGTTAAGGAGGTTACTTGTTAGTCCTGGACCACAGTTAGCAAATCACCCAGCAATCAACAGAGTCTGAGGACTCCTTGTTAAATGTCAGTACAAGATTGGTGTAATTGGCATTATTGAAGGCTTAAAAACTAAACAAATGCTACAACTATTTAGTCTCTATGACTCAATTCCATACTTCTATGCTACTCCTTTCTCTTCTTTGCCCTTTTCTTTTTAATTACCTTCATTTTTACAGCATGAAGGTGATTGTCATTCATTGCCCCTTAGTCGTTTCCATCATTGCCAAGCCTTTCCAACTCTGCCACAGTTGATTCACCAGTGACGGAACTGTTCGCACCTTCCACATGGTTTCTCCGCTTAGTGGAGGGACCTCCCACCTGCCCCTTGATTCAGCCCTGCCTGCATCTAGGCGGGACGCATTCCCATTCATGAACAGCCTATTCCTGTGTCGAAAGCCCTTTTATTTCTGCCAACAACACCACCTTCAATCCTCCAATTGGGTTATGCCCATCTCAGCTATGCATTAACTGCAGTATATGAAGAGTAGCGGCTGCCATATCAGTGTGACGAGCCTCGGGTGGCAAATTGGGCTACTTGCTATTTGTTGTACTGGAATCTGGGGTACGAAATTGCTTCAGTTTATTACTTTCACTTAAGCAGCACATTTTTACCATTTCCATTTTGCGCTTTCCAGCATCCTTCTAATGACTCATATAGGAGATGTTATTTGGATGACCACAGCAGAACCCCTGATGTCTAGTTATTGTGCACCCAACAGGTTGTCTAGTTCTCCCCTAACATTATCTTCTTTCTTTGCCCATTAGACCGATTATGTACCAATGTGAGCACTGCACGGCATTCCTTTCACTTAAACGCATATATAATTGTTCTTTGCATGCATATTGAGAGATACCCTTATCGTCTTCAACAATAATCTTCACCAGGTCCCTATAAATGCTAGGGTACTCCCTTGTTATTCTTGATATATATAAATAACGTCAGACAGGTTATCACGAAGTGTACAGGGGAAATAATAAAGCTCTTAGGAGAGAAGGGGTTTGAGAAAGAAAATTACTCCCTCGATGCGCACGGGGCCCAAGTCAGTCTGCAAGTCTATAAAGGAAGACTTTCACTGGTGGGGGGAGATGTGATACTGTGCTAACCGAGTCATACACACTCACTAGAGAAGTTTATCCTACACACATGTGTTTTGGTCCGGAGACTGAATTATTGTGAGCATTTGGCTTGTAGAGGTTAATGAGTGCTTCCACGTGGCCAGTTTGTTACTTTGTGATTGCTTCCGACCCGTCTGCTCATCTCTTGTTGGTTTCGGTAGTTTCTAAACAATGGGTCTAGAATGTCTGGCTAAGGTACTTTTGCAATGTGTTGATTGTGCCAAAAAAAAAAAAAAATGCTTGACATTAATGTTGGCATAGGATAGAATATTTGGAGAAGTACAGGATGCAGCTTCAGCTTTTGTCCTATTTGGTAAATGTGCATGTCCAGGCAGCAGCTGGATGGATGAGCCTGGTACTCTGTGTGGGAGTGTCAGAGCTAAAAGGAAATTATTTTGTTATAATTAGATTTGCTGCAAGATGTTTGTTTCTGTAGATTGTGTTTTTTAAATAGTTTACTGTTTGTTTAATTACAATCTAACCAGAAGTGGTCGTCTTGGTGTGCAGATTCCATACACGTTGTTGCGTCTATGAGCACGACGTGTATTTGGTGGGATGTGTTTTCAGGCATGACATTGAGCTGTATTCCCCAGGAGTTTGCTGTGTATTTGCTGGGAGATTCGTGTGATCTTTGCTTGTACTTTTCATGAAATTTGTAATGGGTTCTTTGCAGAAGGATGCACACTAGCTTTTCACTCGAGTTTCTAATCGGTGAAAGTCATATTCACAATGAACAGATTCCTTGAATGCAATTGGATTCCTTGATCAGGCCCTCGATATCCACAAAAATGATTACTCTGCAATGACCAAACAACGATCTAATGGAGCTCTAAAAATACAGCTACATTAAGCATTTTGGTTTGTACAATAATGTTCGCGCGCAATGGACATGATATACTCAGCTAGACGTTGACTTTGTGTATTTTTTAATGAAATTGTGCAGGAGCCCAGGTGTCATTAAGGTATTAAGGGGCATATTTATACTCTGTTTGCGCCGGATTTGCGTAGTTTTTTTTACGCAAATCCGACGCAAAACTAACTCCATATTTATACTTTGGCGTTAGACCCGTCTATCGCCAAAGATCTAGGAGTTTGCGTCATTTTTTAGCGTGGACACCTTCCTTGCGTTAATGATATGCAAGGTAGGCGTTCCCATCTAAAAAATGACTCCGAGGCATGTGCGCCGTATTTACACTCCCGGGCAAAAATGACGCCCGGGAGTGTGCGGGTAAAAAAAAATGACATCCAGCCGCTTTAGCGTAATTTTTTAACGCCTGGTCAGGGCAGGCGTTAAGGGACCTGTGGGCTCAGAAGGAGCCCAGAGGTGCCCTCCCATGCCCCCAGGGACACCCCCTGCCACCCTTGCCCACCCCAGGAGGACGCCCAAGGATGGAGGGACCCATCCCAGGGAACTTAAGGTAAGTTCAGGTAAGTATTTTTATTTTTATTTTTGGGTGGCATAGGGGGGCCTGATTTGTGCCCCCCCTACATGCCACTATGCCCAATGACCATGCCCAGGGGACCTAAGTCCCCTGGGCATGGCCATTGGGCAAGGGGGCATGACTCCTGTCTTTGCTAAGACAGGAGTCATTTAAATGGGGGTTGGGAGTAAAAAAAAATGGCGTTAATCGGGTTGAGGCGAAAGTTTTGCCTCAGCCTGACTTGCCCCGTTTTTTGGCGCCCAAGTCCATTTTCCCCTATGCCGGCGCTGCCTGGTGTAAGTCATTTTTTTTTACGCACACCAGGCAGCTCCGCCGGCTAACGTCATTCCATAAATAAGGCGCCCGCATGGCGCTTTGGAATGGCGTTAGCCTTCGTTATATTTTTTGACGCACAACTGCGTTGGCGTAGTTGTGCGCCAAAAAGTATAAATATGGGCCTAAGTTTTAAGTTACAGGTTGCTTAGGCAACACCAAACCTTTGTAATGACCACTTAACCAGAAACTATCTGCCTGAATGCTATCAATCTATAGTAGTCTGACAATCATTTTGAAGCTGTACAGATGCAATCGAATGTGAATTTATTCAATACATGCTACTGTCAATGATTGTCTAAGGTGGTGCAGGTATAATACAGAGGCTTGTGCTGTTTCATTCCTACACTTCCCTGTAAATGTTCTTTGGAGGTTTAAAGTAAGCCCTTCAAAGACTGGGGAAGTCATCTTAATGACATCATATGCATTTTGTTAAACACTGAACCAGCTGTACAGCCACAATTATTCTTACATTATACATCCAGGAAAGGCATCCTTCATGATGAACTAGACACGGTACTTCTATAAAAGTCTTATAGACTGTGATAGAAAGCCAAAGAGTAAATTCAAAATGAGCTTCAAACCTCTGGGGGAAAAAGGGAATATGCTACTTTTGCAACTATTCTGGCAGAGACAAAATCATAATTTCTTGACTCAACGACAGCTCTATTGCTTTTGTGCCATGAGCTTGCAATGTATTATGGACACATTTTTCTAAAGATGTTCTCAGTGTTCTGTTTTTTCATTAAAGGCAGCAATGTCAAGACTTCCACCTGGTGAATTGTAAACGGAAAGGACAGGAGGTACTAGTAGCTAAGGGCACCCTGTACTGAAAATGTCCCTTTTAATGCTCGGACAAATGTATATGATAAGTTGATCACTCATTTTGCTGTAATTGCTGAATATGCAAGATATCCTGAGTGGAATTTAGAAAATAAGGTTAATTTCAGTTTAAAGTTATTCTAATACTGTGATACTCTATAATAGAACGATATGTGCTCTTGAAACTAGTAGACATAACATATTTATTTTGAGACATCGTCAAATAGTTTAGCAGCCTTGCAATCAGTCATTCACAGCTATATGATACATTATAGGTCACGTACATATGAAAGAAGCGTGATAACGTCAAAGGATAGCTGTACACAATTACCGTTTGTTTCCAAATGCAGCATAGTTCGTTTTTATTGAGTTATTTACTAGAAAGAGAGCCTGACTTCCCACGTCGTCTGTATAGGGGCTACCCGAGCCACACTTCGCCACATAACAGAAAGAGTTTCTTCTTTGATTTCTGTATTATAAGGTGATGTATTCTTATGATTTGAAGAAAGACGTGTATTTTACGTCATGCCAATGTTAATAAATGCGTCCTAATAACACAAGGTACCAAATGCAAGTGCACCATTTACTGCTACGGTCAGATTTCAAGTTCGATGTAATTACTGCTGTGCAGTTTAACTCACATGAAAAACTATACGTACTATCGCACAGAGTTACAGCGACTTCTCAGGGGAACACAGCTCACATAATAGTAACAAAGACTATTCAGCCTAATTTTATTTCAGTCGATGGATACAGCTCCTAGTTTCCCGGATAAGGTGAAAAAAGTGATGAAACAATATAGCATAAACTACGTATGCAGATATTCTGTGGCATATTTACTACTTTTTGGTACAGGGCAGCCCTGCAAGCCATCTTGTTGAACTGCTGTGCGTCAAAAGAAAAGGGCAGGAATGTGCTGTATCTACAAGATACAGGGCACTCCTGTACCTTCTTGTCCACTGCTCTGGTGCACAATGGGCTGCCATACGCCAACGCAGGCACCCTTGCACTATGGTTTAAGAGAGTCTGCATTGTAGGGATGTTTGTTTTTGTGCCGGGAGTGTCACCTTCCTGCACAAAAACAATCACAAGAGGCATTTTCCTCTTCCTGTGCCTGCTGCAGAATGCAGCACACATAGAAAAAGTAAAACACAAGTAGAAATAAAGGTATTTTGACTCATTGCGCATCCCTTATGCCTACCTTGGGGAGGTGTAGATTTCTGACACATTTCCAGGTTTATAAATCCTTGTAAACCTGGGAATGCATCAAATCCATAGGTGTTGCATGGGAACACCCACCACAACACCCGTGGAATGCCTCTTTGATGCAGAGTAAGGCAACACAGAGACTTGCACTGCAGTGCCTTCCTCCATATCTACAAGGCCATGAAAAGCCACACATAGTGGCTTTGTGTGGCCTTTTAGATTGGTCTTTTTTTTACGCACCGTTGGTGCGTCAAAAAAAATGACACAGTGGCGGGACAAGCCACTTGTAAATATGGCCGGGACAGTGTAATGTGCTACATATTACAATTTCTGAGGGAGGGGAGCAGGCATCATGGCATACTCAAGATTCGGCCTCTCCTGAGTCCTTGCCCCTTCACACACTCAACAATGGTAATTAATAGCATAATACATTGCCCTCGGTTTTTGGGATAAATGAGTAGATTAAGTATGAGGGACACATGGGAAAGCTTTATATTGATGATGGTAGTTTCCGATGTTGATTTATCTTGCCAGTGTTTGGTTTTCAACAGTGAGCCATCATGATGTAGCCCTTGTATGAGGTAAGGATCATGTCAAAAGAAGGCTCTGGAGTCTATCACGCTGTGTTCACCATTATCAGGCTTAGATTAATTTTCAGGCAGAATTTTCACATGAAGGTAAATTTTCAGGCACGTGTTAGAGGATATGAAGGATGGGTCCTGCCAGATAGTTAAAGGAATGTAATTCCAGATATTTCAAGCAAACCTGAAAAGTATTGGGCGAAACTAGAGGCATTGTTGTGACCATTGTTTCCAATCATGGATTGCTTTTGCAGGTAAGGTGTCCCTAACTGTCTAAAAGTACTATTTATAAAAATCTGTTTTTCAGATAACATGGGGGCTTATTTTTCCTGTATAAGTACCAGCATACCCTTCAAAATAATACAAAGCTTTGCTTTGATTTGTACCATGTAAGTGCCCTTGCAATCTTATGATAAATCTGTCCTGTGGTGTGCTATGCCACAGTGTGAAAATAGCACGTAAACGTCCTGCCAGGACATTATGTCCCTGGGCACACCTTACCACAAATTCACTGTTGACATAATTTGCAATGCGGGTAGCAAGCACAGTGAAACAGTGTAACTGGTGGAACTACAATAAGGTTGCTTGCTATAATAGAAGATGTTAGAAACTGGATTTCTGGTTGACAGAGATATGTATTAAAAGGTATCACAACTCACTAGAAAAATGGAACTTAATTTAATAATTAAACCAGGACCAAAATGACAAAAATCCAACAAGTAGAACTTATGTATTAATCATAAAAAAAGATGTATAAGATAGCACTTAGAAGCAGAAAGCTCCAACCGAAGGATATCTGGTTGTGCCACACTGGGACAAAGCCAAACATTCAGGCTGACCCTTTTAGAGCACCAGCCAATTACGGGGACCTTCTTGGGCTTATTCCTCAAAATCCTAGTGAAGGAACATTTCATTGGTTGTGTATTATGTCATTGAGGAGATACGTTGTTTTTTCCCAAGCCATTGAGGAGAAGCGTTGAATTTCCCCATCCAGCTGTGGGGATGCATCAGTTCCGAGATGTGATAGCGTTCGGTTGCAGGTACCAGCTGCATAATCGTCGGGACAATGTACTGATTCCAATAAGCGCACTGGCTGCAATGTGGAGTTCGACATCACTGTCAAGGCTGTCTTTGACAGGGATACAAGGACCTTCAGCTAAAGGAAACGCTAGAGTGCTGGTTCTGAAAACAATGCACTAGTTTCATCCATGCAGCGGCAGAGATGCACTTGTTCTGTCCATGTAACAGCAGAGATGTGGTGGTTCTGCTGGAGCAGACCCTTAGGTTCTACTTCCAAGGGCCCAGGAATGGGGGGGCACAACCTTGCAGGTCAGGCTCACAAATGGCAGAGTCCAGTTGCACTTTGAGTAGGTTAGAAGTCTTTTATGTCCCTGAGACTTCAGATCAGGAGATCAGTTGGCTGGCCCTTGGAGTCACTCTGGTTTCTGGGCTTGAGAGATGCAAGTCCAATACTTCTCTCCCAGCTAAGGAGGGCAGCAGGCAGCAGCTCAGCTCAGCTAGAAAGCAGCTCTTCCAAAGCAGCAGTTCAGCAGAGTGGCAGTCCTTGTAGCACAGCAATGCTTCTTCCCGACAGAGTATCCACTGGTCCAGAAGTGTACTGAAGTGGCAGGGTCTGGGGCCAGATGTATCAAAGGGTTTTACCCATTCTGTGTCAATGGGAAAATGCTTTGGTACATATGGCCCCTGATGTCCTGTTTTTATACCCAGTGTTGCCTTTAAACTGATGGAGACTTCAAAGAAGTCTTTGAAGTGCACAGAGGTCCTCCCTTCCTGCCCTGGCTCCAGACTCACTACAGGGGAGTGTGCAGCACGTTGTATGGGAACAGGACACAGTCTATTCAGGTGAAAGTGTACGCTGTGGCAAACTCCTCCCTCCCATCCTGTCAGGATGGCCCTTTAGAGCCCATCATGTCACAACTAAGCATCCATTGTGTACGGCTGTCTATTGGGAATACGCAAAGCCCAGCTGTCACCCATCCCAGACAAGTGATCAGAGACAGGAAGCAGGTACCAAATGGCTAAAGTAAGAGATTGTCAACTTTCTAAAAGTGGCATATTCAGAATTACAATATAAAATTTGACTTTACCATCAGTTGTGATTTTAATTTGTGATTCCAGGGGGACCCATCTCAAAAACGTATCACTTCCAGATTGGGAATTACACTTATTAGATCTGATAAGGTAATGCCAATGTTAACCTATGAGAGATATGGGCCTTGCAGCAGTAACACGAACATTTAATTGTTTTTCAATACCAGGACATGTAAAACTGAAAAATACATGTCCAACTTTTTAAATACACTACACCCTGCCCTATGGGCTACCTAGGGCCTTCCTAAGGGGTGACCTATATGTTTTAAAAATGAAGGCTCGGTCATCGCAAAAGGGTTAATTTGATAGGTCAACATGGCAGTTTAAACTGCATCCGCAGGCTCTGACATGGTAGTCCTGAGACCTGTTTAGGGCTACTTGAGTGGGTGGCACAATCAGTTCTACAGTCCCACCAAGATAATTTAATTTACAGGCCCTGGGCACATGCAGTGCACTTTACTAGGGACTTATAACTAAAACATTTGGTATATGCCAACCAAACCGTGTTTGAGGGAAGGAGAACATGCACTTTAGCAGTGTTTATCGGTAGTAAAGTGCAGAGCCCGAAGGCCAACAGAAACAAATTCTGCAACACTGGAGAGAAACAGGCAAAAGGTATGGGGGAAGAACACCTTAAGGCTGACAGGTTTATCATAAGTGTATTCAGTAAAGAAATGCTTGTATTTAAAGACATGCATCTGTCTGGATAATATTAAAAGTGAATAGAAAGAAGAAAAACATGCACAAAAACCCATCAACTCTATGAATTATCCTCCACAGAGGCTACCCATGAAAAACAAAACAACATAAAGTTCCATGACTAAATACCTTTATAGGGGCAGGAGGTGAATTTAGTTTATACTCTAGTCGTATACTAAGGGTGTATGGCATAAAAGAAACTAAGGGGCATATTTAAGAGCCACTGCCGCCACATGAGCGTGACTTTTGGTGACACTCCGGTGGCGCAATGCCCTGCACTGTATTTATTAGGTGGTGTTCAGCCACTTTTTGTGGCTTAATGCCACCTTGTAAATACGGCCCCTTTACACTCATCCCTTTGCGTTGAAGGGGCGTGCAATGGGTGTTGCTGTGGGTGTGCTACAGCAACACCCATTACATTTTGACGCTGTCTCAGGTTTACGAGTTTTCGTAACCCTGAGATGGGGCCATAATCTAATGCCACCACATGGGTGACATTAGCAAGGTGCAACAAAGAGGAATACTTTTATTCCTCCTCGTTTTTTGCTTTTTCTATGTGTGCTGCACTCTGAAGCATGCATAGAAAGAGCACAGTGCCAGAAATGATTGTTTATATGCAGGAAGGCGTCCCTTCCTGCACATAAACAATAATTTCAAAATGACGCTTTGGCACTTCTGTGTGAGCTGCATTCTGCAGTACACACAGAAGGGCCAAATCATCATTAATGATTGCTAATGTGGAGAAAGACATCACCCCTTCACTTGAAATAAAAAGTATCTTTAGGCTTTAGTTTGTCAATAGTTATTGAATAGTTAACTCTCATTGCAGGAACACACTATCACTGTTGCATTAGGTTTCTTATCCTATTTGTATTACAATATATTAGAACTTGAATGTGAGCCTTCGTTAATGACATAATATTCCAATTGATCTTTTTAGCCAGCTTTAACATTTTACTCTGCTCTCTGTTAGCAGTTTTTTTCTCTTAGTTTTCTTTATGAATCGAGTGTATATTCAGGCTAAAAGACACACAAGGACATTGGCGAACAGTCGGTCCTCAAAGAGAGCAATTTTATATATTTTTTAATTATATGACCTCCACTAGAAAACAGAAAACATAATGTAAATTATAAAAAAAAAACATTAGTTAAAGCTGAAAAGTGTACTTACTGTGCTATACAATGGTGTAAACTCAGTGGAATAAGTGTATATAGGAAATTTTTATTGCTCGCTATACATTGCGAGACATCAGTAGCTTTTGTTATTAGTATTCACCAGCATACCGTGTGGTGAGGAACTATGAGCTAAGGCAAGGAAACATAAAGAATGTGTGAAAGTGACTAGGAAGTCCTAAAGATGTTTCATGAAATTGTGAGTACTACTTAAATTCCTTAAAGCTGCAGGCTGAGTGCTCCAAAATAGTGATGCAGTAGTGAGGCATTTACCCATATACAGATTTTTAGAGTAGCAAGTAGATTCAAGAACTTGGATTTAACATCTGACTGGTCTATACCCCTGATTAGAAGTGGATCATATAATTCTAACTCCTGTGAAAACCATCTGTTTGCATCAAGGTCTGAATTCTAAGGTGTGCAATATTCACTGCACTCTGGGTGTGGTAAAATCTACACCTATGCAATATTCCCCAGGTTTGTTCACATTGCAGGTCAAACCTGCCAATACATACTGAGGTAAATGCGGGAAAAATAATTGGACATGAAGATTTTAGTGCAGAAACCACCATATTATGTCCAATTGTGAAGGGCCAAATTCATAATAATCAGTTATCATTGCAATCCTAAATAATGAACTGCGAGTTGTTAGATTTTATTCAATGCAATAATTATCATCAAGCCCTATGGACAATCGAAATCAGAGAGTAGGTAGTATCAGTCTGTTGCCAAGATGGCTGGGATTAAACCTGTACATGTCAATTGATTATTTATTATACTACAATAAAATGTATTTATGTAAGAATATGATAAATATTCAATCATTGTGAACAGGGGATATTACTTCCATGAGCATCTTTCCAAGATTTCTCTATGTATTTCTCCGAATATCCTTAATAATGCCCAAGTCTTTTTTCATCATTTTGACACCACTATTGGCAATTTAATTTGGGAGTATCCAAGAGCTAGAAGAGACAGGCACTTTCCAAAATATCTGCTGCAGAAAAGAAGATGGACCTTGCCAGATTTAAAATGGTATTACTGGGCTACTATAAGGCAGTACCTGCATGGTCTTTTAATGGATGTTTCTAGCAACCAAGGCCCTCGTTATGACATTGGTGGTACATCCTGCATACCGCCATGCTGACCACCGCCAATTTACCGCCGTGGTGGGGGATATCCGTCAACCATATTATGATACACACACACCAATCCGACAGAATACAGCCACATACACAAATCCACCAGACCAAAGGTCAGTGATAAATTGGCGGTCCAAAAAACTACACTGTTACGCCAACAGAACAACACCCATCACATTATGACCGTTGAATCACCACAGCAGACATTCAATGGCGATAAACCATTGGCGGTATATACCACCACGCTCACAATGGACACCCACAGACAAAACAACACCACATTGGACAATTCAAACAACACATACCTGACACCCATACACACACCAGAACCCACATACCAACACCACTATAAAACACCCACCCACAGTACCCCCAACCCTTTAGAATACAATTAATTGCCACAAGACTGACACAAAGACCAGTGCAACAACTAGACACACACACCATTCACACCCATACACCCCTCACGCACTCCACATCACACACCCCAACATATTGCCCAACACACCCACACCAACATATATCACATAACACCCATGGCACCACAAAGGCACCCCGTTTCACTGAGGAGGAGTTAAGGGTCATGGTGGAGGAAATTGTCAGGGTAGAGCCACAGCTATTTGGGGCACAGGTGCAGCAGATATGAATAGAAAGAAACGGAAAATCTTGAACATGTTCAACGCCATGGGACAACAGCCCAGAACAAGGGACGACATCAGGAAGAGATGGAACAGCCTATGGAAGAAGGTATGTTCCATATCAACAAGACACCAGCTCGCTATACAGAGGACTGGCGGCGGACCCCCACCTCCTCTCCCAAAACTCACAGCATGGGAGGAGCAAGTCTTGGAAATACTGCATCCTGAGGGCCTGGCCAGAGTAGGAGGAGGACTGGACTCTGGTAAGTCAGCTTTCAACAATTATCACCCCCATACCTGCATGCCACCCTCACCCTCATCGTCACTCCCATCACTCCACTCCATATCACACACTCCACAATCACATCACATTAATCCCAATTGCAAGCTCTGCATGCTGTACCAATGCATGGATACCCCTCACAGCCCTGCATGGACACTCATCACTAAAGCATGCCCCCATAGGGAAAGTAACAATCTCACCATACAGCAACATACACAAGCAAAGCTGGTAGGGGAACAACAACCATGGGGGGAAGCCAGGGATGTACAACTGTCATACACATGAAACATAATACATCACTTAAATCCCCACAGTACCCCAGCCAATGTCACTGGAGAGGAGGTGCCATCACTACCCAGTCCCCCAACAGAAGAGGCCCACAGTAAGGACAGTAATTCTGGTCTTCAGGATCTGGACAATCTATCTGGCCCATCAGGGACCACTGGACAGCCGGTCACCCAAACCCAGTCACAGACCACCACAGAGCCTCCCCCATCAGGAACCAACACAACAGCACCCACCCAGCATCCCCAAACCTCTGTCCCCAGGACATGTCAATCAGCAGTGTGCCCACCTGTATAGGGACCCAGGCCACATCTCGCACACATGACAATCAGGGACATGAGGTCAGTGGCAATGGGCACACCGTTCAGGGACAGAGGCACAGGTGAAGAGGGACACTAGGAGGACTGCTGTGCCCCAGGGGGAGGACAGGACCAGAGAACGACTCTTCAGGAGGCACTCTCCGAGATCCTGGGAGCCTACCAACATTCCCAGGACACGATGGGCCAGATCCTAGACAACGTGCAGGAGAACAGGTGGCTGCAGGAGGGACAGTATCAGGAGATCAGGAAGGACCTGCAGGCCATCAACAAAACCCTGCAGGCCATCAACAAAACCCTGATCTCCATAGCAGGGATGCTGGCAGACATGGCCAACATGATGAGGGAAGCAGTGTAACACCAGCAGGCCCCTGCCATAGCCAGTCATCTGAACAGCCCTCCACTTCCACTGCCGCTAGTGGCCAGGATGTCCCGCCACAGGACCAACAGGCCACCACCACCCCTCCCACTGCAGAAGGGGAACACCCCGCAAATGTTCCCTGCAAACCAGACAGAAGCCAGAGACACTTGCCAAGACCACTGCCAGGAAATGACACTCTCCTGATTGTCTCCCTTGTGTCCCTCTCTCACACCCTGTCCACCATTGCTCTCCTTTCTATGTCCCCATGAATAATGCACCTGTGTTACAAACAGACTGTAACAATACCCTGGAAATTCCTCCATCATCACCCCATCCCATTGCACTTTCCCCTCTATATATTAGCACTACAATAAACACCCTTTGATAAAAATCGACTTTGAGTAGTTTATGTAATTCAAATATGTATTTATTGAAACAGCTACAACCATTGCAAATGAACTGTACATAGAATGAGCATAGAATTAATGACCTGTAGCTGGATTTTGTGATCACACCAGGATAATTTGTCACATGTGTTTTATCAGGGCAGACAACACTCTTGTTAGCACGATTGAGAACATTGGCTGTGACATTCCTGCTGCCAGGCCCACTGTCACTTGGAAAGAACCAGTTGCCAGGAAATGGAGCATTGATAGCACTTGCACAAGAGGGGGGATCCGAGTGGGGTGACAGATAGCAGATACCAGGCCAGGCTCCAATTAGGCACACAGCTCTATGATTGTGTCCCTGTCCCGTCTATAGGTGAGTATTATGTGCCTGTCCTCCAGTGTAGCCAAGTCCACCAGGGATCTGTGTACGGGGGCATGTTTCCATCTCCTATTAATCCGCAGTGATATGTATCTAAGGAACAAAACAGTGAGGAGGCTGTCACAACCTGAACAATGGAGCCACAACAGCAGTCCGCAAAGTGCAAACATGTTATGGGACAGTGTTATTTGAAAAGTATGTGCCTATTTATCCTGTGATGCAACATTAATCCATAGGCCTATTCACCCCCCCTGAAATGGAGTCCGCCTCTCCTGTGGGAAGGGACAGGTTGAAGTGAGGTAATGCCGCTGACGTTGTGCGCCATGGCGATAGGTAGTCGTGAACTGCTGTGCAATTCCTCATTGGTTAGAATTGGGCCCTATGGGGTACAGTGGCGAATGGTAATCTACGTTAGCTGTGACGGTACGCACTGACACGGATGTGACTGCCATTTTCTATCAGATTCCTCACTTGTTTCCTGACCTTCCATAGGAGAGGACCTACACTGCATGTGCTGCTGTGACCTGTGTCTGGAACCTACCATGGCCTGTGTGACTGGGGAAAGGGCCCCAGCCTTCACTTCTGAGGAGTTGGAGCAACTGGTAGATGGGGTCCTACCCCAGTATGGACTGCTGTATGGGCCTACCGACCAACAGGTGAGTACACGGTGGGCACGATGCATGGAGCACGAACGCATGGAGTTATGTGTGTGAAGGCCTTGAGTGAGGTTGTTGGGTGGATGTCCTCTTTGCGGTGTACACATTGTGTGCTGGGCTCTGTGTGTGCCGGTGGTGATGGAAATGGGTATGGTGGGCCATTTGTGTTACTGGCTGGACTGTTTGTCTAATGGTGTTCTCCTGTCTGTATTGCCTCTGTAGGCCAGCACCCATCAAAAGAAGGGAATATGGCATGCCATCGTCAAGGAGGTGTGGACCCTGGGGTCTATGGCAGGCGGAGCACCCACTGTCACAAACATTGGGAGGACCTGAGAGGCTGGGCACGGAAGATCACGGAGGCCCAGCTGGGGATGGCATCCCAACAAGGAATGGGTGCCCATCGGACCATGACTCCCCCTGATGGCACACATACTGGAAGTGGCCTACCCTGAGCTGGATGGGCGCTTGAGGGCACCACAGCAGCCACAAGGGGATGAGTACAGTGGCTATCATTGAAACTCATGGCTGGAGGGGTGGGATCCGGGTGGTGGTTATGTGTCAGTGGGTGCCCCTAGGCCAGACATAGCAGCATAGGTTCTCTGGTGGCTAAGGGTTTGATTATGAAATACTGCTTACCTAGTTTGTTAGTATTAACTACTGGTCAGGGCTGTCTAGGTCCCAGGTGTGCTGCAGTTGGCGGTGTGTACCCCTCCTTATTCCTTGATGGGTAGCCATTTCACTGGTAGTGCCATGCATAGTGCGTAGGCCTCTTCCCTGTGTCTGAGCGTGTTGTGTACGCCAACAGTGGTGTTGGTGCAGTCATTGACCCCGTGTATTCTTTGTCTCTCTCCCCCCCTTTCTTGTTTTGTCATCCTGTCCTTGTGTGGATTAGCATCATCTGGTGGAGGAGCATAGGCACCGGCGACAGAAGGAGCTGCATCCCACAGGACCCTGGAGGCAGAGTCCACCGACGCTGAGGGCACCAGTGGGATGGAGGGCGAGGGGAGCACCACAGCGGAGACTGGAGGGGACAATACAGATTCTGATACCTCCTCCGAGAAGAGCTCCTTGGTTGTATTGGACACCTCTGTGACCACCCAAGCTACAGGTACAGCCACCACCCCGTACCAGCGTCCCCCTCCCTGTAGCCTCTCAGTGAGTTCCCCGTGCCAGCTCACCCAGGAGGGTGGGCATCTCCTTCACCCCAGACACCTCAGGCCCTGCCACAGTGAGCTCTGCTGCCCTGAGTGAGGAGGCTATTGACCTCCTGAGATCCATCTCTGTAGGGCAAACAACCATTGTGAATGTCATCCATGGGCTGGCAGCCCAGACACAGCAATCTAAAGGATTGGCGGCCCGACAGAGATCGATTCAGGCTCTGGCCTCCTCTCTGATGGCAGCCATTGTTCCTGTTTCAACCGCCTGCCTCCAACTTCCACTTCCCAGTCCCATTCTCCTCACCCCCAACCCATCCCAAGCACACAGCCAGATGAGCATGCACACAAGACAACACCCAAGAGTGTCACAGGCAAACACAAAGCACCAAACTTCATCCAACAGGCACTCTCGCAAAAAACATTCATTTGCAGGCACAACAGCATCCACTATCTCTATTGTCTCCTCCACCTCCTACCCAGTTACATCCACACTCACACCTGCATGCACTACATCAATATCCACTACCAGAATAATCACCACACCAAGAAGAGCACACACTTCACTGGCAGACACCTCCATGACATCCATGCACATGTCTCCTATGTCCTCTCCTACTGTGTCTGTTCCCCCTCCTAAAGTACACAAACACTTAGATTCCCAACAGCCATCCACCTCACAACAGCATACAGACAATGCACCTGTACCCAAATCCAGCAGATAAACACCTTCAACAACCTCTCCCTCACACTCCACTCCGATTACTCCTCCCTCTTCCCACCCCAACGTACCTAAAAAGCTATTCCTTTCCCAGATTGACCTCTTCCCTACCCCTTGTCCCGTCCTGCATGTATGGGCAGGGTTGCAAGGACCCAGCCAAGTACCTCAGCCAAACATTCCACGGGCCCAATGGTAGCATCACCTACTCGTGGTGGAAAGGATTCCAGGCCATCAATAATGAAGGGGAAGGAGCCTGCACCAGCTACAAAGAAGGGGAAGGGGCCTGCACCACCTGCAAAAAAGGGGAAGGAGCCTGCACCACCTGCAAAAAAAGGGGAAGGAGTCTGCACCGGCTGCAATAAAGGGGAAGGAGCCTGCACCTGCTGCAAAAAAGGGGAAGGAGCCTGCACCAGCTGCAAAAAAGGTGAAGGAGCCTGCACCAACAGGCAGAGGAGGGAAGAGCCTATCCACCAGTGCCAGGAAGGGTAAGGGACTCACAACCTATGAGCAGGTGGAGAGGAGGCTAGCTACACTAGCGGAAGCTGACTGCCATACACTGCCACCACCAGCAGCTTTCACAGAGCCCCCACCGCCAGTCGTAGTTATACAGCCATCAGAGAGTGCAGGGCCTGAGCAGGAGCCTCCCACAACCACCACCACAGTGCAGCCATCGAAGGGTGCAGGGGCTGAGCAGGAACCTCCCCCAACCACCACCACAGTGCAGCCATCACCGCCGGTGAATGCCATACAGTCCAGCCTGCAAGGGCTGCTGTGCGGCCTGACCCCACCAGAACCAGTGGGCAAGTCACCCACTCCAGAGACTGTGGCCTTGGACTCCCCAGGACCAAGCAATGGGCATGTTGCCCCCTCCAGAACCAGTGGGCAAGACACCCACTCCAGAGACTGTGGCCTTCCACTCCCCAGGACCAAGCAATGGGCATGTTGCCCCCTCCAGAACCAGTGGGCTTGTTTCCGCATCCGGCAGAGGTGTCCCCCCGAAGTGCCTTCCTGTTTGCCAACTGATGCCCCTGCAGTGTTCTCTCTGGATTGTGGCAGGAATTGAGTGGGACCTTGGACTTTGCCCTGTGGCCAAATGGGCCCTGTTAACTATAGACTGGGTAGTGTCCCTTTTTTATACATGTGTACAGATCTGTTTAGTGTGTATATCGGATTGTTGAATTTATTGTTGGACTGATTATGATCATTTTTGTAAATTACTGTTGCCTTGGCATTATTCTGCAGATTTTCATGTTCAAATTGTTTTTGTTATGCATATGGTTGTGTGTATGGTGTGTGTGTCGGGTGTATGTTGCGCATGTGTGTGTCATTCTCGTTTTCCTCCCCCCTCCCTTGTGTGCTAGGCGGCTGTACTCACCGTCGTCCTTTTCGTCCGGCGTTGGTGTTCCAGGTGGAGCATAACGTAGAAGATCATTGGGAGAACTTGCAATTCGGGTTCCATGACAGCGTGGTTCTTACCTGTGTCTCCAATGGTGAGTCCTTTTACTTTTGTGCTCTGTTTCCACCAGGTTTTTGATTGTGTTGGTACCGCCCTAGAAAAGGTGGCGGTTTCCTGTGCCTTAATATGATGGGCGGTACTTTGTCTTCTGCCTGGCTTTCGGTGGCTACCGCCATGGTGACTGTTGTTTCCACCCTGACGGTCAATGTGGTACATTGGCTGTCAATCGAAGATATCACCACCAAGGTCATAATTTGGCGGTACTTACCGCCAGCCTGTTGGCTGTATTATGGCCACTTTATCAGCCACCAACAGGGTCGTTATGAGGGCCCAAGTTTGCATCATGTAGCAGATGAGACTAAGGTCAGATGCTAGTTGTCTCATTAAGATTGTTGTTGCTAAAGTCTATAAAATGGTACAATTTACTGTTTTATTCATGAGTTATAGTGTGAAATGTTCAATATCTCTGTATTCAGTGGTTTACCCCATTATAGGGTCTATCGTCCTTCCCAAGATTATTGAATGATGCAATATGCATGCCATGAATGTAGAATGTGCTTTTCAATGTTGCAGAGCTTTTATAAACAGGGATATGCCAAACATTCTGAGAGCTTTGAAGCAAGTATGACCTTCCTAATTCTGAAAAATACCTCTTTTTGCATCATAATCCCAGATTTTTCTGGACTGATGCAGCTGTTTTTTGACTCTGTTGTCCTCCAGGCAAGCATGTTCTTTAAGATTAGGACATGGGGTCATTTAAAGTTAACATTTCCTAACAAGGACTAGCCCTCAAGCTAGTTTTACTGTAGAAAGGCTGGTAAGCCAATAGAGAAAAACTGGAAGTGATAATGTGTATAAATTCTGCTATCTCATGCTAGGGGCAGCTAGTAAAATACTTCAAGAAATATTTGTAATATTTATTCAAAGCCAATTTGAAGCCACATTTTAAATACATATTATTAAAAAGAGACTTTTAGAAAGTTACTTTTTTTCCGTCTGATGCTCCTGGATGCTAATTTGCATTAGCATCCACCTGTCATACACCTGATGAGTAGCCCTCATGAGGTGTGAAAAAGTACCTAGAGCAGGCACAAGGGTATTGCTCATTGCCCTAGACAAAACTCCAGGAAAGCACACAGGCACTGCACAAGGCAAGAAGTATTTCTCCATCTTGAATTTGGTGAGTGAAGGCACTGTGGAATTGTCTGCAGCAGGGCACAAAGGAACTGGTGAAAAAGTGAGTAGTGTTATCCCTGGGTACTTTTACCCTATTATATAGGAAGAATGGCGAGGAGTCACCCTCAGCTAAAACCAGTGCTATTTATACATGTAGCACCCCAAGAGAACTTCTTCAGAACACTACTGGACCTGTGGAAAAATAGAAAAAGAACTGCACCTGCCATTTGAGACCTATGAGTAAACCCAAACTACTGGACCTGCTCTCGTTTGTACCCAGGACAAAATGTGGATGTCAAGGGACATTTGGCAGACCTCCTTTGTCAGCTACAGCACCACAACAAGCTGCAAGAGATCTTTTCCTGAAAAGCCCAGCTAACATCCTGGTACTAGTAAATTCATCTAGCTGAAGGTTCAGCCTTCTCAAGTCCTGATGGCCACTTCCAATTTAAGGTACTTAGGTACCAATCAGGTGGAAGAATGCCACTGTCACCTTTGAGATGTTGGTCAGACCTTTATTGTAGCATATCTAGATGATATTGCTGTCTTGTGTTTCACCTAGCAGGAACAACTGTCCCACCTCAGGGAAGTACTTCAGGTCCTGTAACGAGCAGGCTGACTTTCAAAGCTAGAAAGTGCCAGATAGAGCATGGGATCATTGTGGGCTCCCTGACAGAGCTGATGTCTTTGAAGCAGCCCATGAAAATCACAAAGGAGTCTCAAAAGGCCATTGACACCCTGAAGGAGACTCTGTGCACTACACCCATCTGATTTCCCTCTGGGTTGAAGAAACTGGTCTGTCCACACTCAGAGCTTCTCTGTAGCAGCCAATCTGATTCAGTTGAATGTCACTGACAAGTTATCTGGCATTTTGAAGACTCTTTAGACACAACCAGCAGCCTTGCCATGGTAGAGGATACCAAGCGATGGAAGAGACAAAGGGCATGATTATGAGTTTGGTGGTCCGTGGACCATCATGGTGGTGGCAGCAGTCCGACTGCCATCGGCTTGGTGGTCCGACCACCATATTACGATTCATGCGGTCCCATAGAGGATAGACTGCCAATGTCCTGCTGGCACCACCAGGCAGCGCAGGCTGTCACTGTGTTGAGATGGGCTAATGAAGCCACCAGACACAGTGTTTCCGCTGGACACATTATGATATTGCCTTCTGCCAACATGACCATGGCAGTCCAACCACCACGTCCCAGCAGGCAGAAATGGGGATTTTAAAGGAAGGCCTTCACCTGCAGGCAGTGTCACACGTCCTGTGCTGCTATGGAGTGGATCACACATCATCCTACTACTGCTGCCGCTCATATATGGAATACAGAATCAACTCCACCATGGACGCAACCAACGGTAGGAACATGCACTTACCTGTGTCATTAAGCTCAACAAAAGATTGTTGCACCGCCATCCACATTATATGGAGGTCATACTGCATGGTTCAAGTACACTTGTCATTGTGTTCTGGGTTGAAGTCAATAGCAATGAATGACACATCCACAGCCATAAAATACCCCTTTTGGGCAGGTCACTGACAGTGTACTTCCACACTCCACAATAACACAAGTCTGCTTATCTTTTCACAGGGACAGTGAATTATACAGGACATTGTGTCACACAACAGCCACACCAGATCAACATCACACATAATTCAACTGACACCCACACATTGATCATATGCCATGGACTGTCATCAGATTGGAGACACATATGTATTGATGTGTCATGTAACATAAACATCCCTCCCATTAAACATCCCTGTAATGGACCCACACATTTCACCAACATTGCAGCGCAATGGGAGGTCAAAAGGATACACAATATAGTGTAAGACAAATATCCAAAGCTTACAATTCAAACAATACCTGCACAATAGGGAGGGCATCAGGGGCACTCATGGAAGAATGCTGCCCTGGGACACATTTCACTTTGTTATGCCCTAAAACACCATTTGAACAGGAAATGGCCCTACATGTATCTCAGGGACAAACAGTAGTTGAGCCAAGTGACATGCCAATCTGCATATTGTGTAAGTGCAAGTCAAGGAAGCAAATTCACCAGCAACAGCATGTGTCATACATGTAAATGAAGTAACTGCAAGGTACACACATCAAAATGGACACGTGGTCAGTCAAATGTAAAGGAAGGTAGAACAACTGAACACCCTCCATGTGTGGACAAACAAAACTCTGGCTTCCACACTTGAAATGAATGTACAGTCCCTATCAGGGGGATAATTATAACACCATACATGCTGACATTGGCCAACCCAGGATGAAATACTTCCCATATCAAAAATAACAATGCAATCATACACCAATTGGATTACCACCCACATATCCACACATACTCTTGTCCTGGGTGACACCAGCACTGCCCACTTTAGGAGGCTGGTTCTTTATATGGTGTGCAAAAATATTATGCACTGTGCAGAGAGTCTGAGCAACCCCAACTTGGTTTACAGAGGGAAATACTAGACAACCTAATGCTCTAATTTTCGTGGTAGCTTGTTCGAGCAGTTAGGCCAATCTTGGAGAAGTGCTTAGCATTTGTTGTACTCCCAGTATCATTATACGTGGGCACATATTTAAAAAATAAATAATAATAAAGACCAATTTACAAAAATACTGCAGATGTGTATAACATGTTTAATACCAAGGTGATAAAAATCAGGCAAGTACTTTCTAAGTAATGAATTTTCAAAGTTTACCAAAATTAGTCTGTTGTGGATAATTACATTCCATGGGAATCAATGGGAAAAAACGTTAAAAATGCATATAAAATCAGGCAATATGTTTACCAATGACTTGTTCTGTTTTTAGGTCGAGGTCATCGAGGGGTCTTGTGGGCCAGCCAGAGAAGTTTAGGCAGTTTCTGGTTCAAGCTGGATCGGCTGCTGAAAGTCTTGGAGCTAGTGCACGACAGGTGAGGGGGACCACTTGGAAATTCACTGCAGAGGCAGACCTCAAGTTAAGTTCAATGGGTCACCTTGGATTGCAAAGGTTGCAAGGGGTGGCGACACTTAGAGCACAGCTGGTTCTCTGGTGCAGGGACCAGGGAGGCTGGGTGCAGAGCAGATAGGTCAGCCAAGAGCTGTGCACAAAGATGCCCTTGGAACCAGCAGGCAGGTCACTTGGAGGGTGGATTGCAGGTCAGCAGGGACACCCTGGGTTGTTGTTCTTATGTGTCCAGAAGTCCCATAACTTGTGCTTGCTTCTAGTCCTTGAGAAGTCCAGAGTGGACATTTCTTCTGGGTGTCTGACAATGGGGTTCCAGTACGACTGACTATTGCATGGTTCAGCCACTGGAGGTCACAGTGTCACCATACTTGGCAGACTTACAGGATTTGCTCTCAAAGTCTGTCAGGTGAAATTCAGTTTGACTGCTGTGTCCGGTTCCTTGGTCAGTGGCTGGTCAGTGAACTGAACTTCACTGCTTTCTTCTTTTTAGTTGCAGGAAGTGATACCTTCATTCTGGAGGGAAGCCCATGGCAATTTTCAGAAGTTTGGAGGTCCTCTGGGATTTTGTATAGTCCATCTGATGTCCAGTCAACCCCTCAGCGGTGACTGTCAAGTCCTGGGTGCAGTAGGCAGGTTTTGGCTCCTTTTTCTTGATGAAGAAGGGCTTTAAGGGGAGTACCTAGTAATACCCAATGGGCCATCTACCTTAGGGTGGCTTAACCCACTATGTGACTACTTCCTATGGGTAGAGGTCACATCCTTATCCCTGATTGGCTATTTTCCTACCATGCAAGATGGAAGAAAATGAAATGCAAACCATCACCTCACCTGCAACACCTTGGGGGTTGCCACTCCTTCTAGTCTTTGTACATTTTTCAGCAGTTGCTCCCACCAAAAGTGGTGGTTTGTAATGCTGGAGGCAATCTGCTGCTAGCAGGGCTGGTTGGTCAAGGGTGGCAAGCCCTTTGAAGCTCGCTGGCAGGACAGTGCACATTTCTGGGAGAGGAGGTGTGGCACCTCTTCCCAGGAAGAGCTTTGTTTTCTGGTCCCAGAGAGCGAAGGCCCTCACACAGGGTTCCAGCATCTTGTCTGGTGGTGGCAGGCTGGTTAGGACCAGCCAGCAACCATGCCAGGGTAGTTACCTTTTGCAGGGTTCACCTCTAAGGTGGCCCCTTTGTAAATTTTGAAATAAATCCAATAGTGGTACCAGTTTGGAATTATTGTCGTGAGTTGTTTCAACCCTGAGGTAAGAGTGGCCATCATGTAGCTGTGAAACTCGTACTGACCAGTGTCCAGCACAAGCATTTAAAATGGCTGCTCTGGACACTTACTATGTCCCAGGTTTGGCAAAGACATAGTAAGGGCATATTTCTCATGCACCTATGCCTAAACATGCATTATAGGGCACCCTGATTTAGGTCAGAAAAGCCTGCCAAAGCTTACCTATATTACATGCAGTGTGTAGTGGACAGGTCACACAGGCTGTGTGCCTTGCTATGGTTGCATTTTAGGATTGCACCGGGCAGTGCTCAGTGCACTTGGATGCATGGTCCCTGAGGGTAGCACAATCTTTGCTGCTGCCCTCGGGGCCCACCATTAGTACCCATGCCCTTGGTACCTAAGTACCATTGACTAGCGATTTAAAGTGGCAGCTAAAGGTGTTGCTATTTGTGCCAATGCACCACAACAGTTTTCGGAATGATTTCCTCCCCAGGAAACTTGTTTAGCAGGGGCCCTGGGCACTACAACTTTGAAACCACATCAAATATCAGGCAAAAGGTGGGGGGCTAATGATTGTGAGATCTTGCAAACAATAGCAACTGGATCAGCAATCAGGGTGAAACAAACACAACTGTAGGCATACAACACAAGTTACTCAGGAACAACAAAAAAGGTAGAAAAGTAATTGCAGGACAAACGTGTACCCCAAAAAAAGCAACAACTTGGATTTAATAGCACCAAATAATTTAGATCAAAGGTCATTGGGAAATTCATATTAGTACATGTACAGTACTGTGCTCAAGTGTGTCTCTAATCACTGCCAGGGAACCTACACAAGAAGGGTCACCAAGTGGGTGTGCAGGCACTTCAGATATCATGCTTGGGTGGGTCAGATTTGGGATGGGTGGGTTTTGATTTGTGGGCTTTTTCTTCTGAGGGGTTGGCTTCTTCTTTGGGTAGGGGTATGGGTGCTTGTGGGGGGCAGGCATGCAAGGGGGGACTTGGATGTGGAAGGGATGAGTTGAGATGTGGGCGGGGGCCTCTGGTGTTTGGGAGTGGGGATTGAGATAACAAGGGAAGGGCAAGGTGAAAAAGAACATTTTCTTTAGAAAAATTGGTATGGCCATCCGAACAAACTGGGGACTTGGAGGTTGAGGGAGTGGTGGTCTAGTCTGTGGGTGTTGATGCTGCTTATGTGTGCTTGTGAGAGATATGCTTGTGTTTGGGTGATGTGGGAGTGGTGGATGTATGTGTGTCTATTGAGGTGGTGTCTGTGGGTATGCTGTTGTAAAAGGCTGGCCTGGTTTGTAGTGGGTACCTTGGGAATGTACACCTTATACCAGGTCCAGTTATCCCTTATTAGTGAAATGTAGTAGTGTTCTAGCAGCTTAGGCTGACAGAGGTAGCTATAGCAGAGCAGGTTAGGCTGAACTAGAGTACATGTAAAGCTCATGCAATACCACTTATAGTTACACTACACCTCGTGATTGGGATATTTCAGTAACCAACCAAGTCTGCAAACAACAACTGCTGGATTACTGGACCTGAAGACCTGCAAAAGAAGGGGACCAAGTCCAGAAGTCAAAAGAAGTTCCAGGAAGGATAGGAGCCCCTGCCAACCCAGAAGAGGGTGCAAAAGAAGAGTCCCTGGTTAGTGGAAGACTACAGGAATGCACCCTAGGAAGATGCCAGCGGATTCCTGCATGATGCAAAGGATGTCCCATGAGGTGAAGATGGATGCAGATGTGATTTTGTGTTGGAAGTCACCAACAAGCCTTGGTTATGACAAAAGTGTGTTTTGTGTCAAAATGGCGGTGGCTGGACCCAGAAGGTACCTGGGGGCCTCAACTCTGTGTGAGAAGGAACAGGGGGCTCTCAGCACTTTAGCGAGTCCTCAGGATGCCAGACAGCGCCCACAGGAGTCCCAGGACATGGGGACAACGGAGGTGCAAAATGTAGTTGGTGCAGCACAACAAAGGAAGGTCCCACGCCGCCGGAGAACAACTCAGTGAGTTGAGCATCACAGGATGGATTGCTGGGCACCTGGGCCTGGCTGTGCACAAAGGAATTTAGCAAATAGCGTACAGAGGCCTCAGGAGGTGAATAAGATGCAGTACACAGGGGTACCGTTGCTCTCAGGGAAGGCAAGGTCTTACCTCCTCCAAATTGCGTCAGCAGGACCTCAGGACAGTCTATGTCAATGGGGTCCAACCTCTGTGTCCCTAGGAGCATGCTAGTCGCTGTGAGAGGAGTCCAAAGGTACTGGTCGTCGACTTGGAAGGTGCCTGCTTGAGCAGGTGAGTGACTCCGTCCCCTCAAAGGAGATTTCTACGGTGCTTCTGGTGCAGGGTGAAGACTGGGATTCCCCAGAGTGTGCACACCATGGAAACTGTTGCAGTTGCTAGCTGGAGCTGTAGTTGCAGAGGGAAAAAGACCCTTGTGGATACTTTGTTGCTGTAACAGCGGTTCCTGCAGCAGGCTGCAGTTGATCCGAGGTCAGAGAATGAAGTGGTAAGTGCACAGGATTCCTGAAGGAAACTTGCAAGCAGAATCTGAAGAGAAGCCACAGGAGAGACCCTAAATAGCCCTGAGAGGGGGATTGGCTACCGTATCAGGTATGGACCTATCAGGAGGGGTCTCTGATGTCACCTGCTGGCACTGGCAACTCAGAGCCCTCCAGAGTGCCCGCACACCTTGCAAAGGAAGATGGTTGTAGTCTGAGACACAGTGGAGGAGCTCTGGGCACCACCCCTAGGGTAGTGATGGACAGGGGAGTGGTCACTCCCATTTCCTTTGTCCAGTTTCATGCCAGAGCAGGGGACAAGGGGTACCTGAACCGGTGTAGACTGGCTTATGCAAGAAGGGCACCATCTATGCCCCTCAAAGCAGTTCCAGAGACTGGGGAAGGCTACCCCTCCCCAGCCTGTAACACCTATGTCCAAAGGAAGAGGGTGTAACACCCTTCCCTCAGAGGAAATGCTTTGTTCTGCCTTCCTGTGAGTGAGCTGCTCAGACCAGAGGAGGGACGAACCCTGTCTGTGAGGTGGCAGCAGCTGTAGCTGCAGTGCAAACCTCAGAGAGCTGGTTTGGCTGTGCTCGGTGTCCATGGTGAAGCCCCCAGGATGCATGGAATTGGCTCCCCAATACCAGATTTGGAATGGGGGGACAATTCCATGATTTTAGACATGTTACATGGCCATATTCGGAGTTACCATTGTGAAGCTACATACAGGTATTGACCTATATGTAGTGCACGCGTGTAATGGTGTCCCCGTACTCACAAAGTCCCGGGAAATGGCCCTGAACTATGTGGGGGCACCTTTGCTAGTGCAAGGGTGCCCTCACACTTAGTAACTTTTCACTTAACCTTCAGCAAGTGAAGGTTAGACATATAGGTGACTTATCATAAGTGCAGTGAAAATGGCTGTGAAATAACGTGTGCATTATTTCACGCAGGCTGCAATGGTAGGCCTGTGCAAGGGTTTGTCTGAGCTCCCTATGGGTGGCAAAAGAAATGCTGCAGCTCCTATGGATCTCCAGGAACCCTAATGCCCTGGATACCTAGGTACCATATATACTAGGAACTTATAAGGGAGGTCCAGTGTGCCAATTGAAATTGGTAAATTAAGTCACTAGCCTACAGTGACAAAATTAAAAGGAGAGAGAGCATAAGTACTGAGGTTCTGGTTAGCAGAGGCTCAGTGACACAGTCAAGCACTACTGACAATACACACAGTAGGCCACAAACTATGAGCACGGGGGTCCTGGCTAGCAGGATCACAGTGAGACAGGCAAAATGCACTGACATATAGGTTTTTATCTATGAGCACTGGGGTCCTGGCTAGCAGGACCCCAATGACACAGTAAAAACACACTTACATATTCTCACAAACAGGCCAAAAGTGGGGGTAACCATGCTAGAAAAAGAGGCTACTTTCTCACAGGTGTATATAGTGGATGTGTCTGTGTGCGTTGGGGTGGTATCTGTGGGTATGGTAGATGTGGTGGATGTATCTGTGTGCGTTGGGGTGGTGTCTGGGGGAATGATTGGAGTGGTGGATGTGTCTGTGGGTGTTGTGGTGGTGTCTGAGGTATGTCGGTCTGTGGGTTGTCTGGGTGAATGGTGGATATGGTGAGTGTATCACTGGATACTGTGGTGGTATCTGTGGATATGGTGGCTGTGGTGGGTGGCTCGGTGTCTGTTGAAATGGTGGCTGATGTGGTATCTTTGGGTGACTGTTGAGTGATTGTGTGCTGGTGTGTCCTGTGGTGCTTGTGTCCATATTTGCTGCTTGTGTATGTTGACATGAGTGATGCTGATTGATCTGTGGACCTGGGAAAGGTAGGGGAATAGGGAATTTGGATAGGGAAGAGGGAGGTGGTGAGGAAGGATTGTGGGGGTGGATGGCTGCTGTCAGTGAGGAGGCCAGGCATGTCACCATGAATGCCTTCCAAGTATGCATTTGTCTGCTGAAGTTGGCTAGCCTAACCTTGGATGGCATTCACAATGGTAGTCTGCCCCACAGAGATACTCCTCAGGAGGTCAATAGCCTCCTCAATGAGGGCAGCAGAGGTAACAGGGGCTGGGGGTGAGGTGCTTGGGGGGAAGGAGGTGCTCACCCTTCTGGTCGATTAGGTACAGCCAACTGGGTGGGCAGCAACAGGTAGAGTGACAATAGAACTGGGGGTGGCTGACAAGGACGGTACAGGAACAGGTTCTGATGAGTCCACCACCACTAGGGATTAGCCACTGGAGGTAGAATTACAAGATGATGAGCTCTATCTTGTGTCCTCCATGGCACTTTCCTCACCCTCTGGGCCACTGGGTCTCTGTGTGTCAGTGGTGTGATGACTGGATGTACAGTGGCCAGATGCTTCCCCACTTGGTTCCACCCTGTCACCTTCACCTGCC
Organism: Pleurodeles waltl; assembly: GCF_031143425.1. NCBI lineage: Eukaryota > Metazoa > Chordata > Amphibia > Caudata > Salamandridae > Pleurodeles > Pleurodeles waltl. The sequence continues at coordinate 1,017,526,463 of NC_090447.1, read as the reverse complement.
TGGGATGATGCTGCAAATACAAAGAGTCACTTCATGTTCCTGATCACACTTGAACAACAGCTGTGTTTGGCAAACATTATCATGATGTTATGTAGGCCCCAGCAACAAACTCCATCAAGGTGGCTCCTACAATTACCACACAATATGCATGCATGCCACTTGAGCTGTCAACATTTGCCCATAAACAAATCAAAATCTCAGACAACTTCAACTGCATGGGTGAAGTTGTGCAACACAGTAGCCATTTAACAAGTGGGAAACTTCATCATCTTCAATGGTTTGCTATATTTACCATACCTTAGTTAAAAGTTGTCATGCAATAGTAGGCCAAGGCGAAGTTCATCCCCACACATCCCTCACAAGGCCATGCATACATCTATTTGTCACATACACAATACCACAATAATAAGAAATGAAGGTCCAAAATCCTGGCATGTTGCCGACAGACGTATGGCAGCCTGAAAAAGGGACATGGAACTATCCATGTCACACTGGAAACAAATCAACAGTGCTCATTTCACCATGTTTAATGTTGCTCAGTTATACTACACATCTAGCAGGGAAATATACATTGTAGACAAATTGTGCAAGATGTTAGGGAGAAATGTCTCTACAATCCACATCACAATGAATTAGTTAGCCCCAGGGAAATCACTTCTGTTGTACAGCACCCCTTAAAATGACATACTCCGATTGCATCAGTGGTCGCCCATAGCCCTTTGAATGCTGGAGAGGCCCAGGGATTCCCAAGGACTTGTAGAAGGGACTCAACATGTTTCCCAATGGGAGGCTAATTCATTGACTCCATTTTGGTCCTGTAAATCCAGATTTCTGTTGATGAATGGTTGCATACAACCACATATGATTCCCATAACTGCAAGTCACTCCATGATGCATGCCAACAGTCAGGCAATGGACCTTCCACATTTCACATGTGCATAGCACTTTGCTACAAGATACCAGGTTAATGGCATGGAAGTGCACATTGTGGGTAAAACCTTTAGTGTTACCTGTCATGTCTATCATTCCTACCGCAGTTGTACGTGTCAAATGACATGCAGTGACGGGTGAGGGCATGTAGTAGTCACCAATCAATGGTGACACACTTCTGTCTGTGTCTCACTTATAAATGCTCTTAGAGGAATTATTTAGATATAGTATGTGTACATATTATACAGTCTTCACTTAATGAATAAGACAACTCTGTACTGTTAAAATCCAATATATTACTCAATAGGATTCAGGAAGTTAAAAAACATGTAAAACAATTCCAACAAATGTCCATTTCATAAGATAGAATCCCACTGCAGGTCCAGGAAGGGGTTATAACCCTCCTCATGACACAATTCTGCACAATAATTGCCTGGTTTTCAGTCCCAGTTCAAGCAATATCATGGACTTTCAATTCAGCTTGTCAAATGAGAAGGTAATTATGATGTTTCTGCCTGTCTTGCATGTGTTGAGTGGATGTGGATGGAGACAGATTCTAGTGGTCCCAAATTTAAAAGATTTGTTTTCCCTGGGCTTGTAGGTTGAAGTTCCCTGGTGTGTTGCTACAGAGCCTATTTTTGCAACCTGTTGTATTATTTAACAACACTGAGTCCTGATGATGGTCTGACAGACCTCTGACTGCCACTACAGGCCGAAACATCCACATTACCTTCTCATTTGACAAGCTGAATTGATTAGGTCAGGTGACCAATCCCTCTCTGAGGGCTATTTTAGGGTCTCTCCTGTGGGAGTTTCCTCAGATTCAGATTGCAAGACTCCAGCAGGGATCCTCTGCATCCTTTACTTTATCTGTTACCATTGGATAAACAGCAGAACTGCTCCAGGAACTCTACAACTGCAACAAAGTATCCAAGAAGGCTGCTGCAACTCTGTAACTTCAGCTCCTGCCCGCAACTGCAACAGTTTCCAGGTTGTGCATGCTCTGAGGACTGCCTGTCTTCATTCTGCACCAAAATAACCAAAGGAATATCCTGTGGAGTAAGAGAGTCACTTCCCTGCTTCAGCAGGCACCTCTCTGCAGCGACGACTGGTACTCTTGGTCCCCTCTCCTGACAACGAGCAGGGATCCTGGAACACAGGTAGAGGACTAAAGTGACCCTGACTGTCCAAAGGTCCAGCTGTCCAAATTTGGTGGAGGTAGAGCTTGCTTCCCCGTACCAGACAGTACCCCTGTGCAAGAAGTGTTTTGCAGCTCCTAGGCCTTCTGTGCACTTCTCTAAGAAATCCTTCAAGCACAGTGTAGCCCAGTTCCCCAGCACTCTATCCTGTGACGCTCAGCTCCATGAGTTGTTCCCTGGCGGCATGGTGTCCCTTTGTGTACGGCTGCAACAACTGCCATTTGCAACTCTTTGTCCCCATGCTGTGGGACTCCTGTGTGCTCCGCCTGGTCTTCTGATGGCTCTCTAAGTTGCTGAGAGCCTCCTCTGTCTTCCTCTTCTGGGTAGAGTCAACCTGGTCCTTTCTGGTCCAGGGCAGTGCCATTTGTTACAAAATGTAAGTTTTGCATTTACCAAGGCTTGTTTCCAGAATCCCACAACACAAACCAGACTGCGTTCATCCATCCGGCGTATGACATGCACCAACGTGGTACCAGTATCTCTCTTCTTTGGTGCAATATTGACTTTGTCTTCTCACCCTTGGATCCCCTTTTGCACCTTCATCCGGGTTAGCAAAGGCTCCTGTTCTTCCTGGACTCTTCAGTGCTTCTTGGACTTGGTCCCCTTCTTCCACAGGTCTTCAGGTTCAGGAATCCATTATTGGTATCTTGAAGTCTCTTCTGGTTCTTTCACTGTCTTCTACCACGACTTCTAGTGTGTTATAGGAAACTTGCTGTGGTTTACTCCTGCTTTCCTGGGCTCTGGGGTGGGGTATTTTACTTACTTTTGGTGTTTTCTTACACTCCCAGTGGCACTCTATGCACTACACTTGCCGATGTGGAAAACCAACTTTCACATTCCACTATTTTAGTACATGGTTTGTGTTCCCTCTAGGCCTATTGAAAACTATTGTGATTTTCACAATTTCCACTATTTTCTGACTGTTTACCTACCTGCTTTTGGTTACTGGTGTATATTTTGTGTAGATCATTTAGGGCCAGATGTAGCAAAGGTTTTTACCCATTCTGTGTCTATGGGAAAACGTGTTTGTACATATGACCCTTACTTCCTAAGGGAGTATAGCCTCTAAGATATTTTTGGCATTGTGTCACTAAAATAAAGTACTTTTATTTTTGGTAACACTGAGTATTGTCTTTCATGTATGTAATTACTGTGTGACTACAGTGGTATTTCAAGAGCTTTGCATGTCTCCTAGTTCAGCCTTGGCTGCTCTGCCTACAGCTACCTCTAGACAGCCTGGCTTCTAGAAACTGACTACATTTCACTAATAAGGGATAACTGGATCTGGTATAAGGTGTAAGTACCTTTGGAACCCACTACAAACTGGGCCAGCCTCCTACAGTGTGTTTTCATGTTCTTGTTTTGTATTCTCTTGATTGCATGAGCATATGCAAGCCTGTATCCATAAAGAGGATTTACTTTACCACTGTAATCTAGATTTAGTTAAAAGAATGTGGTCCTCTTTCTGTTGGGCTATGTTTATATATGCACTCTCAAAATTTCTTTATGAGAACTGGAAGTCTTCGTTTTTCTCTTAGTAGTTACTCATGTTGCTATTTATCACTTTTATGCATTGTCATTGAAATTCTTATTTTGTCCAGTCATTTAGTTTCAACATCCATAAAACATGTTTTCTCACATCCGCTTACTTTGCTGCTTGCTATTGATCCTTGAGAATGGATGTGCTTGCGCTTGTCAAAGCTATTGATTCTGATCTCTGTTCATTTAATTTTCTATGTGCTATTATATGGAGAAATTATACTTCGTTTTCAAATTCAACAATATCAAAGAAGAAAACAATGATTGTCATTCCTCCTGAAATGTTTGTTTGCTCCTGACACATTCTTGTTGAAATGTTGTATTGCTTTTTGAAAAATAAAATGCAGAACAAATGTTAAAATCAATACATATAAATTTGAAATAATGCAAGTATAATAGCATTTCGCATGAAAGCTTATTGCTAATCCCATTTATCTTCAAATGGTTTGCCTGTGTGAGATTGTTACTCTTATGCTTTATTCAAAAGTGATTCGTACCGTCAGTGCCTTTCATATTGGAAAAAGGGGTTAGAAATTTTGGTGAGCTGATAATCAGTGTGTCAAAGCCCATACTGAAAATATCACGAACGAACAACCTTTCAATGAATTCTTTGCAGACAACATCAGGTGTTTTAGGATTTAAAATGCTTTGTCTTTAGCGGCATTCTGCATTGATGTAATTATGATTTTTGTTGTCCACTGACTTCTCTGTATGAATTGAACTATGTAAAAGGAGCACCTTCAGCTACATTTATCTCAGTGAAATCTAAGTATTTCCGTAGACATTCACAGTAAATTGAAGTACAACTTGAAGCCCTTTGAAAGTACTCCACGTTGATGGAGTCTGGGCGATTTGGCTAAGCCGGGTTACACAAACAAATGTGTATATGTGGATACAAATCAATAAAGATTCTAACAAAACTACACGATGGGTCAAGGTCCAGAAAAGGTGGCCCTACATTCAGTCGCAGCTCGCGCGAAGTAGAAGGGGCGCGGCGGTGCGTGGGGGGAAGAGATGGGATTAAATTTAAAATGATAAAATAATAAAAAAAAATACTTACCTCTGCCACCACCACTCCATCCGCTCCTCCCACTCCTCTGCTGGCACAGGCTCCCAGCCTTCCCTGCGCCAATCCTGATGCTGGTCAGAGCAGCATCAGGATTGACTGGGAGAACCCAGCCAGGGTGCTCCAGGCAGACTGAGAGCCTGTGCACGCTCTCTCCAGCCCGGCAACTGTATTGCTGTGCTGGAGAGAACCTACTGCACATGTGTGTTTGGCCGGCCCAAGACATCTGGCCAAACATACCTGCACAGTGAGGCGGAATGCTGAGCACTCCTCCTCAATGCTCGTCACCCCCGAGGCCGTCCCTTTTCCCCAAAAAACGATAATAAATACAGTTTATTATTGTTTTGGGGGAAAAGGTTTGCAGCTGCTGCTGCTGATGGACAGAGTGACGCTCCTCCACTCTTATGAAGGAGCCATCCATGCCTTCATGCCAGTCATGATTTTTCCATGATAAATGCAGTCACAGGGACAACCATGAAATATCAAAGGTGAGATTGTTGTTTTTTCCACACAGTATGAAGCCACATCTCGTGTAGTATTTTTTTTCCAATTTATCAATTGTATTTGTTTGATACACGGAGCTGATAACATGCTAATCAGCCCCCAGTGTATATGGTTTAACACCTAACATGGTAAAAGTTTGGCATTGACTAAGTTTATTTGACCAATTTAAGTTTTAATTAAGGCTGCAGTATCTCGAACAAAGTGCTGCAGTTGCATAAGTGGACATCAGTTAGCATTACGAGACCTATGTGAACACATGTCAAATTCTGCAACCATAGCAAATAAAAGTAGATCTTTTTTGATACGCTTACAGACATACAGTAGCTAATGCTCTGGTAAAAAGTGTCCTGGACCCTATTCGCAAAAGTCTTTTGGACTATGTAAAGTAGTACTACTTTATGTGTTTCAAAATGTCATACATTGACCTCCAGGCAGAGTTTGCCTCATCTCCCTTTCACTTCTTTTCTGCATAAGGATCCCTGCCACAGGTATTTATGGGGAGGACATTTAGAAGTTGAGGGGAAATAGGGAATAATTACTGCAATATAGGTGGTGTTTAAATAAGAGTGAGTATTGCCATTCATAAACTACAAACTAACCCCAGATTTATCTAAGCTGTGCACATGTAAACATTCAATAAAAGTGATGTAAAAGGACACAATATATTGATAACTCATTTACTACCCAGTGCAAATCTTGATCTGTGCTAAAAAGCAGCTCTAAAGTGAAGCAAGGTAGCCTCCCAGAAGCACAGACGTCACTCTCCGACTGGGAAGCAGCAGCCTGGATTCACTCTGGAGAAACCTATGAAAATTTGAATCATTATAGTGGGCATCTGTTTCAATAATTTATTGTGTTACAATGACTAAGGTAGAAAAGTTCCTGCTTGTTCCTACTTAATCAAGATATGAAGGATTGTTCCTCATTTGCCACCACCATTTTCGAAGGAATTAAAAAACTAAGGTCCTCATTATGAGTATGGAGGTGAGTGCACCATCACTGCAGCAGAGATCCGATCACCATCGGCTTGGCGGTCGAACCACTGTATTACAATGCATGTGGTCCCACGTAGAGGCGCAAACTGCCACAGTGGTGATGCAAGACAAACAGGCCAGCATAGCCAGTATTTCCGCCGGACACATTATGATGTTGCACACCAGCAACATGACCGTGGAGGACCAGCCACCACATCCCAGAAGGAGGAAACGGAGAGCATAAAGGAAGTAACTCACCTGAAGGCAGCCTTACATGTCCTGTGCTGCCATGGAGCCCATCACATGCATTCTGCCACTGCTGTTGCTCATCAATAATACCAAAAGTCCACGCTGCCGTGGACACAACCGATGGTAAGAACACACACCTAATTTTGTCATTAAGCTTAACAACAGATTGCTGCACTGTCACCCACATTATATGGGAGTCACACTACGGGCACCATGTACTCTTGTCATGGTGTCCACTGTTAGAGCCATTCACTCAGAATGGCATATTCATAGTTTCAAATCCCCGCTTTGGGCAGGTCACTGACACTACACTGCACACTGCACAAAACACACTTCTGTCCATCTCAGGCACAGAGACAGTGAAGGGGTACAGAACATTGTGTCACACAACAGCAACACCACAGCAACATAATATCTACAAATTCAACTGACACTCTCACATTCCTCACATGCCTTGGACTGTCATCAGACTGAAGACACATATGTATGGATGTGACATGGAACACAAATTCCCTTTCCAATAAACATCCCTGTAATGGACACACAGATCACCCACATTTCATCACAATGGAAGGTCAGTGCAATGCACAATAGTTTGTGAAACAAATATACAAAGCTCGCAATGCAAACAATACCAACACAATAGAGATGGCTGCATCAGGAGCACTCATGGAAGGATGCTGGCCTGGGACACATTCCACTTTACACATGCAACTAAAACACCATTTACACAGGAACTGGCTCATCATTTATCTCAGGGACAAACAGTAGCAGAGCCAAGTGACATGTCTATCTGCTAAATGTGTATGTGCAGGTCATGAAAGCACATATAACAGCAAGATGAAGTGCCTGCAAGGTACACACATCAAAATGGACACATAGTTAGTCAAATGCAAAGTCACCTATCTCAGCTGAAGACCCTCCATGTGTTGGCAAAACAAACTCTAGCTCACACACGTGAGACGAATGTACATTCAATAACGGGGGACAAAACTAACACAATACATACTGAAATGGGCCAACTTAAGATGAAATACTTTCCCTAGCAAACATAACACAATGCAATCACACCACAATTGGATTAACACCCACATATCCATACAGTGAACATCTACCCTTGTCTTGGGTGACACCAGCACTGCCCACAAAGTCAGATATTGCAAACAACGTCAAATGAATCAGCAATCAGGGTGAAACACACACAACTCTAGGCACACAAAACAATTCGCGCATGAACAACATAGAGGTAGAAAAGTAATGGCAGGACAAATATGTACTCAACAAAACAACAAATTGGGTTTATTCAATTGAAGAAATGCTGAAAAGTAAAGCCTATTGCCAGTCGAACATGAGTCCATGCAGATTACTGTGCCCAACATTGACTCTAATCACTGCCAGTGAACCTCTACAGGAAGGGGCATCAAGTGGGCAGGCAGGCACCTCAGCTATCATTATTGGTTAGGGTCAAATTTGAGATGGGTGGGTTTTGGAGGAGGGAGGATTTCTGGGGGAAGGGGTGGACTTCTTCTGGGGGGAGGGGCATGGGTACATGTAGAGGGGGCAGGGGTGACAGGAGAGAACTTGGATATGAAAGGGATGGGTTGGGATGTGGGTGGTAGCATCTTGGGTTTGGGAGGGAGTTTGGAGGTAACAGTGAAAAGGGCAAGGCCAAAAAAGGAAACTATCTTTGGGGAAACAGGCAAGGTCAGCAGTACGTGTGTGAGGTACGCTTGTGTTCGGGTGGTATCTGTTGTGTGTTTCAATGTGAGCATTTGTATGTCTTGGAGGGCTGGAGGTGGGAGGTGATGTGGAAATGGCGGTTGTGTGTGTTTCTGTTGGGGTGGTGTCTGTGGGTATGATGGATATTTGTGGATATGTCTGTGTGTGTTAGGGTGGTGTCTGTGGGTATAGTGTATGTGTTGAATGTGTCTGTGTGTGTTGAGGTGGTGTCTGAAGGTATGGTTGATGTGGTGGATGTGTCTATAGGTGTTGTGCTGGTGTCTGGGGATATTGTGTCTGAGTTGTGTGGGTCCATGGGTTGTGAGCTGTTGTGTGGGTATATGGTGGGTGAGGTGGAAGTGTCACTCTGTGTTGTGGTGTTGTCTGTGGCAATGGTGGATGTGGTGTGTGGGTCGGTGGGGTGGTATGATGTCAATTAAAAGAGTGGCTGATGTGGTGTCTGTGGGTGAATGTTGAGTGCTTTCATGCCGGTGTTTGTGGTGTTTGTGTTGATGTGTGCTGCTTGTGTGGGTTGAGGTGGGTGCCTGCAGATGTGTCTGTGTGCTTGGGACAGGTAGAGAATTAGCAAATTTGGATTGGGATGCAGGAGGTGGTGGGGGAAGGATTGTGGGGGTGTAGGTGGATGGCTGCCATCAGTGAGGAGGCCAGAGCCTGAAAAGGTCTCTGTAGGCCAGACATGTCACATGAATGCCTTCCAGGAAAGCATTTTTCTGCTGAAGCTGACTTTCCAACCCCTGGATGACATTCACAATGGCAGTTTGCCCCACAGAGATACTCTTTGGGAGGTCAATAGTCTCTTTACTCAGGGCAGCAGGTGTAACAGGGGCTGGAGCTGAGGTGCCTGGGGCCAAGGTGATGCCCACTCTCTTGGGTGAGTGGGCACGGACAACTGGGTGGGGAGAAATAGCGAGGATGGAGATAGAACTGGGGGTGGTGGACAGGGATGATACAGGAGCAGGTCCTGATGGGTCCCCACCACTATGGAGTGGCCACTGGAGGTAGAATCCGATGATGACAAGGTTGATCCTGTGTCCTCCATGGCACTCCCCTCACCCTCCAGGCCGGTGATGTCATAAATGGAGGTACTGTGGCAGATGCTTTTCCACTTGGTTGTGGCCTGTCTCCTTAATTTTCCTTGGATGATGCTGTAAATACAAAGAGGAAAAGGGTCACCACATGTTCCTGGCCGCTTGAACAGCCGCTGTCATTAGCAAACATTACCATGACGTCAAGGAGACCCCAGCAACAAGCTACATCACCTGGCTCCTACATGTACCTTACTGCATGCATTCATGCCATATGAACTGTCAACAGTGGCCCACAGGAAAATCAGGATCTCAGACAACTCAAATTGCATGGGTGAAGTTGTGCAATCACATTAACCATTGAACAAGTAGGAAAACACAGAACCTGCAGTTATTTGCCTCATGGGGTATATCTCAGTTGCCTGTTGTCATACATTAGGAGGGTGTTAGAAATGGAGTCTCTTGTTGGCAGTTAGTTTACACCCTGTCCAAGTAGGGACTCACACTTTAGTCAGGGTAAGGGAGATACACAGCTCAGATAACCCCTGCTCATCCTCTTCGTAGCTTGGCAAAAGCAGTCAAGCTTATCTCAGAGACAATCTGTAAGGTATGTGTACAAATACACAAAGTAACACAGTGTAAACACCACGAAAGGATTCCACATCAGTTAAAAAAAATAGTCAATATTTATGTAAATCAAACAAGACCAAAATGACAAAACTCCAAAATACACAAGCAGAAATAAGAATTTTAAAATATTAAATTACAAACACAATAGCTCAAATTCGGGCTATCACAAAGTTCTTGACTGAGTCGTTCTCAACAGTCCGACACCCCCCTTGGGGAGGGTGGCACCGGTCACAGAGTTGCACAGACCTCCAGGCACAGTACATTTGGTAACAAGGAAAACAAACTGCTGCAAGGGGTTGGAGATGTAAGGCATCGCTGAATCCGGTGCTGTGTTGGCTCGTTACTGCAGAACAGGGGAGGTGATGTGGAGTCAGGGTAAGGCGCCGGTTCCTTATGATCCAGCGAAGTCAATGAATATTGTGGGTCAAGATGTGGTGGGGCGACCTCTCAGGGTCGTGGTCACACAACGGGGCAACAGGGGCTGCAGCAGAGTCGGGTGTCACAGACGTCAGTGACACAGCACTTGGGAATTACAATGTTGCATGATTTCAACGTACTCCAGCAGGAACCACGGCTTTGAGTTGCAGGCAGCGGCATGGAGTTAAGCAGCAGCGCCAGTTAAGAAGTCGTTTGGAGTCAGTGTGCCTTTTTTTTTCTTGATTTCAAGCCAGCTTTCACTCCCAAGGGCCCAGAAACTGGATTGGAATCTATTAGCAAGTCAAGGATCCTCAGCAGGAATTCCTAGGTGCTATCAGGTGAAATCTTTGATGTCCCTGAGACTTTTCAACAGAAGGCAAATTCAGTCCAAGCCCTTGCAGAAACTTCACAAGTAGGATTTCAGAAAGTCCAGTGCTTTCCCTCTTAAGGTAGAAGCAGCAGCAGGCCAGCACACCAAAGCAACAGGCAGAGTGTCAAGTCCTCCTCAAGCATCAAGCTCATCTCATTGGCAGAGGTTCTTCTTGATCCAGAAGTCATTTGAAGCTGTGGGGTCAGCTGTCCAATACTTATACTAGTTTATGCCTTTGAAGTAGGCAAACTTCAAAGGAAAGTCATTGTAGTGCACAAGACACTGTCTATTCCTTGCCCTGCCCCAGACTCTCTCTAGGGGGTTGGAGTATGTATTATGTGAGGGCAGGCACAGCTCTTTCAAGTGCTGGTGACAGCTCCTGCCTCCCATTCTAGCCCATGAATACTCATCAGGATATTCAGGACACACCTCAGCTCCCTTTGTGTCACTGTCTAGAGGGAATGTACAAACAGCCCAACTGTCAATGTGCCCACATGTGTATTCAGTAGCCAGGCAAAAGCACAGAATGGTTAAGCAAGAAAATGCCCATTTTGTAAAAGTGGCAATTTAAATCTGAAAAGCAACTCTACCAAAAGATGTATTTTTAAATTGTGAGTTGGGAGACCCCAAGCTCCTCATCTCTATCTGCTCCCAATGGGAAACTGCACATAAAAGATATTTAAAGGCAATCCTCATGTTGACCTATGGGAGGGATAGGCCTTGCAATAGTGAAACTAAATTTGGCAGTATTTTATTACCGGGACTTGTAAAATACACTAGTGTATGTCCTACCTTTTCAATACACTGCACCATGCCCATGAGGCTACCTAGGGCCTACCTTAGTGGTGACTTACATGCAGTAAAATGGAAGGTTTGGGCCTGGCAAGTGGGCATACTTGCTGGGTCGAATTGGCAGTGCAAGACTGCACATAAAGACAGTGCAATGGCAGGTCTTGTACAGTTTTACTGGACTACGCATGTGGGGGGCACAATCAGAGCTGCAGGCCCACTACTAGCATTTGATTTATAGGCCCTGGGCACATCTGGTGCACTTTAAGAGGGGCTTACTGGTAAATCATATATGCCAATCATGGATTAACCAATCACCAATACAATTCAGACAGAGAGCATATGTACGTTAGAACTAGTTAGGTCTGGTAAAGTGTCCAGACTCCTAAAGCCAACAAAAACAGGTCAGAACAAATAGGAGGAAGGAGGCAAACAGATTTGGGATGAACCTGCAAAAATGGCCAGGTCCAACATAGGGCAATGCCAAGTTAATTCCCACAGATCCCACACAAAGTCATGCAAACATCCATTTGTCACATGCACAATGACACAGCAATAGGAAGTGATGCTCCAAAATCCTGCCATGTTGCAGTTAGTAGTAGAGTATCCTGAAGACGGTGACATGGAAATACTCATGTCACGCTGGAAACATATCAACCATGCCCACTTCACCATGTGTACATTTTCCTAATGGAGTTATAGAGGTAGTACTAATGCTGCTCAGATGTACTACACATTTGGAATGGAAATGTACACTGTAGACAAAATATGCAAATTGTCAGGGAGATATGTCTCTAAAATCCACAACACACTGAATCAGCTAGCCCCAGGGAAATCACTACTATTGTATGGCACCGCTTACAATGACATTCTCTGATTGCATCAGTAGAAACCATTTGTCCTTTGTATGATGGAGAGGCCCAGGGAATTACAAGTACTTGTAGAAGACGCTCAGCATGTTGCTCAATAGGAAGCTACATCACTGTGTCCATTTTGTTCCTGCAAAGCCGGATGTCATTGGATAAATGGTTGTACCCAACCACATGTGATTCACTCAATGATGCATGCTAACAGTCAGGTAACAAACCTTCCCCATTTCACATCGGCAGTGCCCTTTGCCACATAATGCCACATCAATGGCATGGAATTGCAAATTGTGTATAAAAACTCTAGTCCTACCTGTCTTGTCCCCCATTGCTACTACAGTCTACATGCCAAATGACACACAATGAGGGGTGAGGGTATGTGTGAGCCACCAATCAATGGTGAAACACTCCTGTCTGTGTCACCACATGAAATGTAGCCCCATTGCATATGTCCTCTTCCCATCACAGGTTGGCATGCACATATATGTGAGGGAATACATAAATCATCCCATGAACAAAGGTAGACCATGCACGGAACAACAGTGTACACATTGGGTCAAAAGGAAAAGGGACACATGCTGACATGTTGACACAAGGAATGTTGGCAACAGAAATGGCACATAAATCATGTCAATTCACATTCCCCACTTACCAAGGGAAAGTTTTGATCTGTAGCTGCACCCAAAGAAAAATGTACCTCTGTCACTTATATGTTGGCCACCTTCATATGACAGACAGTAGTGATGCATGAGTACTCATCATACACTGAAGACAAGTGTCCTCTGGGGAGCAGATTCCAATTCTCTCACTTGACTAGACACATTGCTGAGGACAGTGATCCCTCACATCTTTTTCTTCGGGGCTGTAACACTGAGGAATAGTGGTCTGTTTTGCAGAATTTAGACCCACTACAGCTACAAACCTTACTCATATTATGAATGTACACAGCCATGTGTTGCCCCTGGAGAGCATTTGTTTGTGAATTGTACTCACTTGTGTCCTAGATCCCTGGGCTAATAGGCAAGGCACATCAGTATGCAATAATGTACATATCCACATAAACAGTTCCTTGTCTAGTATGTCATACATGGCCCATCCCCAATCTTCAGGGGAAATGTCAGGAACTAACACATCAACTTGGCTATGTGACAGGCACTCACCTCGTTGTGGCTGCTGTATTCTAGGTTTGGGTACACTACCACCAGAATGTGGGCCATTAGAGGTGTCATTCTCCAATGTGTGCCCTACCCACATTGGGAGGTCAGACCCAGCTAGACCTCTGTGATCTTCAGGGCCCAGCGTCTCAGGTTCTCTCACCTCTTACAAAGTGGGCATTCAGATGGCTATGGACCCGCAGGGTCCGCACATTCTGGGCGATGGCTCTCCAAATTTCCTTCTTCTAATATGTGTTTACCTGTGTGGATGCAAGAGAAATATCAAGCGATTACAAACACACGTTTTTGCACAAATGGTTGTGCGACACAAATGTCAGAAGCACCAAGCACAAAATGTGCATTTTGTTGATAAGTACACGGACATGAATGCACACTTTTGCATTCATCTGAAGCCTAGCCCACTACCCTGCTCATGGCCTACAATGACTAACCAGGCCTACTGACATTAGGTAGCCCATGCTTCAGCAGCATGTACTGTGATCTGAGCCACAATGAAATGTTCCACACAAATGAGGCTTCTGAAGGGCAACATTCTTAGGCCTCAGTGGACAAACACATTTACACTCTGCAAGATTGACTCACTGCATAAGGTCCCTGTAGGCAACTACCATAGTACAGATTTCACCCTATACTTGAGTGACAATAAAAGGGCTGCCATGGTGGGTTCGGAAAGTGTCCTCTCTGTGCATGTGTGGACATGTGGTCTACCAAACACAGATTCATGCCACTGCAGGGTGGGCTTCTGTGTATGTACATATATCACAGAAAGCTCCTATGAACATATGTTTTAACCTACAGAGATGGCATCCAACATACAAAGGTATATATTGTACAATTTATGCTAAGTAACCAGTCTACTGAGTCACTTGTCATCGCCTCCCAGGAATCTACACACTGTCTGCACTGTGGGTCTGTCATTTGTGTAATAAGAGTTGTACAGGACAAATATTACTTCTGTGAAGGTGAGATCAGTTTCATGGAAGTAAGGGACCTGTCATGAAGCAAAATGCATATATTGACTAGTTCTGGGATTTACCTCAGCACCCATTCCTAATCTGGTCAATGGACTGAAGCATTCAGGGTAGGTTTGCCGTAAAAGCCTCATATTGGCCACCTGAATGGATCTGCAGGTCTACATGGAGTGGCACATTGCCACAGGTGCATAGTCACAGTGCCTCGCCTATATCCTATACTGGGAGATACGTTTGACAGGCCCTGGTCTCTGCAGGCTGAGCACTCACATTTCCATCACTTTCAGGCATGACAGTATATCACATGACCATCAGCAATGTGGCTTGAGTCTTGTGTGGCAACCTGAAGGACACAGTCAGTCATGATATGCCTTCCAAGCAACAGTTTGGCAAGGCCAGACGTGAGGTGAAAGATCTGTGGCACTATATACATTGCTTACGGTAACATTGGTTCCTACCCAATTGACATATTTAATTTACCTGTAAGTCCCTAGTAAAGTGCACTACATGTGCCCATGGCCTGTAAATTAAATACTACCAGTAGGACTGCAGCACTGATTGTGCCACCCACATAAGTAGCCCCTTAACCATGTCTCAGGCCTGCCAATGCAAGACCTGCATGTGCAGTTTCACTGCCACTTCGACTTAGCATTTAAAACTACTTGCCAAGCCTTAAACTCTCCTTTTTCTACATATAATTACCCCTAAGGTATGCTAGGTAACCCAAAGAGAAGGGTGCTATGCAGGTAAATGATAGGACATTTACTTATGTGTTTTACATGTCCTGGTAGAGACAAATTCATAAATCTGTTTTCCACTACTGTGGGGTCTGCTTGTCAACACCAGGACAGTGCGCGCTCTACGGGCATCTAGAATGCAAAAACCCAACACTCGCAAGATAATGTAATTTATGCATTGTGATGATATGTTATTGTTTAACCTTTTGCATTGCAGAATTCCATCCAAAAGATTCATTTTTAAGGTGCTTATAAATACTGTACATTTGCAATGTATTGCTGCAGACATTCAGAGTGTGTTAGGTTGTGGTCCCTTTCCAGGGCCTTCTAGAGACTTTCCCTGCAACATGCCTGGGCGTGGTTCTAGGCTGGGCCAAGACTCTATAAAAGAGAGTCAGCCCAACTTCCAGTGCTCACTATTCAGAGGTCCCGGTGCAGAGCAGCAGCTTCTTCCTGAGCTCCTGTCCCGGCGGCCTATTTGGATTTTCCAGTCTTCTGCACTCATCTCTCATTGGTGATCACTGTTTCCAGGCGGTAAGACGGTGTTTGGACATTTCCCAACACCGTAATTGAGAATTTTCATATTCTTGATTTTAATTCTTAAATGAATAACAGATTACTTGTGTGCTGCCATTTTTTGACATTTGTATGGTGGTTTGCAAATAGGGAGGACGCGCAATTTATTCCATAAAGATTTGACTTCGTTATTACATTGTTGTTCATTGCACGCTGATATTTCTTGACATTTACATGATGTTTTACGAGTTGGCAAGATGTGCAACTCGTTTCATGAGCATTTAACTTTGTTGTTCATTGCGCGCTACCTTTTCTTGACATTTACATGGTGGCATTCGAATCGGCGAAACGCGCGATTCACTTCTCGTGTGTAATTCATGCTGCTCAATGTGCGCTACCATTTTCTGGCATTTACATGGTGGCATTCGAATCGGCAACACGCGCGATTCTTTCCTTGAGTGTTTTTTCATGTTATTCATTGTGCGCTACCATTTCTTGGCATTTGCATGGTGGCATTTGAATCGACAAGACACACGATTCTTTCCCTGAGTGCTTTTCATGTTGTTCATTGTGCGCTACCATTTCTTGGCATTTGTATGGTGGCATTTGAATCGGCAAGACGCGCAATTCTTTCCTCGTGTATAAATAATGTAAATTACTGTGCGCTACTATTCTAAGACATTTTCTTGGTAGCATTTCAAGTTGACACGTTGCGTGATTTATTCCTTGAATCTACGTTGTGTGATTTCATGGTGCACAATCCTTTATGGTGCTTAATACTCATATAAAAATCTGCAATGTGCGCAATTCACTTCCCAATGTTTTTTCTGAGATGAACACAACAATACCAGAGTTCTAGATGTAATGCTGTGTGTTCCTGATATATATTCTTAAAAGGAGATTGATATGGTTGTTTAGAAATTGCTCAGAGTGTTTCCTGATTCTCATGCTAAAGAAAGTACTCGAATCTGAAAGTCCTATTTAACTTTTCCTGTTTCCTCCTATTCGGTCATCTAAAGCCTAGTCAGTTTTAGGACTATTTTAGGGTTGTTCATGTTTTTTCAGAAAAGACGAAGCTTAGAGTTGTAGCATGGTACTGATTTCATGAGATATAATTTTGATGTTGTGTTTTAACCTTTTGCTTCCTACAGGTCTCCTTCCCAGCTGTTCCCGTCCTGATCCCCTTTTCCCCACTTGGACTCTCTTAGACTCTGTGATAAATCTAATCAGAGTATTGGAGCTGTCTTGTGGTGGAAGTGTTGGGAACGTGCACAGACCCCGAGGATCTGGTGACTCTGACAGAATACTGAGGCCACAAATTAATATCCTCCTGGTTTGTGTATGTTCTCAGCATGGCCACACTGGACGAACTAGTCAAGGCTATCACCCAGCTCCAGTCAGAAGTGGTATCGTCAAAGGATTTGACAAATATTCTAGCTGAGAGGGTGAGTCAGTTACAGAATAAGGTTGAGAAGAAAGAACAAAGTCCCACAGGTGTGTCTTGGCCAGGTACTTCTTCTCAGACTTCTGGAGGTAATCCGACTAACATTTCCCTCAATGTTCCTTCAGCCATTCCTTTAGCTCCCCCAGTACGCTTCTCAGGTGATCCCTTGAAAGCGCAATCTTTTCTGGTTCAAGTGGAACTTCACTTCACCTGCAGGCCACATACTTTCCCCGATGCCCAGTCTAAAGTAGCTTTCTTGTTGTCATATCTGTCTGGAGATGCAGCTACCTGGGCTATTCCTCTTGTGCGTAAAAATAGTCCCCTGTTGTACAACTGGAAAACTTTTGTTCGGGAATTTGAGAGAGTTTTCGATCGTAGAACTGTAACACAGTCAGCAGATCGTGAATTATTAGACTTACGCCAAGGGAATCAGGACTTAGAGGGTCATTCTGACCCTGGCGGCCGGTGGCCGCCAGGGCCACCGACCACGGGAGCACCGCCGACAGGCTGGCGGTGCTCCAATGAGCATTCTGACCGCGGCGGTTCAGCCGCGGTCAGAAGCGGAAAGTCAGCGGTCTCCCGCTGACTTTCCGCTGCTCATTGGAATCCTCCATGGCTGCGGAGCGCGCTCCGCAGCCATGAGGATTCTGACCCCCCCTACCGCCATCCAGTTCATGGCGGGAAAGCCGCCATGAACAGGATGGCGGTAGGGGGGGTCGCGGGGCCCCTGGGGGCCCCTGCCGTGCCCATGCCAATGGCATGGGCACGGCAGGGGCCCCCGTAAGAGGGCCCCAAAATGTATTTCACTGTCTGCCTTGCAGACAGTGAAATACGCGACGGGTGCAGTAGCACCCGTCGCACCTTCCCACTCCGCCGGCTCGATTACGAGCCGGCATCCTCGTGGGAAGGTCGTTTTCCCCTGGGCTGGCGGGCGGTTTAACTGGAACCGCCCGCCAGCCCAGGGGAAAACTCGTAATACCCGCCGCGGTCTTTTGACCGCGGCGCGGTAATTTGGAGCGCGGGATCCTGGCGGGCGGCCTCCGCCGCCCGCCAGGGTCATAATGAGGCCCTTAGTGTCATATTTAGCCAACTTTAATCGGCTGGTCGCTGAGACATCCTGGCCTGAAGAAAAACAAGCGGCCTTGTTTTACAGAGGACTCAAAGAGGAGCTAAAAGACATCTTAGCGCAAATCGACCCACAACCTGCAAACTGTCAAGATTTAATAAACCTTGTCTTGAGGCTTGATCATCGTTTAAATGAACGAAAAGGAATGCGTAAAAAGACTGAAAAACATTCTTGGCATGCTCATGATAACAAAGACTCAAGAACTCCGAGAGAAAGAACGCCGGAACAGAGGGAAATTGGAAACATCAGGAGACCTTTGACCAAAGATGAAAAGGACCTACGCAGAAAAAATGGGCAATGTCTCTATTGTGGGCGGAAAG
Source organism: Pleurodeles waltl (assembly GCF_031143425.1). NCBI lineage: Eukaryota > Metazoa > Chordata > Amphibia > Caudata > Salamandridae > Pleurodeles > Pleurodeles waltl. The sequence goes on along the minus strand of NC_090447.1, from coordinate 1,017,507,876 downwards.
GTAATTTCACCAAAGATTGTCCAATCAAAACAAAGAGCATGCGAGGCCCAGTTCAGAAAGTTGCAACCAATGCATCAGTCGAGTCGGAAAATCTAAAGCACCCAAGTTGCTGCGAAGGGTTGGTCTAGGGTGTCACCGTGGATCCTTCACAATCCAAACATCTAAAATTTGGAATAAGAGTTCAGGTCAAGAAAAATACCTATTTCAAGAAGGCTCTAGTCGACTCTGGGGCTACCGGAAACTTTGTTGACGCCCAATTGGTTCGTGCATGGGGATCCCATGTATTGAAAAGAAGACCCCAGAAACCATCCAGGCAGTTGTTGGAAAACTCTTGACTGGAGGTCCGATAACTCTTCAGACTGTCCCCTTGACAATAATTTGTGAAGGTAAAAATCAAAGAAAGAAAAATAAAGAGGAACTCATCCTTGACGTGATCCATGCTCCCCAGTATGGGATCATCCTTGGCTTGCCATGGTTAACTCATCACAATACAGAGATTAATTGGGCAGAACGAAAGATCGTGTTCTCATCAGTGCTATGTAAAGAACATTGTCTCCAAAGGACTCAAGAATCGGAAGTTCGCCATTCTTACATAGCTACCGCCGCAGAGAAAGAAGTTCAGTTGCCCAAACAGTATTCGTCTTATGAAGATGTATTTGATGAGAAGGAAGCAGAGAACTTACCTCCTCATAGATCTTATGACTGTCAAATTGATCTAGTCCCAGGGGGGATACTTCCCAACTGTCGTGTGTATGCCCTGTCAGAACATGAAAATCAACATTTACGAAAATACTTGGATCAATTCTTAGAGAATGGTTTCATCCGCCCCTCTAAGTCTCCCACTGCTTCTCCTTTATTTTTTGTTCCAAAAGCGAACGGAGAGCTTCGAACTTGTATCGACTATAGGGGCTTGAATAAAATCACCATCAAGAACAAATATCCGTTGCCTCTAATTCCGGTCTTACTGGAACAAGTAAAGAAAGCAAAAATCTACACGAAGCTTGATCTTCGAGGTGCTTACCATTTGGTCAGAATGAGAGAGGGTGACGAATGGAAAACGGCATTCAAAACAAGATATGGCCTTTTTGAATACACTGTCTTGTCCTTTTGTCTGTGCAATGCTCCAGCAGCATTTCAATGTTTCTTAAATGACGTTCTTAGAGAGTACCTCGATATCTTTGCCATAGTTTACATTGATGACATTTTGATCTACTCAGACAATGAGAATGAACATGTTCAACATGTCAAGAAAATTTTGGCAGCCCTTCGTAAACACCATTTATATTGCAAGCTAACCAAGTGTGAGTTTCATGTTACCACAGTTGAGTTTTTAGGGGTTATCCTTACCCCTCAAGGTATGGTGATGGCAGAAAGGAAAGTAAAAGCCGTATCTGAATGGCCCATCCCAAAGACTGTTCGTGATGTACAATGTTTCCTGGGCTTTGCAAATTTTTACCGGAGGTTCATCAATCATTTCTCCCAGACAGTGGCTCCAATTACTAAGGTATTAAGAAAGAAAGAAAAATGTGTATGGTCCCCAGAAGCAGACCAAGCCTTTTCAACTTTGAAAGAAGCTTTCTCCACTGCCCCAGTCTTGACTCATCCAGATGCGGATCGACCTTTCATAGTGGAAGCTGATGCTTCAGATGTGGCGATAGGAGCAGTCTTGTCACAAAGAAACAAAGATACTGGTCAGCTTCATCCTGTAGCTTACATGTCTCGGAAGTTGAACGAAGCCGAACAGAACTATGTCATTGCTGAAAAAGAGCTTCTGGCGATTCGTAACGCCTTTAAAGAATGGAGACATCATTAGTTGGGAGCTAAATATACTGTCACAGTATATACTGATCATCGCAAATCTTCAATTCATGAGTTCTGTCCGTCTTTTGACTCCTTGGCAATTACGCTGGATGCTGTTTTTTGCCGAGTTTGATTTTGTGGTAACCTTCCGGCCTGGTAAAGATAATCGCAAAGCTGACGCCTTGTCCCGCCAAGAGTCTACCACATTGCCTGCAGTTCAAACCTCCAGAGCTATCATTGCTCCTGACAAGGTCCTATGTATCATAAAAACAGAAGATTTCATTGAAGACATCCGCAATTCATTCACTGTTGAAAAATGGCAGGCGTGGGCCCAAGCAGATCCGAAAAGATCAATCAAGCAAGGATTACCCTTTCACGATGCTCGTTTGTTCGTGCCCACTACCAAACTTCGCAAGATAGTGTTTCATTGGTTGCATGTTATACCTACAGCAGGTCACCCTGGTACTCCTAAAACTCTTGAATTAATCCAATGCTATTTTTGGTGGCCTACCTTAACAAAGGATGTAAAAACAATGGTAAACAACTGCGAAGTCTGTGCTCGCACTAAAACAAGTCATTCAAAACCGAAAGGGTTGTTACACCCACTCCCAACCCCAAGTCGTCCGTGGGAACACATCTCTTTAGACTTTATTACAGGTCTGCCAGTGGTTCAACAGCATTCAGTAATTCTGGTGGTAGTAGATAGTCTCATGAAATATGGACATTTCATTGCCTGTAAGAAATTACCCACCTCTAGTGAACTGGCAACTATCTTACTGAATAGAGTGGTTCGTTATCATGGACTGCCAAAAGTGATCCTCTCCGATCGGGGATCGCAATTTGCCTCCAACTTCTTGAAGACATGGTGTAAAACACTCCAAGTGACATCTACCCTATGTACTAGCCACCATCTTCAAACAGATGGTCAAACGGAGAGACTAAATCAGACTTTGAAGCAATACCTACGTGCTTACGCTGAAAAAGCACTTAATTCATGGACATCAATGCTCTGGTTAGCTGAGTTAGCCTACAACAACTCCTTCCACACGTCTACTGGCGTTACACCCTTCTTTGGTTTGTTTGGCTATCATCCTGACACCTTGCCCATCACAATTCCTCAAGAAAGTTCTCTCACTCCAGCTGTGTCAGAAATCATTCAACATTTGCATCAAACTCAGAAATCGATTCAACAACATTTAGAAAAAGCCCCCAAAAAATACAAAAAGCATTATGACAAGAAACATTGTGAGGGACCGCAGTATCAACCTGGTGACAAAGTGTGGCTTTCCACAAAACATATAGACTTCAAGAAGAAGCACATGTTCAACCCCAAATGTATAGGTCCTTACACTGTTCTTCAGCAAATAAATCCTGTGACCTATAAACTACAATTGCCAAAATCATTACGGATTCATCCAGTGTTCCATACTTCCCTCTTAAAAAAGGCAGTCCAAAAGGTCCACCCTCATCCAGCTGCTGTTCTAGTACATGGGGAAGAAGAATATGAAGTCAAGAAAGTGTTGGACTCTAAACTGAGAGGGCGTAACCTATGGTACTTAATCTCATGGAAAGGTTATGGCCCTGAAAGTAATTCATGGGTTTCCGCATCTGATGTTCATGCTCCTGTACTTGTGAGATGCTTTCATAGTCTCAATTCAGATAAACCAGGCCCTAGAGCGCGCCTGGGAGAGGGGAGTACTGTCAACACCAGGACAGTGCGCGCTCTACGGGCATCTAGAATGCAAAAACCCAACACTCGCAAGATAATGTAATTTATGCATTGTGATGATATGTTATTGTTTAACCTTTTGCATTGCAGAATTCCATCCAAAAGATTCATTTTTAAGGTGCTTATAAATACTGTACATTTGCAATGTTTTGCTGCAGACATTCAGAGTGTGTTAGGGTGTGGTCCCTTTCCAGGGCCTTCTAGAGACTTTCCCTGCAACATGCCTGGGCGTGGTTCTAGGCTGGGCCAGGACTCTATAAAAGAGAGTCAGCCCAACTTCCAGTGCTCACTATTCAGAGGTCCCGGTGCAGAGCTGCAGCTTCTTCCTGAGCTCCTGTCCCGGCGGCCTATTTGGGTTTTCTAGTCTTCTGCACTCATCTCTCATTGGTGATCACTGTTTCCAGGCAGTAAGACGGTGTTTGGACATTTCCCAACACCGTAATTAAGAATTTTCATATTCTTGATTTTAATTCTTAAATGAATAACAGATTACTAGTGTGCTGCCATTTGTTGACATTTGTATCGTGATTTGCAAATAGGGAGGACACGCAATTTATTCCATAAAGATTTGACTTCGTTATTACATTGTTGTTCATTGCACGCTGATATTTCTTGACATTTACATGATGTTTTACGAGTTGGCAAGACGTGCAACTCGGTTCATGAGCATTTAACTTTGTTGTTCATTGCGCGCTACCTTTTCTTGACATTTACATGGTGGCATTCGAATCGGCAACACACGCGATTCTTTCCTTGAGTGTTTTTTCATTTTATTCATTGTGCGCTACCATTTCTTGGCATTTGCATGGTGGCATTTGAATCGACAAGACGCGCGATTCTTTCCCTGAGTGCTTTTCATGTTGTTCATTGTGCGCTACCATTTCGTGGCATTTGTATGGTGGCATTTGAATTGGCAAGACCCGCAATTCTTTCCTCGTGTATAAATAATGTAAATTACTGTGCGCTACTATTCTAAGACATTTTCTTGGTAGCATTTCAAGTTGACACGTTGCGTGATTTATTCCTTGAATCTACGTTGTTTGATTTCATGGTGCACAATCCTTTATGGTGTTTAATACTCATATAAAAATCTGCAATGTGCGCAATTCACTTCCCAATGTTTTTTCTGAGATGAACACAACAATACCAGAGTTCTAGATGTAATGCTGTGTGTTCCTGATATATATTCTTAAAAGGAGATTCATATGGTTGTTTAGAAATTGCTCAGAGTGTTTCCTGATTCTCATGCTAAAGAAAGTATTCGAATCTGAAAGTACTATTTAACTTTTCCTGTTTCCTCCTCAGGCATTCGGTCATCTAAAGCCTAGTCAGTTTTAGGACTATTTTAGGGTTGTTCATGTTTTTTCGGAAAAGACAAAGCTTAGAGTTGTAGCATGGTACTGATTTCATGAGATATAATTTTGATGTTGTGTTTTAACCTTTTGCTTCCTACAGGTCTCCTTCCCAGCTGTTCCCGTCCTAATCCCCTTTTCCCCACTTGGACTCTCTTAGACTCTGTGATAAATCTAATCAGAGTATTGGAGCTGTCTTGTGGTGGAAGTGTTGGGAACGTGCACAGACCCCAAGGATCTGGTGAATCTGACACTGCTCCTCATCATAGACTAACATTAGAAGTACCCTCATATACTCTTGAATAGTGGATTCTGATCTGGAAGAAGTAGCCATGTCTTGCTTGGTATTGCCAGAATGGTAATAGAAAATCCTGCTTACTGCTAAAGTTGGATTTAATATTATGCCTTTGAAGTGAAGGAATCTTCAAAGAGGTGTTTTGAAATGCACAAGTTCCCCTTTCAGCCCAGTCCTGTCTGCCAGGATCCCTGTGGTGGTGATGGGGGGGGGGGGCAGTGGTCTTGTCAGTTGTTTTTTTAAGGGCAGGCCGCTGGCCTTTGGAATATGAGTGTGAGCCTCTCCACCCTTCCTGCCCAGGAAGACCCATTCACTATGCAGATAAATGCAGATGTGTCTAAGTGTCCTGTGTTTGCGGTTGGCTGGGTGGAATGCACAAGGGGAGCTGTCAACTAGCACAGACCAGACTTGCATTGGAGACAGGCTGTAAGGCACAGGTGGTAGTAAGTGCAGAGAAATGCCCACTTTCTAAAGGTGACATTTCTAAAATAGTAATATGAACTGGGTCTCTGACTCCACCAATCAGACACTTCTGGACCTACACCTGCCGTCTGTTTCAAAGAAACAACTATTGACTTCTAAGGATTGAGAATCTTTTAAACCTTTTAAAAGTGAAATTTCAACTTGTGCTTATAGGAACCTTTTCATTTTTACCTTATTTTATTCAGATAAATATTATCTATTGTTTTAAATGTGTGGTGATTTTTTGTGGAGTTTTTAATGTATTACTGTATGATTTATTGCACATATACTTTACACCTCCCTTCTAAGTTAAGCCTCACTGCTCAGTGCCAAGCTACCAGAGGGTGGGCACAGGATTATTTGGATTGTGTTGTGACTTACCCTGACTAGGAGTGTGGTCTATACTTGGACAAGGGTGTATACCTCTGCCAACTAGACACATCATTTCTAAGAGTTAATTAACAGAACATAAAGTACTGGTCTCCAATCCCTGCACCATGTACATCCCATTGATACCACACAGACTGCAATAACAGGCACAGAAAAAGTCTAACTGGCACACAAGGGCACATTGTAGCCTGTGGAGAGGGAAAGGATGGTGCTGAACGGAGTCAGTTGTGCAGATAAGGAACTTACCTGCTTCTCTGGTGAGTCATAGAGCTGACCATACAGGGCAAGGACCTTGCTCACAAGACTCTCCAGCTCCTCTAGAGAGAAGGCAGAGGCTCTTTCACCTGCTGGATGTAGCATGATTGCTCCCAGGGGTAACACACAGCAGCTGAAGTGGTGGAGGTGTTGCTGGCAGCAGTGTCAGGAGTCAAGTGACTGATTTTGCAAAACACGGCATACATGTACGTCACATACGCAGTCATCACCATTGATGGACACAGCTATTGGGCCACGACCGCCACAGACAACAACATTAGCCTATGGCTGTGTCTGCAGCAGTTGGAACCACCTATTGCGTGGAAGAATTTAGCCAGTGGCCGCCGGAGGTTCCTGATGTCCAGTGGAGTAGGTCAGGCATCCGTCATTTGGCAGATTGAAAGACTGTATGTGGCCCTTTTACATGTGTCACAAAAGCAGTATTAGTGTAAAATAATAACAAACATCCTCAAACTGTCTTGTTGTGAAGGTCCAGCTGCGCATCCACCAGTGTAGTGTGTTGCAGGGCACAGATGACATTTAACAACAGTAAAAGGGGCCACCACTGCTGACAGTATTTTGGGTGGTTGTGAAATACAGTGACATTTTGAGGTCCAATTGTGTATCAGATAGTTGGGTGCATCCCACATCCATGTTGTGGACACAAGTGTTCACAACCATGGGGATCACATTTGACCCTTGTGTAGTTGTCAGCTGTGATGTGTACTGGGTGTCATGTATATCCAGTCAGAAATGCTTTGTCACATGATAATGTTGGCATTCATTATGTATGTTGCTGTGGACAGAGTGGCTAATGTTCCAAATCATGTAATTTCACACATAGATACACTAGGAGAGGGAGGATGGGACAACCTCATGTCTACCTTCCATTGCCATTCCTTCAGACCATAGAGGATTGCCACGTAATCCAGTTCTATCCTCTTAATAGGCAACAAGTAGTGGATTTGTTCCCTCAGTTGGAGCAAGTTCTTATGCCAGATCACAGTAATCCGTACCTCATACCACCCCTTGTACATGTCATGTCAGTATTGCACTTCCCTGCCACTTCCTGGCCACACGGTCTTTCCAACATACAGTGGCCCTATTTGGTGGTATATCCCAACCTATGTTCAGTCAGGTTTGAAAGATTTCCTATCAGCAATGTTGAAACATATTGACAGATATGTCAGGATCCCCTGATCTGAGGCGTTAGCCAATGTGAAGGCTGACTTCCGTGGTTTTGCCAACCTCCTACATGTGGTGGGGGCCATTGATGGCACACATGTTGGCTTGGTGGCACCACAGACCACAGAACAAGTCTATTGCAACAGTAAAAACTTATATTCCATCAACGTGCAAGTTGTTTGTTTGGCAGATCTCTACATCTCAAATGTGTGTGCCTGTTTTCCTGGATCAGCCCATGATTAATTTATAATGCAGAACAGCACCATTCCCCAGCTGATGTCTCAACTGCAACCAAAGAGGACCTGGCTAGTTGGTAAGTCACATCTATACTGATTGTGTGTGAGCAATGTCAGGTCCTACAATCAAGAAGTCAGTGACTCATTGTTGCACTTATGCCTCATTCCTTAACAGGAGACTCAGCATATCCAAACAGTCCATGGAAGAATATGGTGGGCAGTGGAGTGGGGTTTTGGGCTCGTGAAGGCCAGATTTCACTGCATGGACAGGACTGGAAGAACCCTCCTCCACTCACCGGATTAAGTGTGACAACATCACCCTAAGGAGGAATATCCTGTACATCCCAGATGAGGAGCAGCCTGCAGTGCCCCCAGGTGAGAATCCTAGATTGTCAACTGAAGATAACAGTGGTAAAGAGCAAGGAATAGACTTGCGAGAACATCTCATCCACAGCTACTTTTCATGAGTGTAAGTATGTCATGTGATGTCATGACTGTGACTGTACAATGAACTGTAGTTGTGGGAGTGTGTGGAGCTTAGTGTTTTTGAAACAGTTAGGGAGCCAGTACAAATATCAGCCAAAGGCATGTTGATAAGATAGCTTTTTACACATCCCCACCTCGATGATATTGCTTTGTTTGTGTCAGAATCATTACCTTGTTTTCCAGATGCTTACTATGTGACTTGTGTCATAGGTATGGTTTCAAGCTTATACTCCTTGTTTTGTTCTTTGTACAGGTACCTTCACCACAACATCTTCATGTGGGCATTTCAGAGTTGTGACATTGGCAGGTATATGATGCTGATCTGACATACAATGTGGACACAGATTGTTCCAGGTAATATAGGTTACATAGTTTGGCAACGTAGTTTGGGTGTAGGAAACCTGTGCCAAGACAGCTTGCACAGTGTTTGGATGAAGTTCAGAAGTGCCCACTGGACTTGTTTTGTGTTCTGTTGTGGGCCTGATGCATCATGTGTGCCATCCTGTAGACATAACAGATGCAGTAATAGCTCACAAACGATTCATTTTCTATTCACAATGGCTAAACACTCTTTTTGTATGACATGAATATATAGATGTATTTCATCTTTGCAGGCCACTGTGTCTTGTGCCAAAACACTAACATATGTTTGTGTCATACCAGCAGATGGACGAGCATTACATTATATGGGCCCTGTGATCCAGAACTGTTGTACTGCCATTTTATTGAATATTGGATAATGTGGATTTGAATGACTTTGGAGTGGTATGTGGTAAGGCTCAAGCTGGTGACTACAACCACTTCAGTGATTGCCTGTTCTACAGGACAATGTCTGACAAATCTCTTTCTGCAATGGCCTGGAGGTCTGTACTTTGAAATATATTTATTTACTTAGTGACAGCCTACGTGTTGAACACTGTAATACATTTTTAGTTTGACCAGACACCTATATGTATGAGTTTGTGTGTGATGATTGTAATCATGAGCTGGAAAATGTGCACATGCAACATATCCCCTCTAGAACAAGTACCTTGGATCATCATTATATGGGGCACATAGTCTGACTCATATACATGGCTTAATACGAACGCAAAATATTCAGACAATGGGTCATTGATGGATGATTTTATTGTGATGTTAAGACTAAGAGAAAATATATGTATTATGAATTAACCAAAAGAATATGTGAAGGGATCAGTCATTGTGAATGAAATCAATGGAGTAAAGGCCACACCATTGTAAGTTGGAATGTGGTTCAGGATCAATCCACAATGTGAATGTGTAACACACAAAGGAGGACCTTAAGAAAGAGGGTTATAGCAGGCAGTTTTGGGGGTCTTGTCATCTGCACCTCTTGGATTCATTGCTGGACAACCCCACTTGCGGGGGGGATCAGCTGCTACAGAGGCAGTGGTGTCTGTGGCTGGTTGTTACTCTGGCAGGGTCTCCCTTCCTGTGGCTGACAACAGCGTTGATGGTCCTGAGGTTGATGAGCCAAAGGAAGGGGTAGATCAGTTTAAAAAAAAGCCCTGCTCAGGGTTGTGTGTATGTCCCTCAACACCCCTATTATGGAGGCCATGCTGGAATATGGGCCTTCATCTGTTCCCGCATGTCACTATGCATTTCCCTCTGTAGCTGCTCGATTTCATGGATTTCTGTCAGAACCTTGCCCAGCACGCCTTGGGACACCTGATGGACTCCCAAGATGTGGCTGATGGTGTCCTGGCCAGGAGCAGCCCCAGTGACCTCACCCCGCTGGCCCACAGCATCCCTCCCACATTCCCAATCCCCACAGGCCTGTGCCCTTGTCACAGGGCACCCTCTCCAACTTGTTCCTGGACTCTTCTTGTCTGAAGTGTTGCACTGCAACTCAGGATCTAGGACTGGGGGCACAAGATGGTGGATAGTGTGCTAGGTACACAGGTTGGGGGGCAAATGGTTTCCTGTGATGATGAAGGAACACGGCAGGGAGGCGATGTTGTCATCACAGTGAGGCTCACTGGTTGCCATCTGACCAGATTGTCCATATGGACCAGAACCTCCTCCATGTCCACAAGTCCAGGAGTGTTGTCGTTAATGAGGGCTTCATCCAGGGGGTGTAGTGTTAGTCTGTTCTGTGGACTCAGTGTGCCCAGTGGCAGATCCACCTATTGATGAAAACATACATTGTTACTGATTGATTTGAGAAATCTACCTCAAAAGGTTTTGTGTTAGAGTAAGCAGAGACCTTGAACAAAGTTAAGTTGTATGTAATCCAGTTGTGCCAAGTAACCATGGTATTGGGTGATTTGACATCAAATGTGTGAAGCATGCCAACCCAATTTGACTTGAGCAGCTGATGAGATGCGCAGATCAGTTGCACTTTGGAAGATGGCCTCAAAATGACATTTCACCACCAGTACAACCTGTGCAATGGAGAGGCACAACATGGCTTTGACAATTTGGAGGCCTAGTAGAGTGGGATGCAGGCAAGTCCAGCACTTAGTTGTACATGTGACTGGAGTCATCATGTAAAGAGAGCTGTGTCAATGTGTCTGCTGCCACCACCAATATGGTTATGCATCTTGTAGCCTTGTGAATACTTGTTGTACACACTGGCTAAGGTGTTAATGAGATTTTCAATAGTTTCATATTGGGTAGGAAGTCAAGATGGAGCTAGGTAGACAGGCATGTCTCTGATTTGAGCATGATCTGTATTTTGGTCACTCCCAGGTGAGTAAACCTCTCTTGAGAGTTCAGAAACAGTGGTATTTGGACAAGTGACCATTGGGGTGGTATTTGGACTTACTGGAACAGGACCTATTGTGCTTTGCAGTCCGATCACTCTCTACATTACACACTATACAAATGGTACTCCCCAGTTGAATACACTTCAATTGAGAGTTCACAAAGAAGAGTACTCGGACAAGTGGCTACTGGGCTGGTGTTTGCAGTTACTGGAACAGGGCCTATTGTGCATTGCAGTCAAAGCACTCTCTACACTACACACACTATACAAATAGTATCCTCCCAGGTAAGTACATTTCAATTGTGACTTCACAAACAGGGATATTACGACAAGTGAACACTGGGCTGGTGTTTGGAGTTACTAAGCCAGTGCCTCCTGGTAGTTGCAGTCAGGTCACTCCCTCTACTACACACACTATACAAATGGTATCCTCCCAGGTGAGTACTCTTTAACTGAGTATTCAAACATGTATATTTGGAGAAGTGAGCACTGGGCTGGTGTTTGGAGTTACTGGAACAGGACCTATTGTGCTTTGCAGTCAGAGCACTCTCTACACTACACGTACCCTCCCAGGTGAGTACATTTCAATTGTGAGTTCACAAACAGCGGTATTCAGACAAGTGACCTCTGGGCTGATGGTTGGAGAAACTGAAACAGTGTCTCCTGGGAGTTAAAGTCAGGTCACTCCCTCTGCTGCACACTCTTGGCAAATAGTATCTCCCCAGGTGAGTACACTTCAATTGAGAGTTCATAAACAAGTGTATGGACAAGTGAACACTGGGGTGGTGGTTGGAGTTACTACACGAGGGCCAATTGTGCTTTGCAGTCAGAATACTCTCTACACTACACACTATACAAATGATATCCTCCCAGGTGAATACACTTCAATTGAGAGTTCACTCAGTTGACTATCCTGTCCGCATTTCCATTTTCCTCCTGAGAGGAGTGTGCTGGACTGGTGCTGCACATAATACTGGCTCTTTGGTAATGATTTTATCCACCATGAATCTCAACTCAGCCTCTGAAAATTGATTTTTGGCACATGACTTGACTGGAAATTAAAGGGGGTGACAGTGACTAACTAAACAAGAAAAAGTGAATGTGTGTGAAGGGGATAAAATGGGTTGGGAAAAAAGGGATGATTTATGATAAAAAATAATTGAGCAAAAGGTTGTGTGGTCTGTCTTGCTGTGCTGCAGTGGAAACGGAAAGGATTGTGGACTGTGAAGGGGAGTGTTTTATAATGTGCTTTGTAGATGTGTCCACTTGGCCAATGTGTGTCAGCTATGTTGTTTTTTTAATTCATCCAATGTGCACTTGTCTGTTACTTTGCTGAACGTGGACTGTGGTGGTCGACTGCTATTGGCTGACTGTGTGCCAATAGCACAGTGACTGTGTGTTTATAATAAGCTTGATGGTTGACTATGGCGCTGATGGCACTGGCAATCGGACCACCTAAATCCAAGCTGACGCACCACTGGCGGTCTGCCTCTTTTGCTTGGTGGACAGCGGTCATGCCTGTATAAAGCATAAAATGGTAGTCTGGGGACCTCCCGCACAGCAGACTTTTTAGGAACACCAGCATGGCAGTCTGGTGGTCCAACAGCCAAACTCATAATCAGGCCTTAAGTTTGTTGAAGGATAAATACAGTTGTTGCTATATTCTTTCTCATGTTATAATATGTCTTACCTTTTCACAGAATCAGGATTATTGGATGATTGTTATGATTGCATTGGTTAAATTCTTCTTTTTTCCTACTTTTCTGTCTCCCCCACTCTCCCATGATCTCTACTACTCTTCCTCCACAAGCCTACTGCTCCCTTTCCTCCTTCACACGTTTTTGTTTTATTTTCTCATTTTACTTTTTTCATACTCTTTACGTGAGAATGATTTATCTGAAGCATATTGTTTACAGTGATTTTTTTTTTTCCATACCTTTACCAAAATGTTTTAATAAAGATTTTTTGCTGGATTTGTTTTGCTTGGCTTTAGGACTATGTGCACTTCACTACTGCAAAATACTACTAAAGTGTTTGCATTCTCTTCTTCAAACATGGTAATATTATCTTACACATAATTTGAACATTTATTTTGCTTGTAAGTCCCTAGTAAATGGTACTACATACATAAACTTTCCTTTTTAATACTTATAAGAAACCCTAAGGCAGACCCTAAAGGCTCACGGGCAAGGGTGCATTGTATATAAAAAGTAGGATATGTGTGTTTGAATGTCACATGTCCTGGCAGTAAAAAAAGCATAACCATAATTTTTCAGTGTTGCAAAGCCTATTTCTCTCATTGACTAGCACTGGGATACCTTATGATATTTAACTGCTAACTTTGGATGACCATTCTGCTGTTTGTGTATCTCTTCCAGATGGTGAAACAACGGGGGCTCAGGGATGGACAGGATGGGCCTTCCTGGAAAGATGTCTGGGGTGAGGTTGTTCCTAGTACCAGTTACACTTCAAAGGCCTTTGCCTCCTGCACACACAGAAGAACCTGTCAACAGACCTGCCCTGCCTTTTGTAACCCTAAGGCAGTTTGAAACGTTGAAAGGGAAAGAACTTTCCAAAACAAAATGTGGGGGTAGGACAGGGAACACTTCTCGACCTGTGGAACTTAAAGACAAAGGACAGCCCATCTGTCAGCATATTGTCCTGCTACTTAAAGTGCTACCTTGCTCACTGAAAAGAAACATTGGAACAGCTTTCCTTCACCTCAGGCTAACCTGAGTCACTCCAAGGGTCTATTGGCTACAGGGACTCAAACAAACTTCAGAGGCCTACCTGCAACTGCTTATGTGACCCCCTGCACCTGGGTCTGCCTGTACTTGCAACTGGAACTGCCTGAGCCTGGCTAGCCGCTGTTGGAATGAGTCCCTGATCCCCAAGAGGTGCATTTCGAGCTCCTGGACACATGGCTGGCATCAGAGTGTACTCATTGTTAAGAAAAGATGACAATTGAGGTTCATTACAACGATGAATGGGCCTCTTTGCACAAGCATCTACTGCCTGCAATGACTACTAGCCCATAGCTCCAGTGAGACTACTCTTTGCACCGATGGTGAGAGCAGCGATAAACATCAATATGAGACCTGCACTTTGCAGTACAGAAATGTCAGCTAACAGCAACTATCAAGACGAAGCTACAGCAACACCCATCTGCAATGCCTGACCATCTCTTTCAGCTATAGTGATGCCCATCTGCAATATTCAATCTCCTCCTTGCGGCCTCCTCCACCCTGAACAGAACTTTTCACACAGGAGTTTCAATGTAACCTTTCAGCTGTTCTATCCTTGTCTCTGTATCCAACCCATGCTCCATTGTGGTCGGCCTGAACTGGTGACTTTCTCTCAGTCCAGCTTGACCAAATGTCCGCAAGGGGCATTTTGTGGTTTTAGGCACTATTTTCTCAAAAAACTGTAAAAACTGCATATGTCCGGTTCAACAATTTGGATTTTTTTGGTTGTGGTATTATTTAATGTATTAAATTGTGTTCTATTTATTTAACTAGGTTTTGGATTCTTCTTACGTTGTGATTTCACTTTGTTGCTGTTTGTGTGCTGAATAAATACTTTACCCATTGCCTCTAAGTTAAACCTAACTGCTTTGTGCCAAGCTACCAGAGGGTTAAGGACAGGTTAATTCAGTGACGTTTGTGGTGCACCCTGAAAAGGACTGTGGTTATTGTCTGAGTGGGACTTCCACCCCACTTCACCCAATTTCGTACAGCTAGCTTGCAAGTTGACTAACTGTACCCAATCTTTCCAACCTATGTGAGGTCAATACCAGTCTGCATGCTCGTAAGCATTTCCATTTGGGGTTCAAAACTGGCCTTTGGTAACCACATTTGGATGCTGGAGATGGATTACCAAAGACCTTTACATCCTAATTGTTCTAATATGCCTTTTTGACATTTTCATCAAAAAGTCGTATATCTTGCAGCTATTATTTGATTTCACTTGTTTTGGTTTTGTTTTAGTAATAGGACTATTTTTCTTTTTATTAAATTGTTGTGGAAAGTTTGCTGATTGGTTTGAAGATGCTTACTTTGATTTGGTGCTGCTTAGATACTTAATTTACTTTTCTCTGAGGAAAAGCCTGCTGCTTTGTGCCATCACTATGAGGACACAGCACAGGTTTTCTCATTTAAACTGGATTTACCTAACAAGGTGTTAGGCAACTGTTTTGGTTGGAGAACCTCCTCCAAAGTTCTACTTTGGTGCCTTATATTTACTAATAAAATGGGTAACTAGGGCACGATTACGACCTTGGCGGATGGGATACTCTTTCACAAACACGACGAATATCCCATCCACCATATTACAAGCTCCATTATATCTTATGGAACTTGTGAAATGGTGGGAGGGATATCCATTGCGGTTGTGATGGAGTATCCCATCAGCCAAGGTAGTAATCAGGCCCCTAGGGGCCGATTATGAGTTCAGCGGATGAGAAGACCTGTCTGCCTAACTTCTGATGGAGAGGTTGCCGCCTTACTGGTGACCCCCCTGCTGTCCCCATTACGACTTTCCAGCTGGGCTGATGGGCGGAAACAAGCCCAGCAGGAAAGTGGTGGCAGCATTGTCGCTGGCTCGTAATTGAGCAAGTGGCAATGCTGCCACCTGCAGGGGCACCAGCACCATCGTATTGCGCACTGTTGGAACAACTTATAAGGGTGCTATGCAGGGGGACCCCCAGTGCAGGGCCCCCCTTGTGGTCCCCTGCATCTGAAACTACTATCAAAATGCTTGTGGAGAACCAGGTTTTAATATGCAGGGCGGCGCTGAGTTCAGCGCAGCCCAGGCTGATTCCAACTTGCACCACCATCAGCCCATCTGGAACATTGTTCCCAGTGGAGACAGCGGTCGTTCGGCAGCCCGAATGGCAAACTCTTAATTTAGTGGTCGGACCACCAAACCAATGGCAGTCATAACCACCACTGCGAGTCTATCGGTCTGTTGACCGCCAGACTCATAATGATGCCCTAAGTCTGTGAAGGAAAGGTGGCCCTTCAAGTTTTCTTGAATCGCCTAGCGGCTGTGAAAGAACTAGGGGCCAGATGTAGCAAGCAGTTTTGCCCATTCTGTGTCTATGGGAAAATGTGTTCGTACATATGACCCCTAGGTGTGAGCAAAATTTGAGTAATATGTTTGTGCCTAAATATGACACAAAATAAAAGGACAATTGCGCAAAGTAATGCAAAATTATGCGTCCCTTCATTTATTTTTGATGCAAGTGTGCATTTTGTTCTTAAAAACAGTTCAAATGACAAAGTGCATGAGCAACAGCAGCTTGCATTCTGTCAGTTCGTGTTGTTCCTGCTCGCTCGGCTTTATGGCAAGCGACTTATAAATATGAGGTGTGATGTAATAGTGTAATTTGGAGCATTTCCTGTAACAAGCCTAACATGATATTCACAAATGTACACACATTATGCCAGCATAATTTAAATTCTCCCTAGAATGAGAAAGAACAGTCAAGGCTTAATTCAAACAAGTTAATGTAAGGGTGATTCAAAGAACCGTGCTAAACAAATGATAGATTTAAAATAAAGGAATGTCCAGCAAGTGTTAAGATTTTTTGTTAAGGTATACCAATCTTATAATTTCTCAAAATATATATCTTTATGAGCTGCAAAAAAAAATATCACAACAACTAAATGCACAATATAAACAAATTTCAATAAATGTAGTGGCTAAGGCATTGTGTGTGCACACTGCATTTTTCATGATCCTGAAAGGTTTCAAACATTGGCACACACATCTGTATCAAGCACAGTTATACGCCAAAGACTCAACTCCACAAATGATGAAATTAATCAGGATAAATATGCAACATTTTGAAAAATGCACTGTTCATATTTACCACTGAACTTCAAACATCATGGTGTAAAATTAAGTGTGACTGTCTTTTTGACAATATTAACTTCTATAAATAATAGTCCTAGTCAATGCATGACATTGAAAACTAGTAAACTAAGAGAAGCATTGTGGCAAGATGTTAAAAGATGGAGGGTTACTTGTCAAAATTAAATCAACATGTTTCTGAGATCTGGGACTGAAACAGAGAGACTGTGATGGTCTGAGTCAAACATTAGTTTGCATATGTCTGGTTGAACAGCCACAGCTAGTATGCATAATCTCAGGTGTGAGCATGTCCCCTCCGCTGGATGAGCACAGTACACTTTTCGTGGTTAGTGCACATTCTATAATTTGTTTTCATATCAGATTAGCATAAGGAAAAAATGCAACAGTGTTTTTCTATATTCTCAGGTAGGCACTTACAGCCTCATTATGAGTTTGGTGGTCAGTGGACGGCCATGGCAGTGTTGGCAGTCCAACCACCATCGGGTTGGTGGCTGGACTGCAAGAGTCACGCTGGTTTATGGAGCAAAGACTGCAGCTGTTCTTTGGGCACCACTGGGCAGTACAGACCGCCACGGTCATGAGGAAACATAAACAGGCAGGGGAAACCTTTGTTGCCACCAGACACATTGTGAGTGTGCACACCATTAATGTGAATGTGGCAGGCCAACCACCACATTTCTGCAGGCGGAAACGGACAGCACAAAGGGAGATAATGACCTGCAGGCAGTATCACTCGTCTGTGCAACCATGGAGCCCATGGCACATATCCTGGGGCTACTGATGGTCATTTAAGGTACACAAAACCAACACCGCCGTGGATGACACCTACCGTAAGTACACACACCTACCTGTATCAGAATGCTCAATAACAGATGGTATCGCTGTCCTACACATTATAGGAGGGGCACGCCATGGGCACCAAGTACACATCACATCTCGTACACAAACAAGACGGACACCTCCACAGTCACAAAATGACCTTTTCAAGCAGCTCAATCACACTACACTGCAACACTACACAAAAACACATGGCCACACATCTCTGCAACAGGAGCAGTAAAGTCTACATAATATTCACCCACATATCACCAACAACACACAAACATTACATATACTAAAACCACCCACACTCACATTTCACCCAGGCCAGGGACTGTCATCACATACAATACGCAAATGCATTAATGTGTCATGGAACACAAACATCACCACCATTAAACAGCCTTACAATGTACACACATATCACAGCACAATGGACATACAATGGCATGCACAATATACAGAGAGACAACTAGACAAAGAGCACCATGCTCACAATACTTTCACAATTGGGGTGGGGAACCAGGAATTCTAGGGGAACGAGACTGCATTGGACACATATCACCATGCAACTGTCCATAAACCAACATCTGCACAGGAAAGGGCCCCACATGTGTCTCAAGGACAAACAGTTCTTGACACAAATGGCATTCCCATCTGCACAATGTGAAACTGCAAGCCAACAAGCACAAACAAATCCAAATTAATAGGACATACCTCTACAGGAACTAGCTGTGAGGGACACACACCTAAATGTTCAAATACACAGTCCCATTCAAAGAAAGATAGCACAACTGACAACAATTCATGTCTGCACTAACAAATCTCAAGCTGAAACATATCAGATGAATATATAAGCCAATAAAGGTACTTGTTTAACACCATACGTGGACAACACCAGATGACATATTTAGCATAACAAACAGCATACAATGCCTTGACCCCACCATTGCACTCATACCCACATTTACAAACACTCAACACATACCCTTGTCTTTGGGGACACCAGCACTTCCCACAAACTCACATACTGCAAACAACAGAAAATGGAGCAGCATACTGGCTATATCACACACAACTGTGGCCACACAACACAAGTCACTCAGGAACAATGGTAAGGTAGAAAAGGAATTGCAAGACAAACGTGTATCCCCAAAAAACCTCTTTGGGTTTATTAATCAAAACAATTATTAATGTCCAAAGGCCATTGGCCAGGCTATCTTTCAGACCAATAATAGCACAATGTTGTGCCTAAACGTGACTCCCAACTACCATGTAACCTCCACAGGAAAGTGCATCAAGGAGGCAAGCAGGCACCTCAGAGATTATCCAGGAGGTGGGTGAGATTTGGGAGGGGAGTTTGAGCTTGGGTGTGGGAGGGATGGTCACCTTCTTTGAAGGTCTAGGCTTCTTTTTGGGAGGAGTGGGCTTCTTTTTGGGGGTAAAGGTATGGATGCTTGCAGGGGCACAGGGGAGGCCTTGGAGGTGGAATGGATGGCCTGGGAGGTGGGTGGGGGCTTCTTGGGTTTAGTGCGGAGATGGAGGAAACAGGGCAACGGTCAAGGTCTAATATGAAAAGCCTCTTAGGGACACGGGGATGGTCATCAAAAGGGGGCCAGGATTTGGAGGTTGAGGGAGTGGTCATAGGCTGTGTTGGTGTGGATGTTGTGGGTGCACGCTCATGGGAAGTCTGCTTGTGTTTGGTTGGTGTCTGTTGGGTGGGTGGGTGTGGACATTGTGGGGGTCATTCTGACCTAGGTGGTCCATGACCGCCATGGCGGAGTGCGGCGGAAGCACCGCCAACAGGCTGGCGGTGCTTCCTGGGCGATTCTGACCGCGGCAGTAAAGCCGCGGTCGGAAAAGGGGAGCCGGCGGTTTCCCGCCGGTTTCCCTCTGGCCCAGGGAACCCGCCATGGCGGCGCTGCTTGCAGCACCGCCATGGGGATTCCGACCCCCTTACCGCCAGCCTGTTTCTGGCGGTGTCCACCGCCGGAACCAGGATGGCGGGAACGGGTGCCGTGGGGCCCCTGGGGGCCCCTGCACTGCCCATGCCATTGGCATGGGCAGTGCAGGGGCCCCCTAACAGGGCCCCACAAAGATTTTCACTGTCTGCTTAGCAGACAGTGAAAATCGCGACGGGTGCCACTGCACCCGTCACACCCCTTCAACTCCGCCGGCTCCATTCCGAGCCGGCTTCATTGTTGAAGGGGCTGTCCCGCTGGGCCGGCCGGCGGTCTTCTGGCGGTCGCCCGCCGGCCCAGCGGGAAAGCCGGAATGACCGCCGCGGTCTTTTGACCGCGGTGCGGTCTTTCGGCGGGAACCGCTTGGCGGGCGGCGACCGCCGACCGCCGCGGTCAGAATGACCGCCTGTGTGTCTTGAAGGGCTGGGAGATGCAGTGGTGGCTGGATGTGTGACTGTTGGGGTGGTAACTGCAGGGATGGTAAATGTGGTGGATGTGTTTGTGTTTGTGTTTGTAGTTGCAGTGTCTGCTGGTGTGGTGCTTGTGGTGGATATCTGCTGGTTTGCTGGGGTGGTGTCTGTGGGTTTGATGGGTGTGGTGGGTGTTTCAATGACAGTTGGTATGTGCCTGTGGGTATGCTGGATGTGGCCTGTGTTATGCTTGGGGTTGTGGGGGTGCCTAGGGAAGTTGTGACTGTTGCTCTGCCTGTGGGTGGATGTTGTTTTTGTTCATGCAGTGTGTCTTGTGCTGCTTTTGCTTGTGTGTGCTCCTCTTGGATGTTGAGGTGGATGTCTGCATATCGGTCAGTGTGCTTTGGGTAGGTAGGGAAAGGGGGGATTTATAGTGGGAAGAGGGAGGTGGAGGGTGGATGGAAGGTGGGGGGGTGACTGTCAGTGAGGAGGCCAGAGCCTGAAAAGATCTCTGTAGGCCAGCCATTGCACTATGAATGGCATTCAGGAATGCGTTGGCTTGCTGGAGATGTGCTGGCTGTACCTGGATGGCATTCACAATGGCTGCCTGACCATCAGAGATACTTCTAAGCCTCCTCACTGAGGGCAGCAGGGGTTCAAGGGGCTGGGGAGGTGGTGTCTACGGCAAAGGGAATCCCACCCTCTTCGGTGAGCGGGCACGGCCAACTGAGTGGGGAGCAACAGGGAGGGTGTTGATAGAACGTGGGGTGGAAAGAAGGATGGGACAGGGGATGCCACGATGGGTCACCATCACTAGGGAGTAGCCACTGGCAGAGGAGTTTAATGATGAGGAGGTTCCGTTCTCTGCATTGACACTCCCTTCACCCTCTGAGGTACTGGGTTCCTCTGTGTTTTTGGTGTCTTGACCCGTAGTCCAGTGGCCAGATGCTTTCCGACATGGCTCAGCCCCATCTCCTTTGCTTGCCGGCAATGATGCTGCAAAGACAAAGAGAAATAGGGCCATCACATGTCCATGAACACACTTGAACAACAGTTCTGATTAGCAAGCATCACCATAATGTCAAGTAGGCCCCAGCAAAAAATTCTACCCTAAGTGGACCATACATGTACAATAATAAATCTGAACTGGCAACAGTTGGCCAGAGGAAAATCAGGATCTCACAACACTACAGTTGCATGGCTGAATATGTGCAATCACCATGTCCAGTCAAATATTTGAAGACAACATCATCCAAAAAGCGTTGCCCCATGGAGCAGACAATAGTCACATGTTGGCATACAAATGTAGGACAATGCAAAGTCCATCCCCCCGATGCCACACAAGGCCATGCACACATCTGTTTGTCACAAACTTCATGACCCAACAATAGGAAATGATGGACAATGATGATGGCAGAAGTACAATGGCCTGAAGAAGGTGACATGGAGATAGCCATGTCACACTAGAAAACTATCTACATTTTACACCTCACCAAGTAATAATTGTCTCAATAGAGACAAGGAGGTAGTATCAATGCCGTACAGATAGGCTACACATGTGGCATGGAAATGAACACTGTAGACATCATGTCCAATATGTCAGGGAGAGATGTTCTGAAAATACACAACACAATGAATCAGCAAGCCCCAGGGTCATAATCACTAATGTCTGGCACCCCTTATAATGACATACTCTGAGTGCTTCATTCGAAGCCATCATTGCTTTGTATGTTGGAGAGACACAGAAGTAGCAAGGACTTCTAGGAGGCCCACAACATATTGCCCAATTGGAAGCTGCATCACCATCCCCATCATGGTCATGCAAACTCAGATGTCTCTTTGTGGATGTATCTGCACTCAAACACATCTGTCTAAAACATAATTGTAAGTCACTCTGTGATGCATGCCAACAGTCAGAGCACATACCCTATCCTTCACACATGTGCAGTGCGTTTTTAAATATGATACCACATCAAGCTCAAAGATATTCACATTGTGGCTTTGAACACTAGGCCTACCTATCATGTCCCTTGTTGTTTCTGCAGTAGCACATGCCAAATAAAATGCTGTGATGCATGAGGAAATGTGTCAGCCAATGAACAGTGGTGACATACTCTTGTATGCGACACAGCATTAAATGTAAACTAACTGAAATGTACTAGGAGAGGGAATACAGACATTATCCCATCAACATAGGTAGACAATCCATGAGCTCACAAATGTTTCCTAAAGAAAAAGGGACACATGCTGACACATAGGCACAAGGATCGTTGACAATAGTGACGGCACATAAATCAAGTCAATGGACATTACCCACTTACCAAAGGGAAAGTAGTCATCCATAGCTGCAGCCAAAGGACAGCGTAAGCCCTGTTGCATGTATGTTGGACACCTTCACATTACAGACTGCAGTGAGGCACCACCAACCATCAGACACTAAGAAAACAGGATTCTGGGTGTCAGATGCCAACCTACACATTTATACAAACACATGGCTGAGGACAGTGATACATCACTTTACTTGCAGACTGGAAAACCGAGGAGTAGTGGTCTGTTGTTTAGAAATCATACACTCTACAACAACAATTAGTACTTGATTGATCAATATACACAACCATAAGTGGCCTTTACAGAGCAAGTGGTGTGAGGATTCCACCCACAATATTTCCTAGGTCCATGCTCCAAAAGGCAAGGCACAGCAGTAAACAACACATGACATGTCAACAAAAACAATCTCTCCTCCACTGTGTGGCACATGGCTCATCCATAATAGTCAGGGGAGCAGTCAGAACCCCACTCAATCATTTGGCAATGGGATAGACAAAAATATGCCCTGTAACCTTGTGCGGCTGCTGTGCTGCCCCCAAGTGCCCATCAAGCTCCGGATCGGCCATCGCCAGAATTCAGGCCATTAGAGGGGTCATTGCCCGACAGGCACCCCTCCCCACGTTGGGAGGATAGCCCCAGCTGGGCCTCCGCAATCCTCCGGGCCCAGCATCTCAAGCCCTCCCACCTCTTTCTGCAATGGGTGCTCCTCTGGCGGTGGACCCCTAGGGCCCGCACCTACTTGGGGATGGCTCTCTATATCCTTCTCTTTTGTTAGGCGTTGACCTGTATGAATGTAAGAGACAAATCAAGAGATCATGATCACAAGTCTCATCACAAATTGTTCAGTCACATGCATGTCAGTTACATCAAGATATAACTTTCCCACACTGTCAACACCTTCCAATTGTGACACATACAAGCCAGTACATACATGGACATGACTCAAGGCATACATTTCCCAATCTGCAGATCAACCCATCACCCTGCTCATGCCCTACAATGAATAGGAAGATTAGTGAAATCTTGTAGAATGTGCCGAGCAACCTGACAGAGCTATGAGCCACTATGGGACACATTATACCTTGGTGGCTACAGCAAGGTAGACTCCGTAGGCATGAATGGACCAACACATTCACATTCAGTGATGATGACTCTCTGCATACAGTCCCTACAGATACTATCAGAGTACAAACTGCAAAATCACAAATGGGTAACAATGAAAGGACGGGCATGGTGTGCACAGAAAATGTTTATCCTGTCCATGTGTGGACATGTGCAATAAACAATGCAGACTCATGCCACTCCAGGGGGTAAGTTCTGATGTATCTAACTGTACCACAGAAGATGCTTTAAAAAATTTGTGTCTAGCCTACAGAGATGGCATCCAAAATACTAAGGCATACATTGACCACTTTCTGCTATGTGGCCAAGCTACTGTGTCACACATTGGGGTCTCCCTGGAATCAACACACTATCTGCACTGTGGGACTCTCATTTATTCTATGAGCCTGCATAGGACAGATGTGACTTATATGAAGGTGACAACAGGGCTGTGGGAGTAAGGGACCTGTCAGGGGTCAGGGACACACATTGACAATGATACCAAGTGCAAGTGTGGACTAGAACAATATCTTACCTCTGGACCCATTCCCAATCTGAGCAAAGGAATGAGCCATTCTGGACAACGTTTGATAACAAAGCCTCATATTTGCCGCATCACAGAATCTGCTGATGCACAGGGAGAGGGCACAGTACCACAGTTTCATAGCCACAAAGACCCTACCCCAGCCTAGGCTATGACCCATGTTAGGAGATATATGCCACAGACCCTAGTCTCTGCAGGCTGAGCAGTCAGAACATACATGACATCCCGTTTCTACCACCTCCATGCATAACAGTACATCTTGTTGGCACCAGCAAATTGGCATTTGGTGTGTATGGCAACCTGGAGGGCAGATACAGTGATGACATGACTTGCAAATAACAGTCTAGCAAGTGCAGATGTGCTAAGAAATCTCTGTGGCAACATATACATAGCTCCTACTACTCACTACTGACACATACAAGATCATGCTGTCCTGCACATACATGTAGTCTCACATATGCAAAATTCATATGGAATGAGATTTCAGTAGATGGCTGTGACGTCACCTCAGCTACTTATGTGGATCCAACATAAGGTGAGACATGCAGCAGACCACATTGTGGTGTGCGAACACACAGACCACATTGTGACTGAAGTCAACATGTGGCACTGCCCACCAATACATGCACATTGACTCTCCCACTGACGGCACACAGACCACACCTACAGGCACATGAGCATAGAACTTGCCACACATGGACACATTCTAGCCTGTGAGGAGGGAAAGGATGGAAAGATGCATTGAAAACTGTGCACAGGTGACACTTACCTGCTTCTCTGTTGCACCACAGAGCTGTTCATTCAGTGGTAGGACTTCAGTCACCAGCTTCACCAACTCCTCTGGTGAGAAGGCAGGGGTTCTATCACCTGCTGTACATAGCATGGTTGCTCCCAGAGGTAGTACACAGCAGCTCTGCATTGGATGTCTTGCTGGCTGCAGTGTCAGGAGTCAAGTGAGGGATTTTGCAGAATATTGCGGCCATGTCCACCATGTACGCAGATGTCATCGCCGGTGGACACAGCCATTGGCCTCAACCGCCAAAAGCAACAACATTAGCCTATGGCTTTGTCCATTGCTGCTGCAACTGCCTACCAGCAGGACAACTTCAGCCAGCAGTCACAGGCGGTTCCTAATGTCCAGAGGAGTAGGTCATGCAGCTACCATTTTAGAGGCCTCAAATGTGGGTTTGGGATATTAACACTGTGTCACACATCTGACATCCATTTGTTGTGCACAAATACCTGTTCATCTTGTCTTGTCATGTAGGTCCTACTACTCAGACACCATTGTTGTTTGTTGTAGGACACAATTGGAACAGTAGCAGACAGACACATATTTAGTGATAGGTGGATTTATTGAACATTTATACATAAAATGACATTGGTGCATGATTGAAAAGGAAAGTGAAGGGTTCAGTCATGGTTGATGGAATCATTAGAATAGATGTCACAGCATTGTAAGTCCAAAGTCCAGTTGACCCCTCCCATAGGAAATGGAAGGTGGTTGAAGAACAGTCAGCAGAGTGAAAAAAGTGGCACACAGGGGAGTTCCTTCAGGAAGAGGTCACTTGTTGGCAGTGGTAGGTGTCTGACCATCTGCACCTTTGGAATTCTTTGCTGGATGTCCCGCTTGCATGGGGGCTAAGCTGTAGATACAGAGGCAGGGGTGTCTGTGACTGGTTCTTCCCCTGACAGGGTCTCCCTTCCATTGGGTATCACTGATGACAACGGGCCTGGTGTTGCTGTGCCAAAGGAAGGGGTAAGGTGTTGCTGACAATCCCTGATCAGGGTACTGCTAATGTCCCTCAACACCCTTTTAGGGAGGCCAGGTTGATATCGGTGGCCTCCCACTATTGGAGCATGTCCCTATAGATGTCCTTCTGCAGTTTCCTTGAACCCAGGGAGTCTAGTAAGTACCTGGCCCATCATGCCTTGGGACTCCTGACAAACCCCCAGGACTTGGCTGATGGTGTCCTGGCCTGGAGCATCCCAGATGGCTTCACCCCGGTTGCCAACAACATTCCCCAAATGCACCCTACCCCACAGGCCTGTACCTATACCACATGGGTCCCCCTCCCACTGGTTCCAGGACCAGCATTGTCCAAGGTGTTGGGCTGCTACTCTGGCTCCTAGACTGGGGGGCACAAGATTGTGGGCACTGTCCTAGGGACACAGGTTGGGGTGAATGGTTGCCTGTGATGTTGAGACAACCAGGCTGGGGGATCTTGATGTTGGCACAGTGAAACTCACTGTAGGGGATCCGTCCAGGTTGCCCACTTGGGCCAGATCTGTCCTCCACCTCCAGGTGTTCGGGTTTGTCATGTTCACTGAGGGCTTCATCCTGGGGGATGGTGGCAGTCTTGTCTGTAGGCTCTGTCTTGCAAGTGGCAGCTCCACCTGTTGACGTGGTAGATACAATGGGCCGTATTTATACTTTTTGGCGCACAACTGCGCCAACGCAGTTGTGCGTCAAAAAATTTAACTCCGGCTAACGCCATTCCAAAGCGCCATGCGGGCGCCTTATTTATGGAATGACGTTAGCTGGCGAAGCTGCCTGGTGTGCGTCATAAAAAAATGACTTACACCAGGCAGCGCCGGCGTAGGGGAAAATGGAGCTTGGGCGTCAAAAAATGGGGCAAGTCAGGCAGAGGCAAAATTTTCGCCTCAACCCGATTAGCGCCATTTTTTTTTACTCCCAACCCCCATTTAAATGACTCCTGTCTTAGCAAAGACAGGAGTCATGTCCCCTTGCCCAATGGCCATGCCCAGGGGACTTACGTCCCCTGGGCATGGTCATTGGGCATAGTGGCATGTAGGGGGGCACAAATCAGGCCCCCCTATGCCACCCAAAAAAAATAAAAAAAACTTACCTGAACTATCCTTAAGTTCCCTGGGATGGGTCCCTCCATCCTTGGGCATCCTCCTGGGGTGGCCAAGGGTGGCAGGGGGTGTCCCTTGGGGCATGGGAGGGCACCTCTGGGCTCCTTCCGAGCCCACAGGTCCCTTAACGCCTGCCCTGACCAGGCGTTAAAAAATTACGCTAAAGCGGCTGGACGTCATTTTTTTTGACCCGCCCACTCCCGGGTGTCATTTTTGCCCGGGAGTGTAAATACGGCGCACATGCCTCGGAGTCATTTTTTAGAAGGGAACGTCTACCTTGCATATCATTAACGCAAAGAAGGTGTCCACGCTAAAAAATGACGCAAACTCCAAGATCTTTGGCGCTAGACGGGTCTAACGCCAAAGTATAAATATGGAGTTAGTTTTGCGTCGGATTTGCGTAAAAAAAAACGACGCAAATCCGGCGCAAACAGAGTATAAATATGCCCCAATGTTACTTGCGGTATTGTGGCATCTACCTCCAAAAGTTAAAAGTGACATTGTGCACAGCTGCTGTACATAGTTGATTTGCATGTGATCCTATTGTGAAAGGTACCCATGCTATTGGTTGTATTGGCTGACATTTGTGAAGCATGCCACTTCAGTTAAAGTCCTGCAGCAGCATAATTTAGCTCTACATTGGTAGTTGGGAGGATTTTCATCTTGCAAGCAGGGCTGACAATACAGTGTCTGGGCAGGATACGGCTTTGACCATTTTGAGGCCTAGTTGAATGTTATGCTCGCCAAAGCAGGAGTTTGCTGTATATGTGTCTGGACTCATCATGTGGTCAGTACATTGTGAATGTGTCTGCAGCCAATACCATTCAGGTGATACATCTTGAGGCTTAGTTGATCATTTATGTTGCACACTGGCTAATGTGTCCTTTCTGTCTTCATTTGTTTAATCTTGGCTTAGTAGTACAAGGTTGAGCTAAGTGATCATCCTGAGTTGAGCATGATCTGTATGTGGGTCTCTCCCAAGTGAGTAACCTTCCATTGAGAGTTAGTGGGCAAGGGTTTTCAGACAAGTGACCACTGATCTGCTATTTGGAGTCATTTAAACAGTGTCTCCTAGTAGTTGCAGTCAGGTAATTCCCTCTACTTCCCAACACTTGACAATTGGTATCCCCCAGGTGAGAAAACTTCCTTTGGACATTCACTGGCAGATGCACTGGGCAAGTGTACACTGGGCTGGTGATTGGAGTTAGTAAAACAGGGCCCATTGAGCTTTACATTCAGGTCACTTCCCTAGTTCCCTACACCAGCCAAATATCATCCTCCCACTGGAGTAAACTTCCTTGATGAATTAACAAACCGGGGTAGTTGGCCAAATGTGCCTTGGGCTTGTGTTTGGGATTTGTGAGACAGAACCTCCTGGCCTTTGCAGCCATGTCACTCCCTCTACTTTACACACTTGAGAAATGTGATTACACCAGATGAGTAAACTTCATGTAATTTCCCACACACAAATATTTGGAGAAGAGGACACTGGACCGATGGTTGGAGTGGCAGTAAGAGAACCAACTCTGTGTTACAGTCATGTAACTCCCTGTACTACACACACGCTATAAATGGTATCCTTACAGGTCGATAGATTTCAATTGAGGATTCAGACACAGGTGCCCCTAGACATGAGGACACGGTGTTGGTGTTTAGTTTTCCAGAAACAGGGCCCCCTGGCATTAGCAGTCAGGTCACTCGCTATACTACACACACTTTACAAATGCTTTCCCCCCAGGTGAGTACACAAGACAGATGCTTTTGAAGAGAGAACACTGGTCTGGGGTTGAAGTTGAAGGAACAGTGTCTGCCGGCAGTTGTAGTCCTGTAACTCTCACTACGCTACTTAGTTGACAAATGGTATCCCCTCCATGTGAGTTATCTTTATTTGACAAATAGTGGTCTTTGGAAAAAAGTCAGTGGTCTTTATGCACATAGTAACAGAAACAGGGCCTGCTGTTAATTGCAGTAATCACCCTCACCCTAGTACACTAACCTGACCAATGTTCTCCCCGTAGGTTGCACACTTAAATTGGGAGTTCAGTAACAGATGTTTTTTGCAAGTGCCCCCTGACCTGTTTTTTAGAGTTACAGAAACAGTGCTTGCTACAAATTGCAGTCTTCTCAGTCCCTGTACTACACCCATTGTACTAATGTTATCCCTTTAGGTGAGTACACTTCCACAGAGAGTTGTGACACAGGGGTCTTTGGTCAAGAGGACACTGTGTTGGTGTTTAGTTTTCTAGGAACCGTGCCTGCTGGGAGTTGTAGTCCTGTTAGTCCATCTACTACACCTACTGAACAAACGTTATCTCCCTAGGTGAGTGCACTTTAATTGGGAGTTAACAAACTGGGGTCTTTAGGGAAGGGGACACGGGGCTGCCTGGGTGGAGGGACAGTGAAGGTGGCAGAAGGTGGGCAATGTGCATGCATGACATAGCATTTTTGTTACATTTGTATTGTTGTAACTTACCAGACTTGACGTCCTCAGGTATTCTTGTCAAGCCCACAGTATTCAGGATGGCCAAGACCTTCTCCTCCCAAGGAAAGAGTTATAATGGGGCACTGGGAGGGCCACCTCCAGTCTTCCTGGCCTGCAGATAGTACCTGGAGATCCGGGAACGGACTTTGCCCCTGAGGTCGCTCCACCTCTTCCTGATGTCCTGCCTTGTGTGTAGGGTGGTGACTAAAGCATTCACTCTGTCGACCATCCTGTCCCACAGTTCCATGTTCCTACTGAGAATAATGTGTTGGACTTGTGCTCGATACAGTTATGGCTCTACTCTCAGGATTTCATCCACCATGACTCTTAACTCCTCATCTGTGAGACAGGGAATTTTTTAACGTGACATGGTGGACTAAAATAGAAGTGTAGAGGAGTGACAGTGACTTACTAAGTTGGGTAGTGCAAAAGGGTCTGACTGGACAAAAAAGTGTACAGGGTGTTGTATAGGATGGTGAAAAAAATGGTGCCTAGTATCTGTGCAGTGTGGGAAAAGAAATGCTCTGTCTTGCTGGGACTTGCTCTGTAAATGCAAAAGATTATGGCCCTCATTACAAGCTGGGCGGTCTTCCCAGAAGACCGCCGAGGCTGAGGCTGCCAGAATACCACCATTGCTGGTGGTATGTCTGGCTCCCTATTTCGACTTTTTCGCTGGGCCAGCGGACGGTAACAGTGTTTCCGTCTGCTAGCCCAGCGGAAAAGTCACATCAACATTGCTGCCAGCTCGTAATAGAGCCAGTGGCAATGCTGATGTGTAGCGGGTGCAGTAGCACCCGTCGCACATTTCACTGCCCGAAATACAGGCCGTGAAATGCGCGATGGGGCTATGCCTGGGGGCCCCTGCACTGCCCATGCTAAGTGCATGGGCAGTGCAGGTGCCCCCAGGGGCACCCCTAATCCCCTTACCGCCAACCTTTCCATGACGGTGTCTACCGCCATGGACAGGCTCGGGGTACGGGGAGTCGAAATCCCCAGGGCAGTGCTGC
The DNA here is from genome assembly GCF_031143425.1 of Pleurodeles waltl. NCBI lineage: Eukaryota > Metazoa > Chordata > Amphibia > Caudata > Salamandridae > Pleurodeles > Pleurodeles waltl. Next base: position 1,017,477,552 of record NC_090447.1, on the reverse strand, counting down.
TTGCAGCGCTGCCCTGCGGATTACGACCACCGGGACTGCCATGGTGGTATACCGCCGGTCCCAGCGGTGTGATCGCGGCGGTACCGCCGCAGTCAAAATGAGGTTACGAGTACCGCCAGCCTGTTGGCGGTACTATCGCCACTATAGCCCTGGTGGTCACCGACCCCCAGGGTTAGAATGAGAGCCTATGTTGTGTGAAGGGTTGTGTTTTATAGTGTGCTATGCAGGTGCAATGTGTGTCAGCTGTGTTGTTTTCAAATCCATCTAATGTGATGTGGTGTATTACTTTGGTGACAGTGGGCCGCTGTGGTTATGAGTGCCATTGGCTGACTGCCTTGGGCCACCTATTTCCAGGCCTCTGCTGCCGGTCTAGCTTTTTCGGTTGGCATTCCTGTCTGTGTAACTTGTAATAGGGAAGTATGGGAGACTGCTAACAAGGTGGTCTTTTCGGAACCACCAATGTGGCAGTCCAGCGGTCCGACTGCCAAACTCGTAATTAGGCCCTAAGTCATAAAATTTGCACTAACTGGTGAGTATTGTATTCTGCACTAATCATGATGGACATAAATTAGGGAAATGTGGCTGCACCTGTGGAAGCAGATGTGTGCAAACCACGTCATGATATGGCTCCTGCTCATCTCCTAGTTAATGTGGATATCTTATAACCTAGAGGGGTAATTCCTCCAGATCTCTAGCTCCACACTGAAGGGGAATGGAACTCATTGAAGTAGGATGCCAGCTCCTGACTAACTACAGTCATGAAGTTACAAGGAACTTTACAACAACTATTTTTTACATTCTACATTCTGCATATTTGTGGGAGTCATCCTCCACTGATTCGGAAATCTCTATAAGCTACGGGTAGACCTCTGTCACTTACATGGAAACATCAGCCCTTTATTTGGAGACCTCCTCTATTTGAATGGAGACTCTGAATGGGGGGGTAAAGATTACTACAGACGTGACTGAGATCAGAAATACTTAACCCTCAATCACTTAAAAACACATCATATAGCCTACAATCTACTCTCTGTTATCTTCTCCCTGGACTACATTATCTTGTGGGAAACAGAAGACACATCTAACCTCAAGGATGCATAAAATAGCATTCAAGAGGAAGAATAAACTCAATGAGGAGGAACAACCAGTGTAATAAAATGTGTGGTCAAACACTACAGACAGCTACATGGTCTGCCACCATGCAACCTCATTGAAGCAGAGAAGGCAATCCAATGACAGAAGATCTCAGACTATCAGGGCATTGTGGGAGAAGGCATGCACCATTGAGAACATTACAAAAATTGCAGAATAAGAGGATGTGAGTGAAGGATAAGTCATCTTATGGAAAAATCCTGTCTTTACCCCTGCACCTTATCCTACAACCACTCTTACAACTCTGTTCTTCCACCTCCCTACACTGGTATGGAGACATCACACACAAATACCTCATACTAGGTCTCTAACACATGCCCCTCAAATATAATACTATTTATAATAATCACATTTTATGCTTCCTTCCTTTCATACAGTCCCCATTACAAGTTATTTGGTTGATGCAAATGGAGCTGCAGTACTTCCTAACTGCATGGTGACATGGAGGGCAACTCTCCAAACCCAAACATATACTGTGCACAGTTATGTCACTGTGCTATCGATGCCACTAACATACTATAGGGGACCCCTAAATGATTGTTTGATTTTGTTTTGAACACAACTATGCATCTCCACTTTTTGTTTTAATGCACTTGTATGGCCCTGAGATGTTGTCTCTCCCAGCGCTTGCCATGACATATACATCAACTCCTAATATTACACCTAAAATAACAATGACCACTCACACAATAGACAGTTGATAAAGACTGGTAAATATACTGTCTGCTCTTTTGGGTATGGATAAAACATATGTCTCTCTTCATAAGTGACAGGAAAGATTTCTGTCTACAGTAAAATACCTGTGTATCTATCCATGTTCCAATGTTATTTTATTATTGGCTGTGATATGCTTTTGAAGTTTTGACACAATATACACATAATAAATTTCAGTTTAGTCTGTTTAATAATGTTCAGGAGAGGACCCCATTATACTGTACATCTAACATACTGTCTGATCATCAGAATGCATGAGACCTATTCACAAAAGTAAATTTACAATAGTAAATCTAAACATGTAAATTTACTTTTACACTTTTAAATAAATGTACTACTTTTGGCTATTCTCTATTTACAAGTTTAATGTTACTCAAACGTACACGTCTCCACCCTCTAAACAGCAGGGGAAGTTAAAGTGTAAGTTACTTCAGCAAAAAGGGAGCAGTAGTAAGTCCAACACCACAAATGGACAACCACTGATACTGCAATACCCTTCTTTAGACAGATAGATGTGCGCCTCTGTTGGAAGGGAGAATATCTTTGTTTGGTAAAGTATAGGGGAAAGTGTATATGGTAATTAAATTGTGATATATTAATGTTGAATAATTTAATATATTTATTTAAATTGTGAAACAATGTATAAGGGTACGTTATTGAATTTAAATTTAAGATGCAAATTTTTTGAATATATTTAATTAAATCACAACTATTTTTAAAATTATAATAAAAATCCCACTTATGGTGAATAAACTATCTTTTTTATCATGTATTAAAAATTATTAAAAGTGATGCATAGAATTATTTAAAAGTAGTCTAATTACTGTATATGTTAATAAACATTAATGTTCCATTACATTTTACATATAAAAAAGATAGTAAAACATGTAAGTTGTCATTTTTTTAAATGTAGATTTAATATTAAATTACATGTACGTACATTGTTGAGTAGTTTAAATAAATTATTTTAATGTAACTTAATTAACATTATTTCCTACGAAGTTTGAATTTCAGTCTCAACCCCTATTATTTTCTATGAATGTGTTTTGTAGTGCCTGTGGCTAGCCAGGTGTGGTCATCTCTGAGCTGGAGTACATTAACAGCTGTCTAGGCCCTCTTTGGTTGTGGTAACATTAGAAGTGCAGTTTGTGAATAGGAATGGGCCTATTTCTATGGGGGAGGATGCACGTATCTCCTCAAATCCCTCCTTACCACCTCATTAAGCCCCCTATTTTGTAGTAAGAACTCACAATTTTCTAACAAATTGTTTCTGTCCTTCTATATGTACTACTATCTCTGCAGTCAGAGCGGATCAACACAGAAAAAGATAGGAGAGGCAGAGGTGGAAACTCCACTCATAGGTTTGTGAATGGTGTGATGACACAATTTTTTATATTAGATTATGCCTGTGTAATTTCAGTTTTGCCAAGGCCTACTACATACATCTTTTTGTCTGCTACACTGCACAATAGCCCCTGCTGTCCATATATGTGGATCAACAGTGTATATGACATCAGGCATATCTTGGAATCAGTAATTTGACCCACTACATCCATTGAGCAAGTAAGTCAGTGAACATTTCATATCATCTGTTATAGCTCACCATGTTTACTTTCTCAGATTTTTTTGTTCTTTCAAAGCACTGCTTTTCATTTTTTACTTATTTGTTATGAATTATTGATTACATGCTGTGTATACGTTATTGCACTGAAATTATTTATGTAAAATGCCTCCGTTATTCTTTTGTTCATGAAACTTTAGCTCAGATTACACATGAATCTTCTATCAAACTGTTGCATCAAGAGATACTCTAGCACCACCATGCACATATATATGAAAAATAATTGGAAGGTCGGGTTTTAAGGGACTCTTGCAAGAGTCCCTCAAACCCAATTAAAAAAGGAGCCTTCTGATTGTCCCTGGAAGCTTTTTTACTCTTGGGCCATCTTGCTCCCCTGGGAGCAAGGCTTCTGCAGACAAATTGTCCTAATTGGCTGCCTGCAACAGGAGGAAAAATGTTGTAGGCATCCATAACATGACTCAAGGACTTAAGACCAGATTATGAGTTTGGCTGTCCATTGACTTCCATTGTCGAGTTGGCTGTCCGACCACCATCAGGTTGGGGGTCGGACCGACTTATTACAAGTCATGCAGGCCTATGGAGTAAAGATCGCTGCAGTCCCGCTGATACGGCCAGGCAGCACAGACAGCTGTGGTCATGAGGCAGAACAACAGGCTGGCAGAGGCAGTGTTTCTGCTGGACACATTATGAGGTTGCACACCGCCAATGTGACCGTGGCGGTCCAAAAACCACATCTCAGCAGGTGGAAAAGGGGAGTATAAAAGTAACACTCACTTGCAGGCAGCCTCACACATCTCGTGTCACCATGAAGCCCATCACACACATCCTGCCGCTGCTGCTGATCATTGCTGGAGCACAAAATCCATGCCGCCGTGTGCACCCAACCGGCCTTATGTATACAACCTACCTGTGTCATTATGCTTAACAATAGATCATCGCACCACCAGCCACATCACATGGGGTTCACACTACGGATACCAGGTACACGTGTCATTGCATCCCGCAACAGAATCAGACACAGAGAAGGACACATGCACAGTCACAATACGCCCCATTTTGATAGGTCCCTCACACTGTGCCACACACGTCTTTTCACCTCAGGTACAGGGACAGTGAAGTGTACACAACATCGTCTCACACAACACTAACAAGACATCAACATCATATCTACCAATACAACTCACACACACACATTCCTCACATGTCATGGACTGTCATCACATTAAAAACACAAATGTGTGGATGTTACATGGAACACAAACACCATTCCCAATAAACAGCCCTGCAATGGACACACACATCACCCACATTGCAACACAATGGCAAGGCAATTCACAATAGACAGAGAGACATATATACAAAGATCACTATGCAAACAATACCTGCACAATACAGATGGGGCCATCAGGAGCACTGTGTGAATTAGGCTCCACTGGGACACATATCACTTTGCAGATGCCCTTAAAATGACATTTGCACAGGAAATGGCCCTTCAGGTATCTCTGGGACAAACAATACTAGACCCAAATGACATGCCTATCTGCACAATATAGAAGTGCAAGTCAACACAGCATCTACAACTCCAACTGCATTGGACATTCATCTACAGGAAGAAGCTGCTTGGTAAACACACTTAAATGGACACATGCATAGTCAAATGCAAACAAAGGTAGATCAGTTGAACACACTGTATGTCTGCACATTAAATTAATCCAACATCCATATCAAGGGCACATGTCTAACATTATACATCCTCACATTGGACAACACAAGATTAAATACTTACCCTCGGGTAGGTCGCTCCCCTGCTCACGCAGCGCCACCAGTCCCTGACTGCCCTCCTCACCGTTCTCATCCTGTGAGTGTGTGCGAGTGTGCCCCCTCTTTACCCGTGTACCCCGAGTGCTTGTGCTGACTGACTGACCGGAATCCTCCTTTCTTCCCGTGTATCCCGTGCGTGTCCCCGTGAGTGCCGTGTGCCCCCTCCTGCCGTTCTCCCTCATTTTCAGCCCCTCCCTTTAGAGTTTTACCTGGCCTCTCGCCGTTTTTTGCCGCCGTTCTTTTTGCCGCCTTTTTCGCTGCTTTTTCTTTTTCCCGCCTCCAGATTCCCCCGCCCGCCCGCCTCCCGCCTCCCAGCTGACCCCTCCTCCCCGGCTACCCTTAAATGGCGGCCGCTGCGAGGCCTAAGGCAAGCCCGTCTGCGCCCGTCCGCGCCTGGACCGCGCCTAGCGCCACAACCCCTGGCCCCCGCGACCCCCACCTCCCCCGCCTGACCCACAACTCCGCCTTCCTCACTGCTCTCAACCCCGGCCGCACGCCGGCCTGCTGCCGCGCCACCCCGAAGCGGACCCACGGACCCTTCACCTGCCGCAACTGCCATTTCACCTGCCTACGAACTCACACCACACCCAACAGGAACGACTCGCCCAGAAACAACCTCAACTGCATCCTGGTCAACACCAGATCAGTCCACAGGCACGCCATCGAACTGTGGAACCTCATCGACTCTACAAACCCGGACATCGCCTTCCTCACCGAGACCTGGATGAACCCCTCCTCGGCACCCGACATCGCCATAGCCATCCCCGACGGCTACAAAATCATCAGGAAAGACCGCACCAACCGCACCGGAGGAGGCATCGCCATCGCCCACAAGAGCTCCATCCGCATCTCAACCTACACCGACAACTCACTGCCCGACGCCGAGCACCTCCACTTCTCAATCAACAGCGACCCCAAGACCACCCTCAGAGGCACCCTGATATACAGACCACCAGGACCACGCACAAAGTTCAGCGAAGACATCGCAGACTTCATCAGCCCACACGCACTCCCGTCCACCAACTACATCCTCCTAGGGGACCTCAACTTCCACCTGGAGAATCGCACCGACAACAACACCACCGCCTTATTGGACAACCTCGCCAACCTGGGACTGAAACAACTAGTCAACACCCCCACCCACTACGCCGGACACACGCTGGACCCCATCTTCTCCTCCAGCAAACACATCTCTTTCAGCCACACCACTGTACTCTCCTGGACAGACCACAGCTGTGTCCACTTCAGCTTCAAGAAAACCAACGTACACCACCACGCCCAACAACCACCAAGAAGACAGTGGAACCGAATCTCCTCGGAACAACTCATATCGACCCTCTCTCAGAACCCACCCACCAGCACTACAGACCCCAACGAAGCCGCCAACAACCTCACGAGCTGGATCTCAGACTGCGCCAACCTCCTGGCCCCCCTGAAGACCCAAGCAAACAGAAACAGCCACAAGAAAAATTCCTGGTTTACCCCCGACCTCAAGGACTCCAAAAAAGAATGCCGCACCCTCGAGAAGACTTGGCGCCTCAACCAGACCGACGAAAACATGTCTGCTCTCAAAAACGCCACCCGCAAACACCACCAACTCCTCCGCGCAGCACGAAAATCAGCCTTCCAGAACAGACTAGACAGCAACACCCACAACAGCAAGGAACTATTTGGCATCGTCAAAGAGCTCTCCAACCCCGACGCCGAAAACAACTCCATCCCTCCCTCACAGGACCTCTGCGACTCCCTCGCAGCTTTCTTCCACCACAAGATCACCGACATCTACAACAGCTTCACCACAACCAAGTCGAACCCTCCACCGGAACCCGCCACCGACAACACCACCATCCACACCTGGAACTCAACCTCCACTGAGGAAACCACCCGCGTCATGAACTCCATCCACTCAGGATCACCATCCGACCCCTGTCCGCACCACATCTTCAACAAAGCCGACAACATCATCGCACCCCACCTCCGAGACGTCATCAACACATCCTTTTCCACCGCCACCTTCCCGGAGAACTGGAAGCACGCTGAACTGAACGCCCTCCTAAAGAAACCAACAGCAGACCCCACCAAACTCAAAAACTTCCGGCCCATCTCGCTCCTACCGTTCCCCGCCAAAGTGATCGAGAAAATCGTCAACGCTCAACTCACCACCGCCCTCGAAACCAACGACTCACTCGACCCCTCACAGTTCGGCTTCAGAGCTAACCACAGCACCGAGACCGCCCTCATCGCAGCCACGGACGACATCAGATCCCTGACCGACAAAGGAGAAACCGTGGCCCTCATACTCCTGGACCTCTCTGCAGCATTCGACATGGTCTGCCACCGCACCCTGATACGTCGCCTAAGCAACGCCGGCATCAGAGGCAAGGCCCTGGAATGGATCACCTCCTTCCTCTCCGGAAGAACTCAGAGAGTCCGCCTCCCCCTCTTCAGATCCACGGCTACGGAGATCATCTGCGGCGTCCCCCAGGGATCCTCCCTCAGCCCCACCCTCTTCAACATCTACATGACCCCCCTGGCGAACATCGCACGCAAACACGGACTCAACCTCATATCCTACGCAGACGACACCCAGCTCATCCTATCCCTCACCAACGACCCCACCTCAGCAAGAACCAGACTACACGAAGGCATGAAGGAAGTAGCGAACTGGATGACAGACAGCCGGCTTAAACTGAATACAGAGAAAACGGAGGTCCTCATCCTCGGCCCTACACCTACCGCCTGGGACGACTCCTGGTGGCCTCCTGCCCTAGGCAGCACTCCCCAACCCACCGACCACGCACGCAACCTCGGTTTCATCCTGGACTCTTCCCTCTCCATGACCAGACAGGTCAACTCGGTGACCTCAGCATGCTTCAACACCCTCCGCATGCTCCGCAAGATCTTCCGCTGGATCCCCACCGACACCAGGAAGACCGTCACCCACGCCCTCGTCACCAGTCGCTTGGACTATGGGAACGCTCTGTACGCCGGCATCACCATCAAGCTACAGAGGAAACTACAACGAATCCAGAACGCTGCTGCACGACTTATCCTGAACATACCCCGCCACAACCACATCTCCGGACACCTGAGGAAACTCCACTGGCTCCCAGTCAACAAGAGGATAACCTTCAGACTCCTCACCCACGCACACAAAGCCCTGCACAACCGCGGACCAGAACTCATCAACCACCGCATCTCCTTCTACACTCCTCCTCGCACCCTACGCTCGACCGGACAAGCCCTGGCAGCCGTACCACGCATTCGCAAAGCCACTGCCGGAGGCAGGTCCTTCTCTTACCTAGCAGCGAAGACCTGGAACTCCCTTCCCAGCCACCTTCGCGCCAAACAAGACCACCTTCACTTCAGACGGCAGCTCAAGACCTGGCTCTTCGAGCATTGAACCCCCCCCCCCAACAGCGCCTTGAGACCCTTACGGGTGAGTAGCGCGCTTTATAAATGCGACTGATTGATTGATTGATTGATTGACCATAACAAACAGTACACAGTGCCATGATACCATCATTGTGTCTACACCAACATATCCATACATTCAACATATACCCTTGTCTTGGGGGACACCAGCACTGCCCACAAAGACAGATACTGCAAACAACAGCAAATGGATCAGCAAGCAGGCTGAAACAAACGCAACTGTAGACAGACAACACAAGTCACTCTGGAACAACATAAAGATAGAAAAAGAATTGCAGGACAAATGTATACCCCAAAAAACAACTGTTTTGGGATTATTAAATATACATTTTTGAAAGTCCAAGGCCATTTGCCAGACCATATGGTTCTGGTCACTTGAGTCCTAACAGTCAGGGAACCTCCACAGGAATGGGCATCAAGTGGGCAAGAAAGTACCTCAGGGATCATCTCGGAGGGGATCAGATTTGGGGTGGGTGGGTTTGGTCATGGGTTTTAGAAGGGTGGACTGCTTTTTGAGAGGTGTGGGCTTCTTCTTTAGGGAGGGGTATGGGTGCTTGCAGGAGGGAAGGTGTGACAGGGGAGGACTTGGAGGTGGAAGGGAGGGAGGGGTTGGAAGGTAGGTCTGGCCTCCTGGGTTTGCGATAGGGGTGGAGGGAACTGAGGAAAATGTAAAGTCAATCAAAAAATGTACTTAGGCACATGGGGTCGATCAGCAGAAAGGTTGTGGGTTTTGAGGTTGAGGGAGTGGTTGTCTGCTGTGTCAGTATGAATGTTGTGGGTGTGTGCGTGTGGGAGATTTGTTTGTGTTTGCCTGGTGTCTGTTAAGTGGGTGAGTGGGTGCGTTTGTGTGTCTTGAGGGGCTGGGAGATGGAGGTGCTGGGGGATGGAGTAGTAGACGTGTGTGTGTCTTTCGGGGTGGTGTCTGCAGGTATTCTGGATGTATTGCATGTCTGTGTATCTATTTGGGTGGTGTCTGCGGGTATGGTGGTTTTGGTGGATGTCTGACGTGGTGGTGTTTGCGGGTATGCTGGGTGTGGTGGGTATGTCAGTGTTTTTTGTGGTGGTGCCTGTGGTTATGCTTGATGTCGTTTGCGGGCAAGTGGAGGTGGTAGAGCTGTTTGGGGATGTGGTGACTGATATTGTGCCTGAGGGTGTCTATTGTTTTCTTGCATGCCAGTCTGTTTTGTAGTGCTTGTATCTGTGTGTGCTGCTCTTGTGTGTTGAGGTGGGTGCATGCAGATTGGTCTGTTTTGGGTAGGTAGGGAAAAGGGGGATTTGGATTGGAAAGAGGGAGGTGGAAGGGAGATGGAAGTGGGGCGTTGACTGGCTGCCATCAGTGTGGAGGCCTGAGCCTGAAAAGCTCTCTGTAGACTAGACATTGACACACTGCACTATGAATGCCTTCAAGGAATGCATGAGTCAGCTGCAGTTGGGTTGCCAATCCCTGGATGACATTCACAATGGCTGTCTGACCCACAGAGATACTTCTCAGGCAGTCATTAGCCTTGTCACTGAGGGCAGCAGGGTAATGGGGGCTAGGGTGGAGGTGCCTGTGGCAAAGGAGATTTTGGGTGGGAAGAAACAGGGAGGGTGGTGATAGAATAGAAGTGGCAGACAAAGATGGTACAGGGGTAAGCTCTGATGGGTCAGCCATCACTACGGACTGTCCACTGGAGGAAGATTCCAATGATGAAGATGATGTTCTGGTCTCCACTGTGACACTTCCCTCACCCTTAGGATCAGTGGGGCCCTCTATGTCCATGGTGTCTTGACCTGAGGTCCCTTGGCCAGATACATATCCACTCCGCTGTACCCTGTCTCCTTTGCTTCCCAGTGCTAATGCTGCAAAGACAAATGGGATCATCACATATTCAAGATCACACTGCTTTGATTACAAACACTACCATGATGCCAAGTAGGCCCGAACAACAAACTCCACCAACTGGCCAAAACTTGTGCATACCGTATGAATGCATGCCATCCAAATTGTCAACACTTGCCCACAGGAAAAGCTGGATCTCGGATACAGGCCATTAGAGGGGCCATGGTCTGGGAGGCACCCCTCTCAGGACAGCCCCAACTGGATCGCTTCAATTTTCCAGACCTTGCGTCTCAGGTCCTGCTACCTTTTCCTGCAGTGGGTGCTCTGCTGGCTGTGGACCCCCAGAGTCTACACCTTCTTGGTGATGGCTCTCCATGGTTCCTTTTTTTGATGGGAGTTGACCTGCACGGATGCAAAAAGAAAAAAATCAAGAGATTATAATCACAATTTTCATCACAAATATTTGAGTCACATACATGTCAGCAACATCAAGCTAGGACTTTTCTATTTGTCAATACTCCCCAAGTGTAAAACACTCAAGCAGGTGTGTACAGGGACATGACTACAAACATATATATTTCCTTCTGCAGACTACCCCACTATCCTGTTCAGGGCCCACAATGACCAAGCAAGTTTAGAGTCATCAGGTAGCCCACACTCCAGTACCCTGTACCATGATGTGAGCTACAATGAAACACTACACACCTATGTGACTTCTGAAGAGTAATATCCTTAGGCATGAATGGACCAACACATTCACACTCAATGAGAATGACTCACTGCATGCTGTCTCTAATGGCAACTGCCAGAGTACAATCTTCAACATTAGACATGAGTAACAATCAAGGGGTTAGCTTGGTGGGTCCAGTAATTGTCTCCCTTGCGTGGACATGTGGATTAGCAAATGTAGACTCTTGCTAATTCAGGGGTGGGGTTCTGTGCTATATACCTTGACCACAGAACACTCCTTTGGACATATGTGTCAATCCTACAGAGATGGCATCCAACAAACAAAGGCATGTATTGTACAGTTTCTGCTATGTGACCAAAGAGTCAGATATCATGGCCTGCCAGGACTCAACACACTGTCTGCACTATGGGACTGTCAGTTATGAAATACACTTGTACAAGACAAACATGACCTGTGTGAAGGTGAGAGCAGAGACGTGGGAGTAAGGGACGTGTCATGAGTCTAAGACACATATTAACTATGAGGCAAAATGCCCATATGGACTAGATTAATGATTTACCTCTGAACCCATTCCTAATCTAATCTAAGGAATGAGGCATTCAGGGCAGGTTTTTCCCACCAAACCCTCATACTGGCCACATGCCAGGATCTGCTGGAGTAGAGGAAGTGGGCAGTGTGCCACAGTTGCATAGCCACAGTAACTCTACCATAGCCTACAATAGTTCCCATAGTGGGAGATACATTTGACAGGCCCTGGTCTCCGCAGGCTGAGCTGACAGAACCTATATGATACTCCATTCCCATCACTTTCATGCATGACAGTACATCATGTAGCCAACAACCATTTGTCATGTGGTGTACGTGGCAACCTAAAGGGCAGAGTGACACATTATGGCCCTCATTACGACCCTGGCGGTCGGCCGCCATATGTTGGCGGCACTTTCCACCATTTTATGACATTGGCGGCTTGGCTGAAGCAATTTATCACACCGACCGCCACGTTGGTAATGGCCGCTGTACTGGAGATATCAGTCTCCAGCCCGATGACCGTCACTGTACCACCTGCAGGATTATGACCCCGCCTACGGCCATGGTTTTAGTAGCTCCCTTTCCACCACAAAGACCATGGCGGTAGGCACTATCAGTGGCAGGGAATCCCTTCCCTGCCACTTATAGAGGTCTTCCTTACCCCTATCCCCAGAGTCCCCCCGACATTCATGCCCTGACACACACACATACACACACCCAATCCCACATTCATCCATGCATGCATACTTCCATTCACACACACATCCGCACACACTTTCATACATACAAGCAAACATGCATTCACAGAACACAACATACACGCACTCACACCTCCATACATGCACACATATTCAACACGCAACACACACTGTAAACACGCACGCACAAATATACACCCCCCGCCCCCACAACACCCCCCACTGTCTCCCATGTCAGAGCACCCACTTACTTGTGTTTAGGGGGTCCTCTGGCAGGAGACGGGACAGGGCGCTGCCAGAACACCACCAGGTTGTATTACTGGAGTGGCACTGCTGCTGGCAACAGCACCACCTTACCGCCATCCACCGGTATGGCCACAGACGGATTTCTGCCATTCTTCTGGTGGAAATCCGGCTGTGGTTATAATACGACAGACAGGTGGTAGCTGCGGCGACGGGCTTTTGGTGGCCGTCACAGCGGCGGTAGGCAGTTTTTACCACCACTGTCATAAGGAGGGCCTATATGTCTTCCACACAACAGTTTAGTAAGAGAAGATGTGGGTTGAAAGATCTGTAGCACTATACACAATGCTCATATGACTCTCAACATGAATACACAGCTCATGCTGTCATGCACATACTTGCCGTCTGACATTCACAACAAACATGAAGAAAGAGACCTCAATGGATGGCAGAAATGTCTCCTTTCTCAGTTAAGTGCATCTAACACAAGGAGGATCTAAGACCCCAAAAATCTCACACAACAGAATGTGACTGAACTTGACATATGGCACTGGCTACCAGTACCTGCATATTGTCCATCCCATTGATGCCACATAGACCGCAACAATAGACACACAAGTAGTCTAACTGGCACGCATGGGCACATGCTTGCCTGTGAGAAGGATAAGGATGGAGAAGTACATATAAATTTGTGCACATGAGGTACTTACCTGCTTCTCTGGTGAGCCATAAAGCTGTCCATACAGGGGAAGGACCTCATTAACTAGTCTCTCCAGCTCCTCTGGAAAAGAAGGCAGGGGCTCTATCACCTGATGGAAATGGCATGATTGCTCCCAGAGGTGGCACACTGCAGCTCAGGTTGTGGAGGTGTTGCTGGGAGCAGTGTCAGGAGTCAAGTGAGTGAATCTGCAGAACCTGACGGTCACAACGGCCATGTACGCAGTCGTCAACGCCTAGCCATTGGCCCGCAACTACGACTGGCTACAACATTATCCTATGGCTGTGTCCGCTGTGGTTGCAACTGCTTACCACCATGACAAAGTCCGCCTGGCGGTTGCTGACGATTCCTAATATCCATTTGAGTAGGTCAGACAGTCGCCATTTTGGCAGCCTGAAATGATGTATTGGGCTACATAATCTGTGTCACACCTTCATTGATTTTTACCTCACAAACAGGCTTATCCTGTCTTCTCATGTAGGTCCTACTTCTCAAACACCGTTGTAGTATGTTGCAGGTCACAGATGGCATTTAACAGTGAGGCACAGTCTACCATCACCAACAATCATTTGGCGGTAAAGATATCCACTCACATTTTGAAAGGCGATTGTGTCACACATCTTTGAGTTTGATCCATCTAGATGTTGTGGCCACATGTTTGTAAAACCACATGTGAACCTTGTGTTATTTGCAGCTGTAATGTTTACTGGCTGTCATGTCTATCCATTCAGAAATGCCTTGTCACATGATATCATTGATACTCATCATGTATGTTGCTGTGGACACATTGACTAACGTTAGAAATCATGTCTTGCCTCACCTGGGTATACAGGGAGAGGGAGGATGCAACAAACTCCTGTCTACAGTCCACTGCCAGACCTTCGGACCATGGAAAAATGCCAAATCACACTGCTCTACTATTTGAATAGGCAAACAATAGTGGACTTATGTCGTAATTAGAAGCCAGATCTGATGCCAGCTATTAGTTATCCAACCAGCATGCTACCCATTGTACAAGTCATGTCAGTATTGGACTTCCTAGTCACAGGGTGTTAGAAATGGGGTCTTTGGTTGACAGTCAGGTTACCCCTGTTCAAGCAAGGACCCTCACTCTACTCAGGGTAAAAGAGAATCACCCTTATCTAACCCCTGCTTACCTCCTAGGTAGCTTGGCAGAGCAGTAGGCTTAACTTCAGAGTGTCAGGTGTAAAGTAGTTGTACCAACACACACATTAACTTATTGAAAACACTACAAAATGACACACCAGTTTAGAAAAATAGGAAATATTTATCTAAACAAAACAAGACCAAAACAACAAAAATCCGACATACACAAGTCAAGTTATGAATTTCTAAAGATTATACTCAAAATAGCGCTTAGAAACACAAATGCTTTGATGAGGCGTTAACACAGCATCGTGACGGAGTCGTTCCCAACAAGCTGACACCAGCGGCGCCGGACACGGAGTCACGTAGACCCACAAGTACAGCATCTTTGGTGAAGAGTGAAAACAAGTCGATGCGCGAATTCGGGGATCGCAGCGTCTGTGCGAAATGTTGAATCCGCTCACTTCGAGTGGTGTCGGTCACGACGTGGTGCAGCGACTTCCATGGAGTAGCGGACTTCAGTGGGGCTGCAGCGGCATCGGGCCTGCGAAAGTCGTCATGTTCCAGCGAAGATCACGGAGTCGGTTGCAGGCGGCGTCACCAGATTCAGCAGCGGCGGTCCGAAGTCGTCCGAAGTCGATTTCCTTGGATTTCCACCAGCTTTCCTTTCAAGTGCCTAGGGACTGGATAGGGCACCACTTGGCAGAGGAGGAGTCTCTCCAGAGACTCCAGATGCTGGCAGGGAGAAGTCTTCCCTGTCCCTGAGACTTCAAACATCAGGAGGCAAGCTCTAAATCAAGCCCTTGGAGATTTCTTCACAAGATGGAAGGCACACAAAGTCCAGTCTTTGCCCTCCTATTCTGGCAGAAGCAGCAGCTGCAGGATAGATCCACAAAGCACAGTCACAGGCAGTCCAGCACTTCACCTCAGCTCTTCAGCTATTCTCCAGGCAGAGGTTCCTCTTGATGCCCAAAAGTGATCTAAAGTCTGTGGTTTTTGGGTGCCTTTCTTATACCCAATTTCTCCTTTGAAGTAGGACTACTTCAAAGTAAAGTCTCTTTTGAATGGTAAATCCTGCCTTGCCCAGACCAGGACCCAAACACTCAACAGGGGGTCAGAGACTGTATTGTGTGAGAACAGGCACAGCCCTTTTAGGTGTAAGTGACCACTCCTTCCCTCCCTCCTAGCACAGATGGCTCATCAGGAAATGCAAGCTACACCCCAGCCCCCTTTGTGTCACTGTCTGGTGTGAGATGCAACCAGCCCAACTGTCAAACTGACCCAGATAGGGAAACCACAAACAGGCAGAGTCACAGTAATCGTATGAGCAAGAAAATGCTCACTTTCTAAAAGTGGGGTTTTCAAACACACAATCTTAAAATCAACTTTACTAAAAGATGTATGTTTAAATTGTGAGGTGAGAGACCCCAAACTCCACTTGTCCATCTGCTCCCAAAGGGAATCTACACTTTAATCAGATTTAAAGGTAGCACCCATAGTAACCTATAAGAGGGACAGGCCTTGCAACAGTGAAAAACGAATTTAGCAATATTTTACTGTCAGGATATATAAAACACATTACTATGGCCCTCATTCTGACCCTGGCGGTCGGTGATAAAGCGGCGGCCAAGCCGCCAACAGGCCGGCGGTCTAAAATATGCAATTCTGACCCTGGCGGGAACCGCCAACACAGCCCGCCAACTTAACACTCCGCCCGCCACAGCGGTACAAACAAACAGCGCGGCGGTTCCCGCCAACAGCCAGGCGGCAGACAATGTACCGCCCACCCTATTACGACCCACCAATCTGCCACCTTTTCCGGGGCGGGAGCACCGCCGATAAGAACACGGCGGAAACAGACTACGAACGGGAAAACGCTCACCTCTACGCACTCCACGCGAGATTCCGGCAGTATGGAACCAGAGTTGCAGGTCATCCCCGCACTCCTATTCCTGCTCATATACCAGGAGCACGCCCGGCGGCGCGGAAGACATCGGTGAGTACTGCACCTACGACACAGGGGAGGGAAAAGATTACCGGCACACACCCACCCACCCACACCCACTACAACACACACATCAATGCATTCCCACAGATCACTGTCACAACCCACAAACCACCCCCCTCCGAAATAATGCAAAGACCAAAAGAAGAGATGATAAACGGGCAGATATATTGAAATATGTACACCAGTAATCCCAATAAATAAATAAACTATCTACAAAATATATACAGCTACTAAATGTAGTCCAACCACTGTCCGTGGATCACAGGGGTCCTGTGCAAAGGGGCAAGGCCCAGTCCCACGACAAGAACTCCACGGAGAGAACACTGCAGGGGCATCAGAAAGAAAATAGGACAGGCACCTCAGGGGGAAGGGAAGGGGGGGCACCTCAGCCACTTGAGTACACGACGCCAGATCCACGAGGGGACTCCATGACCACTGGCCCATCCTGGGGAGAGCAAAGCCACAGTCCATACAGTCCATACAGTGGGTGGCCTGCCCACTGGGCCATCCTGGGGAGAGCAAAGCCACAGTCCAAACAGTCCATACAGTGGGTGGCCTGCCCACTGGGCCATCCTGGGGAGAGCAAAGCCACAGTCCATACAGTCCATACAGTGGGTGGAATGCCCACTGGGCCATCCTGGGGAGAGCAAAGCCACAGTCCAAACAGTCCATACAGTGGGTGGCCTGCCCACTGGGCCATCCTGGGGAGAGCAAAGCCACAGTCCATACAGTCCATACAGTGGGTGGCCTGCCCACTGGGCCATCCTGGGGAGAGCAAAGCCACAGTCTAAACAGTCCATACAGTGGGTGGCCTGCCCACTGGCCCATCCTGGGGAGAGCAAAGCCACAGTCCATACAGTCCATACAGTGGGTGGCCTGCCCACTGGGCCATCCTGGGGAGAGCAAAGCCACAGTCCAAACAGTCCATACAGTGGGTGGCCTGCCCACTGGGCCATCCTGGGGAGAGCAAAGCCACAGTCCATACAGTCCATACAGTGGGTGGCCTGCCCACTGGGCCATCCTGGGGAGAGCAAAGCCACAGTCCAAACAGTCCATACAGTGGGTGGCCTGCCCACTGGCCCATCCTGGGGAGAGCAAAGCCACAGTCCATACAGTCCATACAGTGGGTGGCCTGCCCACTGGGCCATCCTGGGGAGAGCAAAGCCACAGTCCATACAGTCCATACAGTGGGTGGCCTGCCCACTGGGCCATCCTGGGGAGAGCAAAGCCACAGTCCATACAGTCCTTAACAGACCCCACTGCCACTGGAGGAGGCAAGTTGGCCAGAGGACATCCTGCAGCCCTGCCCGAGATAGATCCTGCCCTGCCACGTCTGCCAAAGGGCCAGCGGTCCTTGCCCTGAAGGGCCCAGTTAAGCGGTTCTTGAGACGGCGGGGCCCAGCTGAGCGGTGCTTGAGACGGCGGGGCCCAGTTCAGCGGTCCTTGCCCTGAAGGGCCCAGTTAAGCGGTTCTTGAGACGGCGGGGCCCAGCGGAGCGGTGCGTGAGACGGCGGGGCCCAGCGGAGCGGTGCTTGAGACGGCGGGGCCCAGTTCAGCGGTTCTTGAGACGGCGGGGCCCAGTTCAGCAGTCCTTGCCCTGAAGGGCCCAGTTAAGCGGTTCTTGAGACGGCGGGGCCCAGCGGAGCGGTGCGTGAGACGGCGGGACCCAGTTCAGCGGTCCTTGCCCTGAAGGGCCAGTTAAGTGGTTCTTGAGACGGCGGGGCCCAGCGGAGCGGTGCTTGAGACGGCGGGGCCCAGTTCAGCGGTCCTTGCCCTGAAGGGCCCAGTTAAGCGGTTCTTGAGACGGCGGGGCCCAGCGGAGCGGTGCGTGAGACGGCGGGGCCCAGTTCAGCGGTCCTTGCCCTGAAGGGCCCAGTTAAGCGGTTCTTGAGACGGCGGGGCCCAACGGAGCGGTGCGTGAGACGGCGGGGCCCAGCGGAGCGGTGCTTGAGACGGCGGGGCCCAGTTCAGCGGTTCTTGAGACGGCGGGGCCCAGTTCAGCGGTCCTTGCCCTGAAGGGCCCAGTTAAGCGGTTCTTGAGACGGCGGGGCCCAGCGGAGCGGTGCGTGAGACGGCGGGGCCCAGTTCAGCGTTCCTTGCCCTGAAGGGCCCAGTTCAGCGGTTCTTGAGACGGCGGGGCCCAGCGGAGCGGTGCGTGAGACGGTGGGGCCCAGTTCAGCGGTCCTTGCCCTGAAGAGCCCAGTTCAGCGGTTCTTGAGACGGCGGGGCCCAGTTCAGCGCTCCTTGCCTTGAAGGGCCCAGTTCAGCGGTTCTTGAGACGGCGGGGCCCAGTTCAGCGCTCCTTGCCTTGAAGGGCCCAGTTCAGCGGTTCTTGAGACGGCGGGGCCCAGTTCAGCGCTCCTTGCCTTGAAGGGCCCAGTTCAGCGGTTCTTGAGACGGCGGGGCCCAGTTCAGCGGTCCTTGCCTTGAAGGGCCCAGTTCAGCGGTTCTTGAGACGGCGGACGGTCTATGGCCAACTGCTAATTGCCTGGTGGTGCCCTCCTGGGCAGCGGGGATGGTGCTCCTTCACTGCCCACCTGGGCTGTGGGTGGTGGGGCCCTCCTGGCCAGCTGGGCTGGGTCCTCCCTGGGCAGCGGCTATGGGGGTGGTGGGCTCTCCCGGGGCAGCTGTGCCGGTTCCTCCCGGGGCAGCGGCTATGGGGGTTGTGGGCTCCTCCTGGGCAGCAGGCCTGCTGCCTGACCTCTCCGACTTGCTGCCCTTGCCCTCCTTAGTCGTGGGCCTGTGGCCCTTTCCTCCCTTTGGAGCTGTGGCTGGTGACTGTCTCTGGGTGGTGTCCGGGGGGGATGTAGAAGGCGGGCTCCTGCGGCGCCCCTTCCGCCTTCTGCTCCTCTTCCCAGGGGGTGGGCTGGCTGTCCCCTTGCTGCTGGGCGAAGATCCAGACATGCGGGCTGGCGGGCTCCAATACCCCTGCACCCTTGTCAAGGGGGCTGCAGGGCTGGTGGTGGCTGAGGTGCTCTTCTTACCCCGACGAGAAGGAGGGGGGGGCTCAGGGTCAGGAAAGAAGTTAGTAGTGGCGAGGAAGAGCTTCTTGGGACAATGGAGAGTGGTAGGTACAGTGGGAATGGGAGTGGAGGGAGAGGATATGGTTGTAGGTGAGTCACGTTTGCTGTCTTTGGGTGCAGGTGCAGGAGGGATAGGCTGTCGTGAGGTGGATGGCTGTTGGGTGGGTGGGTGGCTGCGTTTGTGTGGTTTGGAAGAGGGGGTGACAGACACAGTGGGAGAGGACACAGGGGACGTGTAAATGGCAGTGGGGGTGGTGACTGCACGTGTGCGGACTGGAGTGGAGGGTGTGCTGGTGATGGAAACACTGGCTGATGGTGAGGTGAATGGAGGTGTGAGTGTAGACGTCACAGGGAGGGAGGAGGGAGACGAGGAGGTGGGGGTCACAGAGGTGGTAGTGACTGTTGGCATGTCTGCATCGGAATGTTGCGTGTGTGAATGTCTGCGCGATCTGTGGTGCTTATGTTTGGATGAGCTTCTCTTGGGTGTTGAGGTGTGTGCAGGCTGGTCTGATGGTGTGGGTGGGACAGGCAGAGGAACAGGAGACTGGGAGGAGGGAGTTAGTAGAGGCAGGCAGGAGACAGGGACAATGGCTGCCGTCAGTGCTGAGGCCAGAGCCTGGAACGATCGCTGATGGGCAGCCTTACCCGAATGAATGCCCTCCAGGTACGCATTGCTGCGATGAACCTCCCTCTCCACCCCCTGGATGGCATTCAAAAGGGTAGTCTGCCCAACAATGAGCGTTCGGAGGAGGTCAATGACCTCCTCACTGAGGGCAGCGGGGGTAACAGGGGCCTGAGGTGCCTGGGGCGAAGGAGATGCCCGGCTTCCTGGCAGAGCGGGCACGGGGCGAACGCTGAGGGGCTGCTGGGAGGGCGGAGATGTTGCGCTGGGTGGCGGCTGTACCTGTAATGGCGGGGGGCACGGATGGTGCCACCCCCGCAAGGGAGCCCCCTTCCGAGGACGTGTCCGTGTCGCTGCAGGGTCCAGTCGTCCCCGTCGTGGAGCTCCCCTCGCCCTCCGTCTCACTGGTCCAGTCTGACTCTGTGGCATGGCCCTCCTGGGCCATGTGAGATGCAGCTCCCTCCTGCCCCGATGCCACTTCTCCTCCGCCTGATGATGCTGATGCACACAAGCACAGAAAGACAAACAAAAAGGGGGGGGGAGAGAGAAATAAAGGGATATTGAGTACATGGATCTCCGGTACAGTTAGCGGACATGACAGACACAGATGCCCCCTGCACTAAGTTGCGCACTTGGGGTCCGCTACGCATTCCGTGGAACATGCCCTACACGCCTAGAGTTGACAACTGCACCCATGGATGACACGGCCCAGGGATGGCTGTACTGACAAACTACTGAGGGTGGTGGCTGGGGACACAGGGGCTTACGGGGGTGCCCAGCCTACAGATATCGCCCTGGCCTAGGGGGACCCCCAGCCCTCCTCCCCCAACCAGACACCTCCACTGCGCGACAACAGAGTAGATAATGCTTGTACTCACCCCCTTGTGTCTGCTGTGCTGCCCTCACGCGCCCATCCAATTCAGGGTAGGCCACCGCCAGGATCCAGAACATCAGGGGGCTCAGTTGACGGCAGGCACCCCGCCTACGTTGGGAGGCCATCCCCAGCAGAGACTCGGCGGTCTTCTTGGTCCCGCGGCGGATGTCCTCCAACCTCTTGCGGCAGTGGGTGCCCCGTCGATGGTGGACCCCCAGGGTCCGGACTTCCTTGGCGATGGCACGCCAAATCCCGATCTTCTCATGGGCGCGGACCTATGTGACACGTACAGGGAGGGAGAAATACCACGTTCAAGTTTGTCAGCATTTTCCTTTCCAGTGGCCCAACGCCCCCCATCCCCGCCAGGCCCCCCGCCATGCCCCCCGCCAGGCCCAACATGCCCCCCATCCCCGCCAGGCCCCCGCCATGCCCCCCGCCAGGCCCAACATGCCCCCCATCCCCGCCATGCCCCCCGCCAGGCCCAACATGCCCCCCATCCCCGCCAGGCCCCCCGCCATGCCCCCCGCCAGGCCCAACATGCCCCCCATCCCCGCCAGGCCCCCCGCCAGGACCCCTGCCAGGCCCAACATGCCCCCCATCCCCGCCAGGCCCCCCGCCAGGACCCCCGCCAGGCCCAACATGCCCCCCATCCCCGCCAGGCCCCCCGCCAGGACCCCCGCCAGGCCCAACATGCCCCCCATCCCCGCCAGGCCCCCCGCCAGGCCCTCAAGCCAGCCAGTGGCCCCAAATCCATATTGAATTAAACTCACTTGTTGGTCTGGAGGACCGTAGAGTAGCGCATACTGGGGGAGGACCCCATCCACAAGTTTCTCCAACTCCTCTCCAGTGAAGGCAGGGGCACTTTCCCCAGGCGCAGCAGCCATTGTCCCTTCCAGACCGAGGTCACAGCAACACTTGCAGTATAGGTCCTCTCCTGTGAAAGTTCAAGTCGCAAGTAGATAAGTAGATAGAAAATGGCGGTGACGTCCGCGGCGGTGCGTACCGCGGCGGTGCGTCCCGCCACCGCCGGCGCCCTTCGCCATTGGCTCCTGAAACCCATAGGCTTCAATGTTAACCAATGCGGCTTTGCGCCGCGGTCTTCGCCCGCCGCCCGCCGCGGTGTGCCACGCCAGCGCATTGACCTCACATCCCATTGTCACACTTCACAGGTCAGGCAGCCGCCATTTCCAGGGCCCACATGGCTCAATTTCAACTGCGTCACACAGGCCTAGGCCTTGCATAGCCACTCAGACACGCCATTCACTGCATAGAGAATCGTATACTGTGCTAGCTGTGAGTACGTACCTGTGGGTTGCTTGACTGTGTGCTCCATGTTGTCCTTCCTAGGCACCGTCCGCTGGGTTGGGCGAGGAGACGGATGAATCCTCCCGTGTACCGACCGCTGGTGGACCTGTCGACAATGGAAGAACGCCACATTATCCTGACCTACCGTCTTAACCGTGCCACTATCCATGAACTGTGTGCCCAGCTGGAGCCCGACCTGATGTCCCCCATCCGCCAACCCACAGGGATTCCCCCTCTGGTGCAGGTCATGTCAGTACTCCATTTCTTGGCAAGTGGGTCATTTCAGACAACCGTGGGAATTGCTTCTGGGATGTCTCAGCCCATGTTTTCGAAGGTGTTATCCAGAGTGTTGTCTGCCCTGATGAAATCCGTGAGGAGCTACATCATTTTCCCTGAGGTGGGCGAATTGGCTACAGTGAAGGGTGATTTCTACGCCCTTGGACATATTCCCAACGTAATTGGTGCGATTGATGGGACCCATGTGGCTTTGGTTCCCCCAAGAGACAGGGAGCAGGTGTACAGGAACAGAAAAAATTACCATTCAATGAACATCCAGGTGGTGTGTTTGGCTGACCAGTACATCTCGCATGTAAATGCCAAATTCCCAGGGTCAGTGCATGACGCCTACATCCTCAGGAATAGCAGCATCCCTTACGTGATGGAACAGCTACAGAGACACCGTGTATGGCTAGTGGGGGACTCTGGGTACCCCAACCTGTCGTGGCTACTGACCCCAGTAAGGAATCCCCGGACCAGGGCAGAGGAACGGTACAATGAGGCCCATGGGCGTACTAGGAGGGTGATCGAACGCACCTTTGGCCTCCTAAAGGCCAGGTTTAGGTGCCTGCATATGACAGGTGGATCCCTAATGTACTCACCTAAGAAGGTGTGTCACATCATCGTGGCCTGCTGCATGCTTCACAACCTGGCTTTGCGCCGCCAGGTGCCTTTCCTGCAGGAGGATGGTCGAGACGGTGGTGTTGTGGCAGCGGTGGAACCTGAGGAGAGTGACGAGGAGGAAGACGACGGGGCTGAAACAGACAACAGGGACATAATCATTGAACAGTACTTCCAATAGGACACAGGTAACATTTCAAAGATAATTTAGTAAATGTTAACTACTCTCCAGCATCTCTGCTGCCTGTCTATTTGCCCCAGTGTATGATGACTGAGTTTTGGCTTTTCCCTCCCTATTTCAGATCTGGGGTCCCCACTACGAGTCCTGTGCTTCGTTTCCCCATGGACTACAGCTTTGTGGCAGCTGTTTGTTGACTTCACCATGTACAAGGACATATTTGCACTGTCATGTCAATTACAATCTATTGAAATCACAGCCAGACTCCCGATATTTTGGTGCAAAATAGGTGTTTATTTAAGTGCTCAAAATGGGATGGGTGGTTTCAAGTGGGTGGGGGCTATGGTGAAGGAATGTCCATGGCAGAGTCCAGAGTAACAGTCACACAGGTGCATTGTCCAGAGGCCTGTGGAGAGATGGAGCATGGGCAGTTCAAGGATGGACAGGGTGACAATGTGGGACAGTGGGATGACATCAGGTGGTATCCATTGCTGGCGGGGGTCTTGACATCCTACTCTGTCTTCTTGCGAGATCTCAGGGCCCTCTTGCGGGGTGGTTCTTCTCCTGCAGGAGGTGGGGGTCTGGTGGGCTGCTGCTGTGCGGGGGCCTCCTGTCCACTAGTGCCGGCGGAGGTGGTTGGCTGTTCTTGGTCCAGGCTAGTGGCAGGGGCCCTTGGGTGTTGTTCAGTGTCCGCCCTGTTGTTGACGAGGTCCTGCAGCAGCCCTACCATGGTAACCAGGGTGGTGTTGATGGCTCTGATGTCCTCCCTGTACCCCGATAGTGTTCCTCCTGCAGTACCTGGATCTCCTGGAACCGGGCCAGTACTGTCGCCATCGTCTCCTGGGAGCGGTTGTATGCTCCCATGATGGTGGTGAGGACCTCGTGGAGAGTGGGTTCCCTGGGCCTCTCCTCCCCCCCCTGTCGCACAGCTGCCCTCCGAGTTCCCCTGTTTCCCTGGGCCTCTGCCCCCTGGCCGGTGTGCCCACTACCACTGCCCCCAGGTCCCTGTTGTTGTTGGGGTGGTGGGTTATCCTGGGTGCCCTGTAGTGGTAGACACACCGCAGATTGACGCGCCCTGGAGACAGAGGCATGGGCCCACTGGGTGGGAGCTGTGCTGGTGTTCCCAGAGGGGTTTGGGTCTGTAGTGGCCTGGGCCTGTGTGAGGGGAACCGACTGTCCAGAGGTCCCCGATGGTCCGGGCTGGTCATCGGTGTCCAGGTCGACAGAGCTGCTGTCATCGCTGACGGCCTCTTGGGTGGGGGGTGTGGAGAGTTCTGGCCCCTCTGCCGCGGTGTGTTGACGGTCGGGTCCTGCAGAGGTATAGAGGTATGGTTATAGTTTCAATGTGTGGCATATGGGTGTATCTGTGGGTTCTCGTGTCCCCAAGTGCTGGCATTCGTGTGTGGGGGCTTTGGTGAGGGTGGCTTGTGGGGGGGATGTGTATATGCATTGGGCATGCTTTGGTGATGGGTGTCCATGCTTAGTGGACGCATGCAGGCCTAGGTTTTGGGATGTGTGGGTTGTGATGGTGAGACATTGGCGGGGAATAGGTGTGCTGGGGGTGGGGGTGAGGATGGTGGTGGGGGTGAGGATGGTGGTGGGGGTGAGGATGGTGGTGGGGGTGAGGGTGGGGGTGAGGATGGGGGTGGGGGTGAGGGTGGGGTTCGAGGATGGGGGTGAGGGTTGGGGTCTGATTTGGCATGCAGGTGGGGGGGAAGCAGTATTGAAGCTTCAACTTACCAGTATCCATTCCTCCGCCGACTCCTGCGAGGCCGTCAGGATGCAGGATGTTCAAGACTTCCTCCTCCCATGATGTGAATTGTGGGGGTTGAGGTGGGGTCCTCCGCCAGTCTTCTGCACGGCGATGTTGTGCCTGGATACCATGGAACGCACCTTCCCCCGTAGGTCGTTCCATCGCTTCCTGATGTCTTCCCGATTTCTGGGGTGCTGTCCCACTGCGTTCACCCTGTCGACAATCCTCTGCCATAGCTCCGTCCTCCGGGCAATGCTCGTGTATTGTATCTGTGTGCCGAAAAGCTGGGGCTCTACCCGAACGATTTCCTCCACCATGACCCTGAGTTCTTTGTCTGTGAAGCGGGGTTGTCTTTGGGGTGCCATGGGGTGGTGTGTATGATGTGTGGGGTGGAGTATGTGTATTTAAGTGAGTTGAGTGTGGTGGTGTGTGTTGTTTTGAGTGTGGATAGTGTGTGGGTGATGGTGTTGAGTGGCTGTGGGTGTTATTTTTTGGATGCTGGTGTCTCGCTCTTGCCTTCTTTACGAATTTTTTAGCGTAGGGGTTTGTGGGTGATGTGGGTGGGTGTTTTATATTGTATTGTGTGTGTGGGAGTGGTGTGTGTATGTGTATCAGGTGTGTGGGATTCAAATCGTCCAATGTGGCTGGGTTTTGTTCGTTTGTGTGTATTCTGACCGCGGCGGTGTGTCCCGCCAATGGAATACCGCGTTTGAATGACCGCCGCGTGGATTCGTGGGTCGTAATGGCATGGGTGTATTTCTGTTGGCGTGACGGTGGAGGTTTTGTCACCTCCACCTTTCCGCCGACCGCTGGTCTGGCGGTCTGTTGTGGCGGTCGGATTTTCGGAGGTTTGCCTTCTGCGGGTCAGAATGACCGTGGCGGGTTTCCGCGACCGCGGCGGGATTATGGAGGATTTCTGACCGGCGGTAGGCGCCTTTTACCGCCGAGGTCAGAATGACCACCTATATGTCCTACCTTAACCATATACTGCACGCTACCCTTGGGGCTACCTAGGGACTACCTTAGGGGTGCCTTACATGTAAGAAAAGGGAAGGTTTAGGCCTGGCAAGTGGGTACACTTGCCAAGTCGAATTTACAAGTAAAACTGCACACACAGACACTGCAGTGGCAGGTCGGAGACATGATTACAGAGCTACTTATGTGGGTGGCACAACCAGTGCTGCAGGCCCACTAGTAGCATTTGATTTACAGGCCCTGGCACCTCCAGTGCATTTTACTTGGGACTTACTAGTAAATCAAATATGCCAATCATGGATAAACCAATCAACTATACAATTGACACAGAGAGCATATGCACTTTAGCACTGGTCAGCAGTGGTAAAGTGCTCAGAGTTCAAAAGCCAACAGCAACAGGTCAGAATAAATAGGAGGCAGGAGGCAAAAAGATTGGGCATGACCCTGCATAAGCAAACACAGGGTCCTTCCAACATACAGTGGGGATCCCTGCTGGTATTTCCCAACTTATGTTCAGCCTGGTGCTGCAGGATGTCCTCTCAGCAATGTTGATACACCTGGACAGTTAAATCCAGTTTCCCCAACATGAGAATTTACCCCATGTGAAGGCTGACTTTTATGGTTTTTTACACATCCCACATGTGGTGGGGGCCATTGGTGGCACACATGTTGGCTTGGTCCCACCGCAGGCCAATGAACAAGTATGCCGCAACAGAAAGAACTTCCATTCCATCAACGTGCAAGTTGTTTATTGGCAGATCTCTACATTTCACGTCTGTGCACGTTACCTGGGTTCAGCCCATGATTCCTTCATAATGCAGAACAGCAACATACCCCAGCTGATGTCACAACTGTACCCAGAAAGGGCCTGGCTAGTTGGTAAGTCACATCTGTCCTGTTTGTGTGTGTGCTGTTTCTGGTGCTACAATCATGAAATGAGTGACTCGTTGCACAAATGTCCCATTACTTAACAGGAGACTCTGTATATCAAAATCATCCTTGTTTGTTGATGCCACTAAGGAATCTAACTACTCCAGGAGAAGTCTGCTTCAATGAGGCCCATGGAAGAACAAGACAGGTAGTGGAGTGAGCTTTTGGGCTCCTGCTGGCCATATATAGGTGTCTTGATGAGACAGAGCCCTCCTCTACTCACCCGGAAAAGTGTGAAAGATCACTGTGGCATGCTGCATGCTTCTCAATATCGCCCTGTGGAGGAAAATCCAGTATAGTAACTTGCAGTGCCACCATGTGAGAATCCAGATATGCCAAGTGCAGATGACAATGGTAAAGAGGAAGGAGCTGACTTGAGGGAAGACGTCATCCACATCTAACGTTCATGAGTGTAAGTATGTCATGTGATGTCATAACTGTGACTGTACAATGAACTGTATTTGTGAGAATGCATGGAGTTGAGTGTTTTAGCAACAACTAGGGATCTGATACTCTACAATATTCAGACAGAGGCTGCTTGAAGACTTAGCCTTTAGCATATCCCTACTGTCATGATGTTGTTGTGTTTGTGTCAGTCTATTTGTAATGTCATTACATTTCTAGCATATTGCTATGTGAGTTGTGTGATAGGTATGTTTTAAAGCTTATACTCCATGTGTTGTCTTTGTACAGGTACCTTCACCGTGACATCCTCATGTGGGCATTTCAGAGTTGTGACAGATATCTGATGCTGTTCTGGCATACAAAGAGGACATGGATTGTTCCAGGTAATGCAGGTCACAGATTTGTAGTGTATGAGACATGTTCCATGGAAGCTTATACAGTGTTTGGGTGGAATGTCAGAACCGCACACTTGACTTGTTTTGTGTGCTGTGTTGGACCGATTTCATGTGTGTCATTATGTGGGCATGAAATATGTGTTCATTGATTGCGAGCAAGGTATTCACCCTTCACATAGGCTAAATACTATTCTTATATGACCTATATGTAGCTGTAGATGTGTTTCGTCATTGAAGTCCACAGTGGCTGTGCCACAACACTGACGTGTTTGTGACATACCTCGAGATGCATGGTCATTGGACTATGATGGGCCTGTGATCAGGGACTATTGTACTGCCATCGGTCTGCATTTTGGATTATGTGATGTTGGATTACTAAGGTGTGGTATGTGATAAGGCTCAAGCTGCTGACAGCGTCCACTTTAATGTTTGCCTATTTTAGAGGACAATGTCTGACAAATCCCTCCCTTCCATGGTCTGGTGGGTTGTACCCTGGAATATGTACTTGGACCCAGTATGAGTCACACATTATTTTGTCACAAATATCCAGACATATAGAAAGCCTTTGTGCTGCGCACTGTAATATAATGTTTGCTGTGACCAGACACTTTTACTGATGTGTTTCTGTGTAAAGGATGTAATCCAGAGCCGGACACTGTGTACCTGTGATGTATCCCTCCTTGCACAAGTAAGGTATGTATTCATTATATGGTTCACATGATCTTACATTTCTACATAGCAACATTTTGAAATTAAGCAGGCAGGCAATGAGTTTGTGATGGGTGAAATTTTCACAGTGGTGATGCAGTAAATTAAATTTGGATGAAAAGAAGAAAAATTATAAAGTGAACAGGTCAGTTATGGTGAATGAAATCATTGGAACCGATGTCACACCACTGAGAGTCCAAGGTCCAGAGCTTTCCTTCCATTGGAACTGGTGGGTAGTTTATGATCAGTCAACAGAGAGAATGTGTGACATACAAAGGAGTTCCTTTAGGAAGATGGTATCTGCTGGCAATGGAGGATGTCTTGCCATCCGCACCTCCTGGATTCTTCACTGGATGTCCCTGCTTGCGTAGTGAGGGGATCTACTGCTACAGAGGCAGGGGTGTCTGGTGCTTGTTCCTATAGCAGGGCCTCTCTTCTAGTGGCTGGCACTGATGAAGAAGGGCCTGGTGTTGATGTGCTAAAGGAAGGAGTAGTTTGGTGTTGTAGAGCCCTGCTCAGGGTTAATGTCCCTCATTACCCCTGTTAGGGAGGCCATGTTGGTATTGTGAGCCTCCCTATGCTCAAGCATATCCCTAAGGATGTCCTTCTGTAGATGCTATATTTCCCTGAGTTTGGTCATGAATTGGCCCATCATGCTTTGGGACTACTGATAAACTGCCAAGTTGTGGCTGATGGTGTCCTGGCCAGGAACAGCCAGAGTGATCTCACCCCAATGGCCCAGAGCATCACTCCCACACACCCTACCCCCTTGGCCTTGTGCCCTTGCTACAGGGTGCCCTCTCCCACTGGGTCCCGGACCCTCATTGTTAGAAGTGTTGCTTTACAATTCAGGATCCAGGACTGGGAGCATGAGATGGTTGACACTTTGATCGGAACACAGGATGGGGGACTAATGGTTGCCTGTAATGTAGAGGCAACCAGGCAGGGAGGTGTTGTTGTGGGCACAGTGAGACTCACTGGTGATTTATGATCTGGTTGCCCACATGGCTAAAACAGTCCTCCATGTCCACATTTCTAGGAGTGTCTCCTTCACTGAGGGCTTCATCCAGGGGGGTAGTGGCAGTCTCATATGTGTCCTCTCTGTGCCCAGTGGCAGCCCGACCTGTTGATGTGAAAGATACAAAGTTCCTGGTTGTATTGTGACATCTACCTCCAACATTTTAGTTTTACATTAAGCATATACCTTGTACAAAGTTATTTTGCAGTTAATCTTATTGTGGCAAGTAGCCATGATATTGGTTGTATTGATCGGACATTTGTGAAGCATGCCAATTCCATCTAAGTAAAGCAGCTGCTAAAATGTGCAGATCATTAGCCATTGGGAGAATGGCCCGAAAATGCCATCTTGCCACCAGTGCAGGGAAAACATTGACTCGGCACGTTAGGTCTTTAGCCATTTTGAGGCCTAGTTGATTGTTATACAGGCAGATCCAGAACTTTGTGTATATGTGACTTGAGTAGTCATGTGGTCAGTGCATTGTGACTGTGTCTGCTGCCAATACCATTCTGATGATGCATCTTGAGGCCTTTGGGATCATTGTTTTACACACTGGGTAAGCTGCCCTTCCTGTACTCATAAGTTTCATCTATGGTTTGTGGTCATGATGGAGTTAGGTGGCCAGACACATCTCAGAGTTGAGTATGATCTGTCACCTGGTCCCTCCCAGGTGAGTAACCTTCAACTAAGAATAATCAGACAAGGGTATTTGGGCAAGTGACATCTGTTCTGGTGGTTGTAGTTATTCAAACAGTGCCTCCTGGGAGTTGTAGTCATGTCACTCTCAGTACTACACACACTTGACAAATGTAATACTCCCAGGTGAGTAAACTTCAATTGAGAGTTCATAAATAGATAGATTTGGGCAAGTGAACACTGTATGTGTGGTTGGAGTTAGAAACTCGGGCCTATTTGGCTTCGCTTTCCTGTCATTCCTTCTACTTCCTACCAGCATACAAATGTTATCCTCCTAGATAAGTAAACTTCATTTGAGAGTTAAGACACAGTGGCATTTGGGCAATGGAACACTGGGCTTATGTTTGGAGTTGGAGAGACAGAGCATCCAGGTCTTTGCAGGCATGCCCCTCTCTCTACTTCATACACTTGACAAAAGTCATCCCCATAGGTGAGTACACTTCATCTGTGAGTTCCGAAAGGAGGGTGCTTTAAGAACTGAACACCGTACTGGCATTTTGAGTTAGTAAAACAGTGCCTCTTGGCCTTAGCAGTCATGTAACTCCCTGTCCTACACACACTATAAATATATAATCTTCCCAGGTGAGTACATTTCAATAGGGAGTTAAAACACAGAGGTCTTTGGAATAGAGGACACAGGTTGGTGTTTAGAATTAAAGAAACATTGCCCCCGTGAGTAAACTTCATTTGGGAATTGACAAACAGTGGTTTTTGGACAAGAAAACACTAGTCTGGTGTTTGGAGTTACTGAAACATGGTCTGCTGTGAGCTGCAGTCAGTTTAGTCCCTGTACTACACAAACTATAAAAATATAATCTTCTCATTGAGTACACCTCATGTATCAGTTACCGCACAGAAGTCAGTGGACTGGTGGTTGGAGTGATACTACAATAGCCTCCTGGGTGTTGCAGTCATGTTACTCCATGTACTACACACACTGTTCAAATTGTATCTTCCAAGGTTAGTACACTTCAATTGAGAGTTAAAACATAGGCATCCCTGGACAAGAGTACACTGTCCTGGTGTTTGGAGTTACAGATACAAGGCCTCCTGGGATTTGCAGTCATGTCACTCTCTCTAGTACACACACTATACAAATGTTATTACCCCCAGGTGAGTACACTTCATTTGTGAGTTACCAAACATGGGATTTGGAGAAGAGAACACTGGGCTGGTGGTTGATTTTACAGACATCGGGCCTTTCTGGCCTTAGTAGTTATGTCACTCCCTCTACTTCCTACATTTCACAAATGGTGTCCTCCCAGATGAGTAAACTTAAATTGTGAGTTGCCAGGTGGTCCACAGAAAAGTGACCACTGTTCAGATGTTTGAAGTTGCTGATATGGTGCCTCCTGTGAGTTGCAGTCATGTCATTCTCTCTAGCACACACACTTTTACCAATGTTCTTCCCCCAGGAGAGTACACTTTAATTGAGAGTTCACTAACAGATATATTGTAGCCTGTGACCACTGTGCTAGTGCTTGTAGTTGCAGGTCTAGTGCCTGCTGGCAGTTATAGTCATGTCAGTACCTGCACTATACATAATATACAAATGTTATCTCCCTAGGTGGGTACCCTTAAACCGATATGTACCTAACTGGGGTATTTGGAGACATGACCACTGGTCTAGTGTTTGGAGTAATAGAATAGTGCCTGCTGGGAGGTGTAGTCATCAGTCCCGGTACTACACACACTATACAAATGTCATCTCCCGTAGTGAGTACACTTCAAATGTGAGTTACCCAACAGAGGTCTTTGCACATGTGAACACTGGGCTGGTGAGTTGAGTAACAGCAAATGAGGCAGCAAGTGGGCTGTGAGCATGCATTACAGAGCATTTTGGAGAAATTTATTGGGTTGTGACTTACCAGACTCCACTCCCCCAGGTATTCCTGTCAAGCCCTCAGGATGCAGGACGGCCAAGACCTTCTCCTCTCAGGGAAAGAGATGTAATGGGGTGCTGGGAGGGCTTCCACAAATCTTCTTGGCTTGCAGCTGGTGCCATGAGACTAGGGAATCGAGCTTGCTCCTGAGGTCATTCCATCTCTTCCGAAGGTCCTCCCTTGTGCACAGGGTGGTGCCTACAGCATTGACTCTGTCAACAATCCTCTCCCATATTTCAGTTTTCCTACTGGGAGGAGTATGCTGGACTTGTGCTCCAAAACATTTATGGCTCTACTCTTATGATTTCATCCACCACAACTCTTAACTCATCTTTAGAGAAACAGGGATTTTTAAATGCGCCATGGTGGGAAAAAAATTAGTGACAGTGATTTATGAAAGAGGGGAAGTGGAAAAGGGTGTGACTGGACAAAAGTGTGTGCAGGTTATTGTGTGGGATGGTAAAGAAAGTGGTGCCTTGGCCAAAAGCATACCTAAGAAAGCCAGCTGGTTCACCACCGAACTCCAAGAATCAAAGAGCACACGTAGATTCTTAGAGAAAAAATGGAGGAACAACTAAACCAGCAAATACCTCATCTTCAGAGCCTCAATCGTCACCCACCACCAAAACATCAAGGACGCAAGGAAGTATGCACTCTGGGATTTCATCAATTTCTCCACACACAACGCTAAGGAACTCTTCTCAGTCATCAATGAGTTCACAAATCCCCCCTCCAAAGCCACCAGCATCTCCTGTCACAGGACCTCTGCAACAAACTTGTCACCTATTTCGACCGCAAGATCCAGGACATCTACGACAGCTTTCTCCCAGAAAAACCTGGCATCGAACCTGCAATCGACCCCCCCCAGAACCCACAAAGACCATCCACAGCTGGTCCACGCTCAGCATGGAAGAAATAGTCAGCATCATGAACAGCACCCACTCCAGAGCCCCCCCGGACCCCGGCCCCCACCACACAAACATCAGAGCCAGCACATCTATTGCCCCTGAGCTCTCAAACATGATGAACTACTCCAGCAACACTGCCACCTTCCCTGAGGAATGGAAAAACACAAAAATACACCCTCTCCTGAAGAAACCCTTGGCCGACCCATCAGAACTAAATAATTACTGGAGAAGGCAATCAACGCACAACTATGGAATTTCATTGAGGCCAACGACTCCCTGGACAGCTCCCAGTCCGGTTTCTGCTGCAACCAAAGCACGGAGACAGCCTTCCTAGCAGCCACTGACGACATCCGATCACTCCCAGACCGCAGCCACACCGCAGAGCTCATACTCCTTGACCTCTCAGCAGAGTTCAACACGGTCTCCCACAGCACTCTACAAACCAAACTCAATGACATAGGAATCCGCAGAAGAGCCATGGAATGGATCCACTCCTGCCTCTCCAGGAGGACGCAGAGGGTCAGACTACAGCCCTACATATCAGACCCACAGGAATCAACTACGGGGTCCCCCAGGAATCCTCTCTGAGTCCTCTACTATTCAATGTATACATGGCCCCTCTCGCAGCCATCGTCAGAAGCCACGGAATGAACTTTGGGGGTCATTCCAAGTCTGGCGGGCGGCGGAGGCCGCCCGCCAGACTTCCCCCTTCCGAAATACCACTCCGCGGTCGAAAGACCGCAGAGGGTATTCTACGTTTTTCCCTGGGCTGGCGGGCGGTCGCCAAAAGACCGCCCGCCAGCCCAGGGAAAAACTCCCTTCCCACGAGGATGCCGGCTCGTAATCGAGCCGGCGGAGTGGGAAGGTGCGACGGGTGCTGTTGCACCCGTCGCGTATTTCACTGTCTGCCAAGCAGACAGTGAAATACTTGTAGGGGCCCTCTTACGGGGGCCCCTGCAGTGCCCATGCCAGTGGCATGGGCACTGCAGGGGCCCCCAGGGGCCCCGCGACCCCCCCTACCGCCATCCGGTTCCCGGCGGGCGGACCGCCGGGAACTGGATGGCGGTAGGGGGGGTCGGAATCCCCTCGGCGGCGCAGCTAGCTGCGCCGCCTTGGAGGATTCCAAAGGGCGGCGGTACACTGGTGGGAGACCGCCAGTGTTGCCGGTCCGACCGCGGCTTTACCGCCGCGGTCGGAATGCCCTTGGGAGCACCGCCGGCCTATCGGCGGTGCTCCCGTGGTCCTCCAACCCGGCGGTCATTGACCGCCAGGGTTGGAATGACCCCCTTTGTGTCATATGCTGATGACACACAATTCATAATTTCCCTCACCGAAGACCCGGACATTGCTGAAAGAAACTTCCACTCAGAAATGGAAGCTGTTGCCACCTGGATGAGAGAAAGCTTCCTCAAGCTCAACTCCAACAAGAATGAGCTCATCATCTTCGGAAACGCCACCTCAGCTTGGGACAACTCCTGGTGGCCCACATCCCTCAGCGCCCCCCGGCACCGACTGAGCACGCCTGCAACCTAGGTATCATCCTTGACTCCTGTCTATCCATGACCTGCCAGATAAACCTAGTCACCTCCTCCTGCTGGCACACGCTCTGCAAACTCCAGAAAATCTTCAGATGGATCCCAGCAGACTGCCACAGGACAGTCACCCACGCCTTAGTCACAAGCAAGCTCGACTACAGCAGCACCCTCTACACCGGCACCTTGACTAGAAACACCCCAAAAATACAACTGAGCCAGAATGCCGCTGCCAGACTCATCCTGGACCTCCCACACTGAGAAACATATCTCCCAACACCTGAGGACCCTCCACTGGCTTCCGGTCAAGAAACAAATCACCTTCAAGCTACTCACCCACACGTAGAAGGCCATACACAACCACACAGGACCAGCCTTCCACCCCCCACTAGATCCCTCTGCTTCACCCAGCTGGCCCTGGCCACCACCCCTCGCATTCGTAAAACCACCACAGTAGGAAAATCCTTCACCTACATCGCAGCAAACAGCTGGAACAACCTCCCCCTGCACCTCAGACAAAGTCCATAGATCACCATCTTCAGGAAGAACCTCAAGATGTTGCTCTTTGGATGAGGCTGCCCTTGTACCTTGAGACCCTTATGGGTGAGTAGCCATGCTTTACAAAAACTGATTGCTTGATTGATTGCCTAGTATCTGTACTGTGTGAAAAATAATTAGCTCTGGCTTGTTTGCGTTGCTGTGTAAATGCAGAGGATTGTGGTCCGTGAAGGGGTGTGTTTTATAATGTCCTTTGCAGGTTTGTCCAGAGTGGCAGTGTGTGTCAGCTGTGTTGTTTTCAAATTCATCCAATGCACAGTTTTGTATTGCCTTGGTGTCTACGGACTGCTGTGGTTTAGTTCGCACTTGACTGGCCACCATGGCCCGACCCCCATTCAAGAGTCCTGGGAATGGCTCTTTCTCTGAGGGATCCCACCCTGGGACAGTTGTTTTCATTAACTATCAGGACTACCGGCAGGAAAAGCAAGTGTGCTCCCATCAGACAGAAGCTTGGTAATTGCTCCTGCAGGGAGGGGAAAGCTTTGTTTCCCTGCCTCCACTCTTGTGGGCAAAGAAACTTTGATTTCTCCCACAGGAGCAAGCACAAACTGCTTATCTCACCATAAAAGAGCGGGGAGCCAGGTGGGGCCACACTGGCACTGGCACTCTCACCACAGTCCCAAATGTCATGCTTTGTAGGTGTCCTGGTGTGCACCGGGGCACCTGCTTGCAATAGATAAGGCTTCATGGATGTGGTCCCTGGGACACTGGAAGTTCTGGGAAGGCAGTGCAATGCCCCCTCACCTTTTTTAGAATATGAAGTCCCAGAGATAGGGTCCTTGGGTCAAAGTGGCTCTGGGAGGGTAGCTGTTTTTCCCCTTCCTTTAAAATACACAAAAATGAAAGGGTCTTGGATTGGGGTCCTGTGGCCAATGGTGCCTCCCTCTCCTTTATTAAACAACCAGTGGCCAAGCTAAAAACTACGGGGGTCATTCCAACCCTGGCGGTCGGAGTTAAAGCTGCGGCCAAACCGCAAACAGGCTGGCGGGAAAAAAAATGGAATTCCGACCCTGGCGGAAACCGCCAACAGCGACCGCCACAACAACACACCGCCCGCCACGGCGGCACAAACAAACAGCGCGGCGGTCACCGCCAACAGACAGGCGGGAGACAATGTACCGCCCACTCTATCACAACCTACCAATCCGCCACCTTTTCCGGGGCGGTAGCCCCGCCGATAAAAACACGGCGGAAACGGCCATTTCAAAGAGAAAACGCTCACCTCCATACAGCCCATGAGGAATCAGGACATCATGGAACCCGAACTCCACATACTCCCAGCGATAGTGTTCCTACTCCTCTACCAGGAGCACGAACGCCGGCGCAGAAGACAACAGTGAGTACTGCACCTATGACACAGGGGAGGGTGGAGGGGAAATTATTACGGGTACACACATACGCGACACACCCACCCTCACCCTCACCCACTACAACACACACATCAATGCATAGCAACACATCAGAGTGACACCCCGCAAAACCCCCGGAAGAATGCAAATACAAAAGGAAATGATTCTAAACATTGGAATTGTATTACTGCCCAAAAAATATATATACACATCAAAAACTCTTATATACATAAATGTACAAGTCCGAGCATTGAAGCAGGCATTGTCCGTGGACCACTGGGCCCAAATCACATGGGCAAAGCCCACACAGGATACCTGACTCCAACAGAGAGAACACTGCAGGGGCATCAGATAGCAAAACTACAGGCACCTCAGGGGGAAGCGAAGGGGGGGCAGCTCAGCCAGATGAGTGCACAACGCCAGATCCACGAGGGGCCTCCATGGCCACTGTTCAATCCTGGGGAGTGCAAAGCCACAGTCTCACAAGTCCAGACAGTGGGTGGGCTTCCCACTGTTACATCCTGGGGAGTGCAAAGCCACAGTCTCACAAGTCCAGACAGTGGGTGGGCTGCCCACTGTTCCATCCTGGGGAGTGCAAAGCCACAGTCTCACAAGTCCAGACAGTGGGTGGGCTGCCCACTGTTCCATCCTGGGGAGTGCAAAGCCACAGTCTCACAAGTGGATAACAGTCTCCACTGGTACTGGAGGGGGCCTGGTGCCCAGAGTGCTTCGTGCAGCCCTGTCCGACACAGATGCGGGCCAGCCCCTGACGCTCATGGGCCAGCGGTACTTGAGATGAAGGGCCCAGTTCAGCGGTGCTTGAGACGGCGGTGCCCAGCACAGCGGTGCTTGAGATGAAGGGCCCAGTTCAGCGATGCTTGAGACGGCGGTGCCCAGCGCAGCGGTACTTGAGATGAAGGGCCCAGTTCAGCGGTGCTTGAGACGGCGGTGCCCAGCGCAGCGGTGCTTGAGATGAAGGGCCCAGTTCAGTGGTGCTTGAGATGAAGGGCCCAGTTCAGCGGTGCTTGAGACGGCAGTGCCCAGTGCAGCGGTGCTTGAGATGAATGGCCCAGTTCAGCGGTGCTTGAGACGGCGGTGCCCAGTGCAGCGGTGCTTGAGATGAAGGGCCCAGTTCAGCGGTGCTTGAGACGGCGGTGCCCAGCGCAGCGGTACTTGAGATGAAGGGCCCAGTTCAGCGGTGATTGAGACGGCGGTACCCAGCGCAGCGGTACTTGAGATGAAGGGCCCAGTTCAGCGGTGCTTGAGACGGCGGTGCCCAGCGCAGCGGTGCTTGAGATGAAGGGCCCAGTTCAGCGGTGCTTGAGATGAAGGGCCCAGTTCAGCGGTGCTTGAGACGGCGGTGCCCGAGATGAAGGGCCCAGTTCAACGGTGCTTGAGACGGCGGTGCCCAGCGCAGCGGTGCTTGAGATGAAGGGCCCAGTTCAACGGTGCTTGAGACGGCGGTGCCCAGTGCAGCGGTGCTTGAGATGAAGGGCCCAGTTCAGCGGTGCTTGAGACGGCGGTGCCCAGCGCAGCGGTGCTTGAGATGAAGGGCCCAGTTCAACGGTGCTTGAGACGGCGGTGCCCAGTGCAGCGGTGCTTGAGATGAAGGGCCCAGTTCAGCGGTGCTTGAGACGGCGGTGCCCAGCGCAGCGGTGCTTGAGATGAAGGGCCCAGTTCAGCGGTGCTTGAGACGGCGGTGCCCAGCGCAGCGGTGCTTGAGATAAAGGGCCCAGTTCAGCGGTGCTTGAGACGGCGGTGCCCAGCGCAGCGGTACTTGAGATGAAGGGCCCAGTTCAGCTGTGCTTGAGACGGCGGTGCCCACCACAGCGGTGCTTGAGATGAAGGGGCCAGTTCAGCAGTGCTTGAGATGAAGGGCCCAGTTCAGCGGTGCTTGAGATGAAGGGCCCAGTTCAGCGGTGCTTGAGACGGCGGTGCCCAGTGCAGCGGTGCTTGAGACGGCGGTGCCCAGCGCAGCAGTACTTGAGATGAAGGGCCCAGTTCAGCGGATCCGGCCATGGTGGGGAGGTCATTTGCCACCTGTCCTGTGGCTGGCGGGGCCCTCCTGCCCATCTGTCCTGTGGCTGGCGGGGCCCTCATGGGCTGCAGTGCCGGGCCTGTTGTTGGCCTCCTGCCCACCTGGGATGGGGCTGGCGGGGCCCTCCTGCCCAGCTGGGCTGATGGCGGTGTTGTCGGGCTTGCTGCCCTTCCCAGCCTTCCCTGATCGCCTGTGGCCCTTCCCCACCTTGGGCGGTGTGCCAGCTGTCTCCACATTTCCTGCCGCAGCCATGGTAGGGGTTTTAGTCCCTGGTGTTTTCAGCCTCTCGCGCCGGCCACTGCCTATCTTGGGATGTTTCTCCGGGGGTGGGCTGCCCGTGCCTTGGCTTTGTACCGAACTGGCTGCCATGGAGGGTGGGGCACTCCACAGTCCATGGCAGACTGTGATGACAGGGGCCGGTTTTGTCGTGGCTGAGGTGCTGACTGTAGTCCTATGACATGGCCGGGGTGGGGGACTTGGTGGAAAGAGGTTGAGTTTGGACAGGAAAAGCTTTTTAGGAGCAGTGGGATGGGTAGGTGTAGTGGGTATGGGAGTGGAGGAAGAGGTTGTGGTTGTAGGAGTTTTAAGTCTGGTGTCTTTGGGTGCAGGTGCTTGGGCTGGAGGCTGTCGTGAGGTGGATGGCTGTTGGGTGGGTGGCTGCCTGCGTTTGTGTATCTTGGAAGAGGGGGTCACAGACACACTGGGAGAGGACACAGGGGACGTGTAAATGGTAGTGGGGGTGGTGAGTGCACGTGTGCGAGGGGTGCTGGTGTGTGTGCTGGTGATGGACGTATTGGCTGAAGATGTTGTGCATGCAGGTGTGAGTGGAGACGTGACAGGGAGGGAGGAGGGAGACGAGGAGGAGGGGGACACAGTGGAGGCAGTGGGTGTTGGTATGTCTGTATGTGGATGTTGCTTGTGTGAATGCCTGTGTGATGTGTGGTGCTTATGTCTGGCTGAGCTTCCCTTGGGTGTTGAGGTGTGTGCAGGCTGGTCTGATGGTGTGTCTGGGATAGGCAGAGGTACAGGTGATAGGGTATGGGTGGAGGAAGTTGGAGGGGGGAGGCTAGAGACAGGGACAATGGCTGCCATCAGTGCTCGGCCAGAGTCTGAAACGATCGCTGAAGGGCAGCCTGACCAGAATGAATGCCCTCCAGGTATGCATTACTCTGGTGCACCTCTCTTTCGACACCTGGATGGCATTCAAAATGGTAGACTGCCCAACAGTGAGCGTCCTCAGGAGGTCAATGACCTCCTCACTGAGGGCAGCAGGGGTGACTGGGGCAGGGCCTGAGGTGCCTGGGGCGAAGGAGATGCCCACCTTCCTGGGTGAGCGGGCACAGGGCAAACGCTGAGGGGCTGCTGGGAGGGCAGTGCTGGTGCGGTGGGTGGCGGCTGTACCTGTTGTTGCGGAGGGCACAGATGTTGCCGCCACCACAAGGGAGCTCCCTTCAGAGGACGAGTCTGTGTCACTGATGTCTGCCCGAGTTCCCGCTGTGGAGCTCCCATCGCCCTCTGTCCCACTGGTGAATTCGGAGTCCGTTGCATGGTCCTCCATGGCCATGTGGGATGCATCTCCCTCGTGCTCCGATGCCACTGCTCCTCCGCCTGATGATGCTAATGCACACATGAACAGGAAGACCACAAAAAAGAGGGGGGGAGAAAATAAAGACATGTTGAGTGCATGCATTGGCGACACCGTTGGCGGACAGGACAGACACAGAAGCCCCCTGCACTACTCCGCACACTTTGGGTCGACTACTCAATCCGTGGGACATGGCCTACAAGCCTATGGACGACATCTGCACACATAGATGACACAGGCCCATGAATAGCTGTACTTGGCACCCTACAGAGGTGGGGGGCGGGGGCACAGGGCCATGCCTTACGGAGGGGCCTAGTCTACAGAAATCGCCCTGACCTAGGGATACCCACAGCCCTCCTCCCCCACCCAGACACCTCCACTGCGCGCAAAGTCACCAGGATGAGAGTGTACTCACCCCCTTGTGTCTGCTGTGATGTCCTCACGTGCCCATCCAAATCAGGGAAGGCCACCGCCAGGATCCGTGACATCAGGGGGGTCAAAGTCCGACTGGCACCCCTCCCACGTTGGGTGGCCATCCCCAGCTGAGCCTCCGCCGTCTTCCTGCTCTAGCGGCGGATGTCCTCCCATCTCTTCCGGCAGTGATGCCCCGTCTGTGGTGGACCACCAGGGTCCGGACGTCCTTGGCGATGGCACGCCAAATATCGATCTTCTGGTGGGCGCTGACCTATGTGAAATATACAGGGGGAGAAAAATAGTCATCACCTTCTGCATGCTCAATGTGAGTGGCCCCCCATCCCTACCCTTGCCATGTGGCACATGCTCTCACCGTCATTTGATGCATGCCTCAATCGCTCCCCTCCCCACCATCTTTCATCCACCCCACTCAACACAGGCATTGCCCACAAAGCATGGTCCCAGTGTACTTACCTGTTGGTCTGGAGGACCGTAGAGTAGCGCGTACTGGGGGAGGACCCCATCCACAAGTTTTTCCAATTCCTGAGCAGTGAAGGCAGGGGCCCTTTCCCCAGTCGCATGAGCCAT
This sequence comes from Pleurodeles waltl, assembly GCF_031143425.1. Taxonomy (NCBI): domain Eukaryota; kingdom Metazoa; phylum Chordata; class Amphibia; order Caudata; family Salamandridae; genus Pleurodeles; species Pleurodeles waltl. Next base: position 1,017,436,399 of record NC_090447.1, on the reverse strand, counting down.
TGTCTCTTCCAGACCGAGGTCACAGCAGCACTTGCAGTGTAGGTCCTCTCCTGTCGAAGATCAGATATCAAGTGATTAAGCAGATATAAAATGGCGGCCACGCCCGCGGCGGTGCGTACCGCGGCGGTGCGTACCTCGACCGCCGGCGCACATCGTCATTGGCTCCTGAGACCCATAGGGTTCAATGTTAACCAATGCTGCTTAGCGCCGCGGTCTTCGACCGCCTACCGCCACGGTGTGCCACGCCAGCGCATTTACCTCACATCCCATTGTCGCACTTCACAGCTCAGGCAGCCGCCATTTCAGGGGCCCACATGGCTTACTTTCTACTGCGTCACACATACGTAGGCCTTGCATCAACACTCATACAAACCATTCAATGGATTGAGAATCGTGTTATGTGCAAGCTGTGGTTACGTACCTGTGGTTTGATTGACTCTGTGCTCGCTGTTGTCCTTCATAGGCACCATCAGCTGGGACATGCGAGGAGATGGCGGAATCTTCCTGTGTACAGACCGTTGGTGGACCTGTCGACAATGGAGGAAAGACATGTCATACTGACATACAGGCTTGACCGAGCCACTATTCATGAACTGTGTGCCCAGCTGGAGCCAGACCTGATGTCACCAATCCGCCAACCCACAGGGATCCCCCCTCAAGTGCAGGTGCTGTCAGTGCTCCATTTCTTTGCAAGTGGGTCATTTCAAACAACAGTGGCCATATCATCAGGGATGTCCCAGCCTATGTTTTCCAAGGTGTTGTCCAGAGTGTTGTCTGCCCTGCTGAAACACATGCGCAGCTACATCGTTTTCCCTGAGGTGGGGGATTTGCCTAAAGTGAAGGGTGATTTCTATGCCCTTGGACATATCCCCAACATCATAGGTGCAATTGATGGGACCCATGTGGCTTTGGTTCCCCCACAGAGGAGTGAACAGGTGTACAGAAACAGGAAGAGTTATAATTCGATGAATTTACAGATGGTGTGTTTGGCAGACCAGTACATCTCCCATGTTAATGCCAAGTTCTCTGGCTCAGTGCATGACGCGTACATCATGCGGAATATCAGCATCCCTTACGTGATGGGTCAACTCCAGAGGCACCGTGTGTGGCTAATTGGTGACTCTGGTTACCCCAACCTGTCATGGCTACTGACCCCAGTGAGGAATCCCAGGACAAGGGCAGAGGAACGGTACAATGAGGCCCATGAGCGAACTAGGAGGGTGACCGAGCGGACCTTTGGCCTCATGAAGGCCAGGTTCCGCTGCCTCCATATGACAGGTGGTTCCCTATTCTACTCACCAAAGAAGGTGTGCCATATCATCGTGGCCTGCTGTATGCTTCACAACCTGGCTTTGCGAAGACAGGTGCCTTTTCTGCAGGAGGATGGTCCAGATGGTGGTGTTGTAGCACCTGTGGAGCCTGTGGAGAGTGAAGACGAGGAAGCCGAAGAAGACGACATAGACAACAGGACCACAGTAATACAGCAGTATTTTCAATGACACACAGGTAAGAATCCACACCGGCATATTACATATACTTAAACACTACTACCTCTCTACTGTCCGTCCTTTCCCCCAGTGTATGGTAACTGAGTTGTGACTTTCCCTTCCAATTTCAGAGATGTGGGCCCCATTGCGTGACATCTGCTTTGTTTCCCCATGGACTACAGCTGTGTGACAGTGGTATGTTGGCATCACAATGTAAATAAGCATTTTGGCACAGTAATGTCTAATACATTTGTACAAAATCACAGCCAGACTCCTGATTGTTTTGTGCAATAACTGTGTTTATTACAGTGCTCTATATTGGTGGGTGGTTGCAAATCGGTGAGGGGTGATGGTGGAGGATTGTCCATGGCAGAGTTCAGACTATTTGTATCACAGGTGCATTGTCCAAATGGCTGTGGAAAGTGGAGCAGGGGCAGTTTAAGGATGGACAGGGTGACAATGTGGGGCAGTGGGATGACAATCAGGGAGGTATCCTTTCCTGGCGGGGGTCTTGGCATCTTACTCTGTCTTCTTCCTGGATCTCAGGGCCCGCTTGAGGGGTGGTTCTCCTTCTGCAGGGGGTGGGGTGCTGGTGGCCTGTTGGTCCTGTGGCGGGCCTCCTGTCCACTAGCGCCGGCAGAGGTGGTAGGCAGTTCTTGGTCCATGCTAGTGTCAGGGGCCCTTTGTGGTGCCACAGTGTCCCGCAATGTGGTGACTACCTGATTCAGAGCCCCTACAATGGTGCCCAGGGTGGAACTGATGGTTCGTAGTTCCTCCCTGAACCCTAAATACTGTTCCTCCTGCAGGAGCTGGATCTCCTGAAACCTGGCCAGGACCGTCGCCATCGTCTCCTGGGAATGATGGTAGGCTCCCATGATGGAGGAGAGGGCCTCGTGGAGAGTGGGTTCCCTGGGCCTGTCCCCCCCGTCGCACAGCAGCCCTCCCAGTTCCCCTGTTTCCCTGGGCCTCTGACCCCTGGACCGTGTGCCCACTACCACTGCCCCCAGGTCCCTGTTGTTTTTGGGGTGGTGGGTTAACTTGGGTGCCCTGTAGTGGTGGACACACCGCTGATTGACGTGTCTTGGGGACAGAGGGATGGGCCCGCTGGGTGGGTGCTGTGCTGGTGTTCCCAGAGGGGGGAAGGTCTGCTGTGGCCTGTGGCTGTCTGAGGGGAACCGACTGTCCCGAGGTCCCCGATGGGCCGGGCTGGTCATCTAGATCCAGGTCGACAGAGGTGCTGTCATCACTGATGGCCTCTTCTGGGGGTGGAGTGGACATTTGTGGACCCTCCTGCGCGGTGACGTGGCGTTCGGGTCCTGCAGGGGTATAAATGGATGGTTATTGCATCTGTGTGTGCCATAGCGTGCAATGGGTGGGTGCCCGTGTACCCCAGTGCTGGCATTTGTGTGTGGGGGCTTTTGTGACGGTGGTTTGGGGGGGGATGGGGATGTGCAGTGAGCATGCTTTGGTGATGGGTGTCCATGCTTTGTGGTCGCATGCAGGGCTTGGGGTTGGGATGGGTGGGTTGTGATGGTGAGACATTTGCAAGGAGTAAGTGTGATGGGGGTGAGGGTGAGGGTGGGGGTATGAGTTGGCATGCTGGTGGGGTGGGGGGATGAAGTAGTGAAGATGAGACTTACCAGAGTCCATTCCTCCAGATACTCCTGCGAGGCCCTCAGGATGCAGGATCGCCAAGACCTGCTCCTCCCATGTTGTAAATTCTGGGGGAGGAGGTGGGGGTCTGCCGCCAGTCCGCTGCACCGCGATGTTGTGCCTGGATACCATTGAACGCACCTTCCCCCGTAGGTCGTTCCACCGCTTCCTGATGTCGTCCCTATTTCTTGGGTGCTGTCCCACAGCGTTGACCCTGTCAACTATTCTGCTCCATAGCTCCATCTTCCTGGCAATGGTGGTTTGCTGCACCTGTGTCTCGAAGAGCTGTGGCTCTACCCGTACAATTTCCTTCACCATGACCCTGAGTTCATCCTCAGAAAACCTGGGGTGTCTTTGCAGTGCCATGGGGTGGTGTGGGTGATGTGTGGGGTGGATTGTGTGGTGCTAAGTGTGGTGATGTGTATTGGTGTGTTGTGTGAAGTGCGTGGTAATATTGCTGGGTGAATGTAATATGCGCGTCTGGGTGCTCGGTTCTCTATTTCTCTGTGAGTGGTCCCGATTCTCTAGGAGTGGAGGTTTGTGGGTGATGTGGGTGTGTGTTTTATATTTAATTGGGTGTGTGGGAGTGGTGTGTGTATGTGTATCAGATGTGTGTGTTTCAAATTGTCCAATGTGGCTGTGTTTTGTAAGTGTGCGTGTATTTTGAGCGCGGCGGTGTGTACCGCCAATAGAATACCGCGGTTGAAAGACCGCCGCGTGGATTCGTGTGTCGTGATAGTGTGGGCGTATTTCTGTTGGCGTGACGTTGGAGGTTTGGTCATCTGCAGTTTCTCACTGGCCTTTGGTGTGGCGGACTTTTGTGGATGTCTGTATTTTGGCGGTTTGCCTGTTGTGGGTCAGAATGACCGTGGCGGTTTACCGCGGCCGCGGCGGTATGTTGGCGGTCTTCTGACAGCGTTAAGCAGCTTTTACCGCCAGGGTTGGAATGACCCCCAATATGTCTTTTCGGAGGCAGAAACAATTGTGAGAAGTCTTTATGAAAACTGCAGCTTTTTAGACTTTTACTAGATATACCTCCCAAGTCAGACTCAAATGCTGTCTGTCAAAAGGGTGCAATAACTCTTGTTGATACCAAGAGGCACATTTACACAAAGCATCAAGACAACTTGCTGCAGTTTGTGACAGGGAGAGGTCAGGAATGAGCCATATCTGCAGAGACATGGCACATTCTTGCTCTCCATCTGCACTGGTGTGCTGAGTGTAACCTAGCCCCAATGCATGCACCCTTGCACCATGGTGCAAAGGTGCCTGCCTTACATCCAGGATTGTTTTTGTGAAGGAAGAGACACTTTCAAACAGTCATCAGAGGCTATTTCCTCCTTCTACATGTGCTGCAGAATGGAGCACATGTAGAAGAAGAAAAATGAGGAGAAATGAACATATTTCTCCTCTTTATGACTCACCTAGAAAGGTATAGGAACACCCACACTCCTCCCATGGAGCGCCTTCCCAGGGCAGAGAAATGCAAGGCAGAAACTTGCACTGCTTTGTGTTACTCCATAAATACTAAGCCATGCAGAGTCATGCAAGATGGCTTTGTATTGCTTGGTAAATCTTATTGAAGCCCTTGGGTTGCCTTGTCCTGCCTTGTGCAACACAATGGCAATCCAAAGGCTTTGTGAATCTGGGCCTAAATGTCACTCTCAACTAAGATGCAACTGCCTAAAATGTCCTTTGCAAAGTTGAGGGAGTTTGGTTCAGTGACAGCCCTTAATTTAAGAACAGTGGGGGGTGGGCAGGACACACAGGCACACAGGGACACATGCATACTCAGACTCATTCATTCACACATGCGCGCTCACACACATCCATTCACAACACTCATTTTCAAATATTCAAGCATACCTGCATGTACGCACCAAATAGTCATTTAAAAAAAGAAACACACACAGAGGCCTTTTCTCAGCCTGACATACACTCTTCTTAAGGGGCAAAAGGTAGGAGGTGTGGCCACTCAGCCCCAAAGGATGGGCAGTAGCTGGTGTAGCTTAAACATAAAAATGTACAGATCCACTTTTGCTACTCCAATGAAGCTTTCATATTCTTTCCTGAAAGTGCAATTTCATAAGTCATGACTAGGTGTCCCTCAAAAATGAAATGCAAAAGTATTGAATTTCTTACATGAAGGCGCAGTTCCAGTAGTCCTTACATCGTATCCCTATTGAATCAGATACAAAAACATTTAAATTCCTAAATGAAACTGTGGTTTAACTACTGATTAGTAGGTGTCCCTCACAAATCAAATGCAAATGTATTGACATTGTTACACAAAGCTGTAGTTCTACTAGTCATTACTAGATGTACCTCACAAATCAAATGCAAAAGCATTCACAGTCTTTTGTGAAGGTATACTTCCACAAGTTATTACTAGAAGTCAAATGCAAAAGTTTTTAAAATTTGCAGCTGCAGTTCCACTAGTCATTACTAGGATACCCTTAAATTACGTGCAAATGCATTGACATTGTTATGAAGGTGCAGTTCCACGCATTGTTAGTATGGGGCATATTTACGAGTCTCTTGTGCCACTGTTGCATCACATTTTGTGATGCAATGACAGCGCAATTCTTGCAACCATGTCTATGAAGCCAAGCAGATCCACTTCACATACCTTGAACAGCCTCAAAGATATGGAGTAAGGCAAGGCAATGCAAATTGCTGAGTTGCCTTACTATGTACAGGGGAGGCTTTCTATGGGCATTGTGGTGGATTTTCCCACACAACAACAATGGATTTTGACATATCCCTAGATTTACAGGAACTTGTATACCTTGGGATGTATCAAAACCTTACGCCTCCCCAGGGGAGGCACTACAAAGAGAAATATATTTATCTTAGTTTTTTCCCCTTTCTATGTGTGCTGCATTCTGCAGCACACATAGAAAGAGGAAAAGGCCTTTGAGGATTGTTTTTGTGCAGGAAGGTGTCCTTTTCTACACAAAAGCAGTGTGCAATGCAGACACCCTTGCCTCATGGTGCAAGGGTGCCTGTGTTGGTGCTTGGCAACTGTTAGAAATGGGGTCTCTAGTTGGCAGTCGGCTTGTACCCCCTCCAAGTAGGGACCCTCACTCTAGTCAGGATAACGGAGATACCCGCTCAGATAACCCCTGCTCACCCCCTTAGTAGCTTGATACGAGCAGTTAGGCTTATCTCAGAAGCAATGTGTATAGCATTTGAACATAACACACAGTAATACATTGAACACACCACAAGTGGACACCACAACAGTTTTAGAAAAATATCCAACATTTATCTGTGTAAAACAAGACCAAAATGAGAAAATTCCAACATACAGATATGAATGTTGTAAGATTTAACTTAAAAATACAGTTCCTTGAAGTTGAAAGCTCCACCTAGTGCCATCACAGCATTGTGATCAACAAAACCAACAGTTCAGGCCAGCCACAGCATTGTGGGCCAGCTACGGTGTCAGGAAGACCTGCAAACAGTACCTTTGGATTTCCAGGGCATCCTGATCCTTAGGATGGGATCTGGAGAGCAGCATCGCTGCTGTTGTGGTGTCAGTTTCGAAGTCAGTGCGGGGGTCGTCAGGCCCTTGAAGTCGCATGCATTGTGGATCGAACTCTGGGCTGATAAAGTCAGGATGGCGTCTTATGCTGCGGTGCAAAGCAGGACGATGCAACGTGTGGTGCCTACAGGTCATGGTGCAGGCAGGAGCTCGGTGACAACGTCCAGCGGCATCAGTGAGACCAGGGCTGCAGTGTGAAATGGGGCGTGTGACGTGCGGTGTCACCAGGTCACGATGCTGGCAGTGTTATCGTCATTGCTGAAGTGCTGTCATCGATAGGCCCAAGTTGGTGGTGTGACGCTGGATGGGCTCTGTGCGGCATCCATGGGTCACGGTGCAGTCAAGGACGTCTGTTGACGACACTGGAGTCGATGGTGCTTACGTCAGTGGGCCAGGGCTGCTGTCCAGGACTGGAAAGTGCTTCATGTTGCTTGCAAGATGTGTCCACAGGTCACAGTGCAGGCAGTGGCGCGAGTTTCAGCAGAAACGGCATCGTTGGGGATGCCCAGGCTGCCATGTGAGCAAGACAATGCTGACGTGAGAGGCCCACAGGTCGCAGCTCGGTGAAATCGTCCGATGATGGCATCTGTGAGACCACGGTCACGGTACAAAGCGGGACAGTGTGGCTCTGCGCTGCGTCAACAGGTCACGGTGCAGGCCAGTGGCGTTGTTGCCAGCATTGCAGTGGTTTTTCTCCTTGAACAGCACAAAACACACAGTTCCCATTGCTGTAGGAAGATAACACTGAGGTTTTTGATATCCCTGAGACTTCCAACAGGAGGCAAGCTCTACTCCAAGCCCTTGGAGAACTTTCTCAAGCACAATACACAGCAAAGTTAGCCCTTTGCTCTTTTGTATGGGAGAAGCAGCAACTGTAGGCCATTCCAGCAAAGCAACACAGCAAAGGGACAATACTCCTCCGCCAGCTCTTCAGCTCTTCTCCTTGTCAGAGGTTTCTCTTGATTCCAGAAAGATTATAAGAGTCTCAGGTTTTGGGTCCACTACTTATACCCAGTTCTGCTTTGAAGTAGGCAAACTTCTAAAGAAATTATCTGTTGTTGACAAGATCATGCCTTGCCCAGGCCTGGCCCCAGACACACTCCAGGGGGTCTGAGGCTGCATTCTGTGAGGGCAGGCACAGCCCTTTCAAGTGTAAGTGACCACACCTCCCTTCACTCTATCCCAGACGGCTCATCAGGATATGCAGGCTACACACCAGCACCTTTTGTCACTGTCTAGAGGGAATGCACAAACAGCCAAACTGTCAAACTGACCCAGACAGGGAATCCACAAAATGACAGAGTCACAGAATTGTTTAAGCAAGAAAATGCCCACTTTCTAAAAGTACACAAAAGAAACAAGAGCCAACATTGTAATTGACTTGGTAAAAATTATTATTTACAATCAGAAGGAAAAAACAATTACCTCCACCTAGCATTCATATATGACATTTATCCAGATCAATTGTAATTGAATAACATTTCTTGCACACAGAAAAACAAATACAAAAGTCAGCAATTACCTCATATAAAAAGGTTTTTGGGCACTGCACACACATTACATACATCAAAAACATATGACAAGATACAAATTGAAGAACACAAATTGATACAAACAATCATCCAAAAATTCAGGTTCTGCACAAACTTGAAAGAGAGGGAACTCAGAGCCTAACTCATTTGCAACATTTTTAAGGTTGCTCCTTAAAGAGCAGAAAGGCACAGAGGCGCTAATTTAAGTCTTTGTAGTAGCTCAATTAGCACTATTAAAGAAGATATGGCCTTCAGGGAGAATTCAAAGCATTGTCGTGTATTGTACATCATTTTTGTTTGAGCAACTTAGTCTCTGAAACAGAACATGAAAATCTCCAGAGGGACATGGCAGAGGGCTGCAGCTGAAGACAAATACAAGAGGTCAGATACCTCTTTGGCAAGGGACTGCTGGAATGGATTTACTGCTGCTGAGAAGACTATTGATTAAAGTCTCCTCCTGGTTCTCAGAGCAGTTTTTAGCCAAAAAGTCCCCACTGTTGGATTGCGGCTATCTGGACACCTTTACCATGTAGGAAGGTATTAAGTGGTTTGGGGGTTAGTCCTCACCAAGTAATACTCTTACAGTACCCCAGAGACGGTCCTTGGACTCACATTAGTGAATCCTTAGCGCAGTTCTGGTAGTGTGGCAAAGAGGAGTCAGCCTTTACTTAGAGGAACAAATGTTAAGTATTTCACACACAAACATGGACAATAAGTAATTGACACGACTCAAAAGAAATCCAACACCAATTTACAAATATAGAGCTTACTTATATAACATTTTGACACCAAAATGAACAGCCCGGTAGAACTGGAGATATTGATATTAGAAGCAATAGAAAATCACTGCAGACATGACATTGAAACATTACATTGAAGTTGAAGGGAATATGTCATATGTTGCAAAAATGCACTTAAAAGGCGAGTTGCAAGCAACCCTTCCGGGGTTAGGTCCCTGGGGCCAGATTACAACAGTCAGAGCAGTTTTACCTTGCCCGTGGTATCTGGGTGCAGACGTTTCTTGGCTGTCAGTGATGCTAAACGGGACTCGCACTGAAGTAAATGGCAGGGATTCCACTGGTGGCAAATGACCACTTAGAGGTGAAGCTGCAGGGAACTCTTGCAGGGTTAATGTTGTGCAGGCTCTGGGACCAGGCCACAACAGTCAGTTCACTTCTACCAGGCCATGGGGTCCGGGTGTAGAGTTGTCCTGGCTGTCCGTCAGAAGAGATGAGATTCAGCTAAGGGTGAAGGTTGATCAGGCATTTTCCAGTCTGTTGCCTCAGGGATGTCCCTTAAATGCCGGATCAAGTACAGTTAGGGATGTGTAGACTAGTGGCCAATGGGCAGCTTACTCCTACAGTTAATCCTCCTCTGAGATGACCACATCCGGTGGGGTAGGTGACCTTTAGCTACTCAGAGTCCCCTATTAAGCCACTCCTAAGATGGCAGAAATTAAAATTTAGTGTACAGACTGGGCTGCTGACCCTAGAGATGTGGTGAGCCCCTTCCTACATACCTAATTTTCTACCTATTCATGAGCATATGTGCCTGAGGGCAGGGGGGAGGACTGTTTCCTCACTGAAAGACAGAACTGATGGCTATCTAGTGCAGTGAAGCCTTTGAAGCTCACTGCCCAGATGGCTCTATTAACTAGCCCAGCTAGGGGGCAGGAAGTGTGATCTCCTTCCTGCCTCAGTCTGTTGTTCTGACCTCTAGGAGCACCCAGGCTTTTGGGAAGGAGGTCAGAACTCTGTCTTGGTGGCAGCAAGTGCAGGACAAAGTGTAGGATGCTTGGCCCGAGCACAAAGGAAGGTAGCAAACAGGTGGGCCAGCTCCAGTGTGCCATCTAGGTGCAAGCCAGCTCTTCCTTGACATGTGAATTGTGTTGGGGGAGAGAAGCCAAGCTGTTTGACACCAAACTTGATAAACCTAGGCACTACCATAATGGAGCTAGCAGCCCTGGGCACCCGGGGCTTAAGTCCAATGTTAATTTATGGACCTGCCTACACTCATAGTACACCTTACTGGAAAGGATGCTGTAGAGACATTGAAACTTGTGCTTATATTTCTGACCCTTAAATATAATGCACTTGCCTCTTGGACTGAAGAGGCCTACCAAAGGGGTGTCTGGCATGCATATAAGACAGTGCATGGGACTGTGCTACTCTTGGTAAGGGCACAGCTGCAATTGAGCAGTGTGCACTGCTTTGGCAGTCTCCAATAGCAGGGCTGCCACTTGTACTTTTGGGGTGGGTTGCCCATGGTTGCACAAGTTTGTGCTTCTTCCCTGGGGCACTTGATTGCCACCTATGCCTTGGATCTTCTTGATACCACCTACTAGGACCTTACAAGAGGGTAAAGTATTGCAAAACATGTTGACATAACAATTTAGGAAGAGAGCACAGGCACTTCTGCCAAGTTAGCAGGCTTCCAGTGTACAGTCATACACGTCAGCATTGGGGGCAAAAAGTGGGGTTGCCCATACAAAAAGGACCACTTTCCTATATGACCACCCCAGATGAAAAGGTATGAGCAACTAACCTACACCCTGGTAGTTCTCACGGTCTAAGTGGAAGAACCTGGAACGGCCATCTGCATTGGCATGTTCAGTGCCTGGTCTTTGTTCTACTGTAAAGTCCATACCCTGTAGGGAAATGGACCACCTCAACAGTTTGTTGATTCCCCTCTCATTTGCCTCAGCCATCTGAGAGGCCTGTGGTTGTTTTGAACTTTGAAGTGGGTCTCAAACAGGCATGGTCACAGCTTTTTTAGGGACCAAACTGCAGCAAAGGCTTCCCTCTCAATGACACTCCGACGTTGCTCTTAGGGAGGAGTAGCCTGCTGATATATGCAACTGGTTGACCCTGCCTCCCATCATTTGTTTGTGCTAACACTGCCCCAGTCCCATGTTCAGAAGCATCTGTCTACCCAGTTAACTCCTTGGTATAGTAAGGTGTTTATGCACAGGTGCTGAACACATAGGCACTCATTATGAATTTGGGGTGTGGTGGAGGCTGCCTGCAAAATTCAAACCGCAGAGACCGCCTGTGTGGTCCAAGCGCTGTTGGCCCTATTTGAAGTTCACTGCAGGGCCGGTGGGTAGAAACAGTGTTTCCACCCGCCAGCCCTGCAGTGAACAGGGCCTTCAAATTGTAGCCATCTCATAATCGAGCCCGCAGCAATATGGCAGTTCAGCGGGTGCAGAAGCACCCGTCGTGCATTCTACTGCCTGTAATTCGGGCACTGGAATGCACGATGAAGCTGTGCATGGGGGCCCCTGACAACCCCATTCCGTCAGCCTTTCCATGGCTCGTAATCTGGCAGGCACCACTGCAGTGCTGCCTTGGCAGATTACAACCGCTGGGACCATTGGGACCACCGTTACCACCAGGCTGGCGGCTGGCGGCAACCTGGCAGTGTCGGCGGTCCGACCGTGGCTGCTCCGCCACAGTCGTAATGTGGCAGTCAGACCGCCGCTCCTGCAGTGGTCCGACCACCACCGTGAATCGTCTTTTTCAGGGTATCAAAAGCCTTTTGACATCCTGCAATCCAAATGACTTTCTTAGACTGCTTTTTAGAGGTAGGTTCAGTTTTGAGAGTTACAATGGTCCCATATCTCTTCAGATACCTTCTTTAACACCTAATCAATCCAAGTAAGGCCCAGACCTGAGTCTGGGTCTTGGGGTGCTTCCAGTGCAGTGCTTGGGTTGTATAGGTTGTACTTGGCCTCCACCTACAACATGGGCCAGGTACACCACAGAACTCTGCCCTAGCTGGCACTTACTGGCCTTGATAGTTAGAATTGCAGCAATGTCATCCAGATATCCTGCACTAAAGTCATCCAGGCCTGAGACAATTGGATTCACCAACCTTTGGAAGGTTGAATGTGCATTTTTTAATCCAAAGGGCATCACAGTAATCTGGTAGTGGACCTCAAGGGTGGAAAATGCAGACCTCCCTTTTGCTCCCTGGATGAGACCAATTTGCCAATACCCTGAGGTAAAGTCAAAGGTACTTAGGAAATTGGCTGCACCTAACCTATCAATCAGCTCATCCGCCCTGGGGATAGGATGAGCATTGAGATCTCTACAAGTGCTTGATAAGCTCCTGGCTTTCCTCAAGATTTGTGTTCACTTTCTTCATGTACTCTGCCATGCGAGAACTCAGGCCTAGCACAAAATCTACAATGTCCTCTTAGGGCTCTTTGAGAGGCCTCTCCCATCCTTCCCTTACAGGACTCGGTGGAACCTTTACAGAATGACTAAACAAAAGTTCAAAAGGGCTGAACCCATCCCACATTTGTGGTACCTCTCTGTGTGTAAATAACAGGCAAGGTAACAGGACATCCCACCTCCTTCTGAGTTTGTTAGGGAGTCCTTTTATCATGCCTTTTAGGGTCTTGTTGAGTTTTTCAAATAACACATTTGTTTGGGGATGATAGGTGGTTTTAAACTTGTAACTCACCCCACACTTATCCCACATGGCCTTCAGATAGGCAGACATAAAATGAGTATCTCTATTTGACACCACCTCTTTAGGAACCCCCCCTGGTGAAAATAACAATTAGGGCCTTTGCTCCTGCAGAGACAGTTGCAGTCCTAAGAGGAGTTGTCCCTGGATACCTAGTCGTGTGGTTGACTACTACTAAAATAAAATGATTTCCTGATGCAGTTTGAGGGTCATGTGTCCCACAATGTCAGTCCCCACCCTCTCAAAAGAGATCCCAACCACCGGTAGTAGAATTAAGGGAGCATTTTGGTGTGTGTGTGTCTTACCATTGGCCTGGCAGGTCACACAGGAGTGGCCATACTCCTTCAATTTTCTAGACACCTGGGGCCAATAAAAATAGGCAACCAACCTGTCCCAGATGTCCAGTTAAGTTGATGTCATGGGGCTAATGTGAGGATAAACTCTCTGTACTTTCGTGACACCACCACTTTTCTGAATGCCCCTGATTTGGAGTCCCTGGCATCAGTGTACAGAAGCTGATCCCACCATGTAGGAAAGTACCCTCTTTTTACCAAGGTTACCCACATTTTCTGCCTGATGTCAGTGTGCTTGACTGTGTTCACTGGGATCCTGATAACGAGGACCCCAGTGATTATGCTCTCTCTCCTCTAAATTGTGTTGTTGAATACTGGTAACCCAGTATTTCACCCAAAATGGGCTTACTGGTGCCCCCTTATAAGTCCCTAGTATATGGTACCTAGGTACCCAGGGTATTGGGGTTCCAGGTGATCCCAATGGGCTGCCCCATTTCTTTTGCTACCCATAGGGAGCCCATGCACAGACTTCTACAGGACTGCCACCCTTTCACTGCCATTTACAATGTACCTGGACACCAATAAGTCACCCCTAAAGCAGGCCCTCCAGCCGCGAGGGCAGGGTGCAGAGTGCCTGTATGTGAGGGCACCCCTGAACTAGCAGAGGTGCCCCCACGACCCCCAGGACCATTTTCCAGGACTTTGTGAGTGCAGGGGCACCATTTAATACATTTACTGGACTTAGGTCACTACCTGGGTCCAGCTACATAATGGTAACTCTGAATATAGGCATGTTTGGTATCAAACATGTTGGAATCATACCCTAACGACTATGCAAGCATTGATTGTATGATTCCATGCACTCTGTGGGCTCCTTAGAAGACCCCCAGTATTGCCACTCCAGCCTTCTGAGGTATTCCAGGCAGCTCCAGCTGCCGCCACCTCTCATACAGGTTTCTGCCCTCCTGTTGCTTGAGCAGCTCAAGCCAAGGAAGGCAGAACAACCCTTTGGAAATAGGTGTTACAGGTTTGGGATGGGTAGCCTCCACAAGCCACTGGAAATGCTTTAAAGGGCACATTTGTTGCCCTCCTTCCATAATCCAGTCTACACCCGTTCAGGGACCCCTAGTCCCTGCTCTGGCATAAAACTGGACAAAGGAAAGGGGAGTGACCACTCCCCTGTCCATCACCACCCCAGGGATGGTGCTCAGAGCTCCTCCAGAGGGTCTCTGGGTTTTGCCATCTTGGATTCCAAGTTGGCAGGGGACTCTGGGAGCATCTGAGTGGCCAGTGCCAGCAGGTGACGTGAGAACCTTCTCCTGGTAGGTGCTTACCTGTTTAGCTGACCAATCCCCCTTTCAGGGCTTTTCAGGGTCTCTCTTTTGGGTGGTTTTTCAGATTTCCATTGCAAGACTCCAGCAGGAATCCTCTGCATCCTTTACTTCATCTTCTCACCGAGGAAACAGCATCTGGACCGTCCAGGAGCTCTAGAAACTGCAACAAGAAGCAAAGACGACTTCTGCAGTATTGTATCTTCAGCTCCTGCTAGCAACTGTTTTGCAGACGTGCATCTTAAGAGGACAGCCTATCTTCAGCCTGCACCAGAAGAATGAAGGAATCTCCCTTGGAGTAAAAGAGTCACTCCTCTACTCCAGCAGGCATCTCTCTGCAACGATGACTGGCTGTGTGGTTCCCCTCTCCTGATGAGTTGCGTGGATCCTGCCTTATGGGTGGTGGACTGAAGTGGCCCAGATGGTCCTGACATCCTACTGTCCAACCTTGGTGGAAGTACAAGCTTTCCTTCCCACGCAAGAGAGTACCCATGTGCATTGCATTTTATGCAGTTGCTAAGGCATGTTGGCACCCTTCCACAAAGTTCTTTAAGCACTGCAGCTCCAGCCCCCAGCACTCTGTCCTGTGACACACAGCTTCCTGAGTGGTTCTCCGGCGGTGGGGAATCCTTTGTGGTCATGCTGCATGGGCCTTCTTTCGCACCTCCTTTGTCCCCATGCTGTGGGACTCCTGTGCATACTGCCTGGTCTTCTGGGGGCTCTCTGAGTTGCTGAGAGCCCCATCAGACTCTTCCTCCTGCTTAAAGTCCGTCAGGTCCCTCCTGGTCCCAGGCTGAACCATTTTCAACTTACCGCAAGCTTTGCGTGTGCCAAGCCTTTTTGGCAGATTCCAGTGACGCAAACCAGACTGCAATCATCCATCCGGCATGGAACATCCTCTGCACCAACCAGGAACCCGCATCCATCTTCTTGGGTGCAGTACTGACTGTTGTTCTTCACTGATGGCTCTTATTTTTCACCTTTATCCGGGTTAGCAGGGGCTCCTGTTCTCCCTGGACTATTCAGTACTTATTGGACTTGGTCCCCTTCTTCCACAGGTCTTCAGGTCCAGTAATTCACTGTTGGTATCTTGCAGTCTCTTCTGGTTCTTGCCTTATCTTCTTTCTCGTGTTCTTGTTTGTTCTAGGAAAGTTAATGTGATTTACTCCTGCTTTTCTGTGCTCTAGGGTGGGTTCTATTACTTATCTATGTTTTTTTCTAATACTCCCTGCGCTCCCTCTACACACTACATTTGCCTAGGTGGGAAACCGACATTCGCATTCCACTTTCTTAGTATATGGTTTGTGTCCCCCTAGGCCCATTTCTAACTATTGTGATTTTCACTCATTGCACTGTTTTCTGTTTTTATGCACATTTCTGCATACTAGCATATACAATTTGTGTATTACTTACCTCCTAAGGGTAGTCTCTATGGTATTTTTGGCATTTGTGTCACCAAAATACAGTACCTTTATTTTTGTAACACTGAGTATTTTCTTTCATGTGTGTGAGTACTGTGTGACTACAGTGGTATTGCATGAACTTTGCATGTCTCCTAGATAATTCTTGGCTGCTCAGGTACAGCTACCTCTAGAGCAGTGGTTCCCAACCTGTGGTCCGGGGACCTCTGTGGGTCCGGAGAGCCTCCTCAGGGGGTCCGCAACTCCTTAGAAATTTAAATAATATTACCAGATTAGTTCCCCAGCTTTCAGTAATGACTCAGTGGGGGGGGGGGGGGGGTCCTCAGATTCGCATTATGATTCAGTGGGGGGCCCTGGGTTCCATTAATGATAAGGTTGGGGTCAACAAAAGTCAAAAGGTTGGGAACCACTGCTCTAGAGAGCCTGGCTTTTAGACATTGCCTACATTTCACTAATAAGGGATCACTGGACCTGGTATAAGGTGGAAGTACCATAGGTAGCCACTATAAATGAGACCAGCCTCCTACACACCAGTCAAAATTGTAGGTACTACTGGCATCACCCTCCTCTTGCCTGATAGCTTGCTGTCCTAGGCCCTCAAGAGCAGGGCATTCTCTTTGCCATTGGCACAGGTCCTCTCCCACCTGCACTGAGAAGCTCTGCCAATCCAGGCTCCCTCAGCTGCATTTTCCTCTCCAGACCCCAGGGCATCTTCCTCTGGAGAAGTCTGCCCCTGGTCCTGTGACCTCTTTGAAGCTTCCTTAGCAGACGTCTTGCCCTTTTTCTTGGTGGGAGTCACTTGGCCCACTGTTTTAGAATCTAACCCCCCCCCCCCCCTTTCTTCCCTGACGGAGGGGAGAGCACAGATACTGGGGCCTGGTTAGCAGGGTTCCAGTGCACTAACTGAGTCATACATGTCAGCATTGGGGACAAAAAGTAGGTGGTGACCATACAAAAAGCCACACCTTCCTACATAACACCACTGCCAAATACCCAGGACTGAAGGGACACCATTTGGAAGGTCAGAAGTCACTTAGGTTGGGTCCTGGTGTCGGTTCAAGATTGAGGAAGCCTTTTGTATCCCTGTAGTTCTGAGCAGTAGGCTAGTAAAATAGCCAAAAGTCCTGTGAAGACCTGGTCTGGCAGTTCGGGCTGGACTGTTCCCATGAGGAACAGGGTAACGACTGACTTCTATATGATTGGGTCCAGACTGGGGTGCAATGGTGAGCAAAAGAATAATGGATGAAACCCAGATCTATGACTGGGTGTGAGTGTTTGAAAAGTTTCAGCACTCCCTCCATTATCCTTTTGTGTTGCTAAAGTAACGCTAAGTGGGCATGGTTTACCCAGATGTGGGTCCCTTGCTCACTTTGAACTGGAATCAAGCTAGCCTGGCTGATTAGGGGTGATACCTGTTCCAGGTTTCTTGTTTCTGGTCCGGGAAGGACCTGGTTTGGTAGTTTGCGCTGGACTATTTCCATGGGGAACAGGGTCAAGTCTGATTTGCATATCACTGGGTCCAAA
Source organism: Pleurodeles waltl (assembly GCF_031143425.1). Taxonomy (NCBI): domain Eukaryota; kingdom Metazoa; phylum Chordata; class Amphibia; order Caudata; family Salamandridae; genus Pleurodeles; species Pleurodeles waltl. The sequence goes on along the minus strand of NC_090447.1, from coordinate 1,017,419,138 downwards.
CTGGGGTGGCATGGTGAGCAAAAGAATGATGTATTAAACCCCAATCTGTGCCTGAGGTTGATAGTTGAAAGGTTTCAGCACTCAATTCATCATCTTTTTGTATTGCTAAAGTCACCCTAAGTGGCCAGGGTATGTCCAGACGTGGGTACCTTGCTCACTGTGCCATTGGATTCAAGTTAGTCTGGCTGATGACTGAAACCAGTCCCAGGATGCTACTTTTCGGTCCAGGGAGGACCTGATCTGGCTGTTCGGCCTGGACTGTTCCCATGGGTAACAGGGTCAAGACTGATTAGCATATGGCTGGGTCCAAACTGGGGTTGCATGGTGAGCAAAAGAAGGATGAATTAAATCTAGATCTGTCCCTGGTGGTGAGTGTTTAAAAGGTTCAGCACTCTATGTATCTTTCTGTTGTGTTGCTAAAGTCACCCTAAGTGTCCAGGGTATGCTCAGACGTGGGTCCCTTGCACACTGTGCCACTGGATTCAAGCTAGCTTGGCTGATGAGGGATGATGCTCTGAAATAGGTCATAGGATGCTTGTTTCTAGTCCAAGGAGGACCTGGTATGGCAGTTTGGGCTCAACTGTTCTCTTGGGAAACAGGGTCAAGACTGATTTGCATATGAGTGGTTCCAGACTGGGATGGCATGGTGAGCAAAAGAACAATGGCTTAAACGAAGATTTGCGAGTGGGTGTGAGTGTTGAAAAGTTTCAGCACTCCTTACATCATCCTTTTGTGTCTCCAGAGGTTTCACCCATCACCCAACAAATATCACCTTCCAGCCCACCTGTGAACTCTGAGGACCTCTAAGTTGAATTCTAACCTTGTGCAGTAGGAGTCCGGTGGGAGGTGTTAGATGTGGTGGAGATGGTGATGGAGACTGTTGTGGGCACCCTAGAGTGATCTGTAGGTGCCTCAGTCCCAAAATGGACTCCTTGGTGCCAATAGGAGGCACCTACCCTCCACTCTGTTGCCTTTGCTGGTGTCATGAGGCAGAGGCATGAATAACTGCCTTGCCAATGTGGCAACAGCAAGGTTGCCAACCAGCTAGGGGTGATCCTCAAAATTCTGGAGTCCATGGAGCGGAAACAGGACACATACATAGCAATGATGGGTGCCTACCACCGCAACATTGGTGGTGTGCTAAGAAACCTGCAGGCCCTTCTCAGTGTAATGCTGCCTCACTTCTTTGAAAACATAATCACTTCTGTGGACAGGGGATCTACATGCTTTGATATGTGTGTGCCTCCGTCGCCTCAGGGACCAAAAACAAACCCCTCAGGGGAAGCACCACACACATCAGAGGAGGAAGATGTGGACTTCACCGCTTTCCAGCAAAAAACTGCCCAGTAACATTTTTCTGTGGCAAATGGCCAGTTTCTCCTTTGCCCAGTCCTGATGACGTGCAAGTGCACTTTCCAACTGGTACTGTCTTCGATCTGCTGTCCCACCTGTTGATCTCACCCATTTGTGGACTGTTGAGGTAGCCTACCATCCTTATTGGCACTTTCCTCCGTCTCTTCCTCACTGAAACACTCCTCTGTTTCACATGTCCCCTGCCAATGATCCCCCATGGACTCTGTCTGGACATCCTATGTCTCACTCACAATGTTGTGTTTTTTCTGTAAGGGCTGCCACTTGATCCTTGCTTCTTGGGTCCCATGTAAATTAAATCACTTACCAGAACTAGTTCCATGTAGTATGTCTGTTCATGATCGCACATAGTAGACCATGGTAGATATACTGCCCTTAATGACGCAACCTATATTCAAAATGGAATGATGTTTAATGGACCCATGGCAAATACTGCACAGGCCAAGGGCAAGAGTATATGCAAACCTTATGTACATCTGAACTAGCAAGTAGTCACCAGAGGTCACATGCATGAAGTGCAACAATGAGCATTCAGTCAATGGTAAGAGTGAATTAATTTGGGTATGCTTTTGCCATGTTGCGGATCTGCTGGTAACACTCAACCCAGATGCAGAGGTTCTTTCACTGCTCAGGTGTCATGTTGTCTGTTGGAGCGGAAGTGAAATGCATAACACAAAGCTTAACTAGGAACTATATTAATCATCATTATGCTTCAACTAGCTTTAAACATCACATGTGACATCTCTAAAACTAAAAAATAACCTTGAAGTATACATTAACACTCAATCAGAAAAAAATATTTACTTCTTCTAATGTAACATGGCCAAAGTAGACAGGTGTTGCCAATGTCAGCAATTACAATTGCATTGTCCGGCCAAATCTAGGTACAGCCATGTCAGTACAGAGAATGATGAGGAACAATGCTATTGTATACACTAGGCATGGTACACATGTCCCTGGTAATTGATCATTTGAATTCCTTCTACAGCATGCCATAGGCTTGATTACATGGCCATGAACCTATGTAAAATGATTAGTTTCTGGCAAGCACATATACTGTGACTCAACATTGTGTACCTGATATAGCAAAGGACACATCTCCACATACATTGCTACATTGACTTACTATGTCTCAGGTATCTGAAACATGGATGGAGGGTGGTTAGCTAACTCACATCAAACAGAGATGCTCAATACATCTCCAATGCTGACTAATTTAAATACCTCGACTGACATTCCATGGCTCATCACATGCAGTTCAAGTAATAGCATGTATCCCTCTAAGTAGCCTAGTGTCTGTCCCTATATGTCACCAATTAATGTTACTTTGCTGCACATCACATCTCAGCCTATGCATGTGATGGGTTTGTGCATATATACTATGCATCCCATATGCACAAGTATCTTGTGATGTAACTAGCAAGTGCTAGCCAAACTGTAATCATAGGTGAATTTTTTGTGGCAAGCCATTATGAGTAACACCACCAGAAGGTGGATTGTGTTCTGGACTTTTTAATTACAATGCTGTGCAGACATGCACATGGTCAAACATACTGTGGCATTTCTGACAATAACACAGGGCAAAGGTATGACTATACATCTAATATGGAAAATGGGGCATTAGACAGCATTATTGAGACCTTTAACTGCATTACCACATGCGGAATGCTGATATCTGGGCCACTTATCCTTTTCTGTTCTGTCTTCACTGAGGTGTGAATCCTCACATCATGTCTAGACTTGCCATGCAAAATGTACATAGCATGCAATGTGGACAACTACAGTAGCAATGTGCATCTGACAGGCAGTTTGAAGTTTAACCCACCCAAGCCATGTTCCCAAAATAAATTCTCACACATGTGCTTTAACAGACTATGGCATTTTGATCATGGCTCCTCTCTCAACCCATCTATCATATGGGCCGCATAGATTGGCAATAAGTTCACCTTGACATTAGTCACTATCTAGTGCACATGCAAATTTGACCTATTTCATTTATGATGTACGATGTCTGGAACAAATTATTTCTTTGGAATAAGGATGCTCCTTGAACATGTCATTGCAACCAATATCCAAAATCACACACAATCCTTGCACAACACAGTAACCATTCAGGTGACACTCACTTGTAGCATCTGGATCATTGAAACGGTCCAACTTAGCTGTAGTGTAGGGCTCTGGTCCACCTACAAGACATAACATGGTAGATTGTACTGTGAATGTAGAACACATCCACTGTGGACATAAGAAGCACAGTAGATTAAATTAGCAATTGTGTATGTAAGTGTGCACGTTGAACATGAAACATTTGGCCCAACTGACATGGCTTAAGGACACACATAGGTAAGTCAGGTTGAAGTGTTCACAAATATGATGTGCCTAATCAGGAATCAAGTGCACAGAGAGCGGACCAAGTACAAATAAATCACTTCTTGCTAAATGGTGCAAGGGTGCCTGCCTGACTTTCATGGTTCTGTGGGTCTAATGATTTGACATACCACACCCTGCAAGGAATTAACATTAACTGTGCCTTTCACATATCTATACATGTCTATAACAATGCTCCACACATCAGACAGTAGTCATGCTTGTTCCTTGCCTTCACTGAGCTCAGTGCATGTCAATGCTGCACAGTAAATAGACATTGTCCATTCATGCCCTGTACAGGCACAATGATTAATCGGGGACATCTGCACACTAACATATATGAGAAATGTTTAAATGTGCAGCAAACATCCTGTGAAGCATTTTGACATAATTACATGAGTGGGTTCACCTGTAACATACATGGAGGGGTTTATTTACTATTTTTTGACTTAGGGCAGTGTAGCACATCACTTTGCTGCGCTGCCTTGTATCAAAAGGAAAGAGGAAAAATTAGCTGTATCTATGAGATACAGTGCATTATTGCGCTCTCCCACTGCGCTTGCGCACAATTGGCTTCCTTGCACCAACATTGGCACTCTTGCACCATGGTGCAAGGGTGTCTGCCTTATAGGAATGATTTTTTTTGTGCACAAAAACAATCAATGGAGGTGTCTGTCTCCTTCTAAAGGTGATGCAGGATGCAGCACACATAGAAAGAGGAAAAGAACAAGGAGAAATAAGGTTATTTCTCCTTGTTATGCCTTCCCTGGGGAGGCCTAGGCTTTTGACACATTCCCAGGGATTACAAACCCTTGTAAAAAAGGGAATACATCAAAATTGATGGATGTTGCTTAGGGTAACCCACCTCAATGCCCATGGGACAACCTCTTTGGCACAGAATAAGGCAACACAGTGACTTGTGCTTTGTACTCCATATCTACAAGGCCATGAAAAGCCAGACGAAGTGGGTTTGTGTTATCTCGTGGGTATGGGTCCACTGCCCGTGACACCTGTGCATCACAAAAAGCGATTCACCAGCAGTGCAAACTGCTTGTAAATAAGCCCCAGAGTTTGGCACACATATTTGTGAGTCAGTTATAACCTAGAATACCTGGTGACATCACTACCTGCAAAGTGCTGGTGGAACTACAAGCACTTTTGGGCATGACATGCCCTACATGGTCTGTGTGGGCTAATGCCAGCTCAGTGTTAAAATCCTTCTGTGGCATGCTTCTTTTTATCAACATAGTTAGGAGTAGCCATGGCATTCTGACCAATAAACATACGTGACCATTGAAGTAATTGAAGCAATGTCATATATTAGCAAAGGAGACTCAGCTATAAGCTCACAGCATTTGTGTAATTACCAACAGCTCCCCCACTTCAATTCTGATTTGATCAATGAGGTCAGCATGCCAACTGATCACATCTGGCCTGCAATGCTCCAGCTGATGTATTGTGTTGACCACCTTGAAAGTCCTGAACATGTACTGCCATACCTTCTCCTGTGTTTTCTGGTTCTGGGTTGGGTAGTCTTTGAATTATCCAACGCCCACTGTCAGTCATGTTGCAGAGGTAGTGAGTGATCAGTCACAAGAATCCTCCAAACTCCTGGTCAGACATGTTGTACGATCTGCCCCTCCCAGACATATCCCTCCCATACAAAATAATATCCCCAAATGACAAGAAAAGTAAATACAACCCCCCAACCACTCCTAACAATACAAAACTCTGAAGGGATAGACACCTGACAATACAATAGACTAAACAATACAATTACAAAATACAAAACATACTTTGGAACACCACAGGGACAGCCCAGACACCAGGTGGACCTATAAACAGCACCACACTCTCCAGCAACCAACAAACTCCTCCACCAGCCAACACAGACAAAAAGACTATAAGAGTAAGTGAAAGTAATTTCACCCTTTCTGGTGTTCAGCATTGCAAAGCCATTGCATCATTTTCTGTGCAGATGCTTCATGTTTTTTCCAATGAGTCTTTGTTTATAATGCATCATTGGAAAAACAGGTAATGCATGATTTTCGCACAGTGCATGACAATACACAATACTGTATTTTTGATTCATGGGCTTGGATGAGTGAGATCCAGATGATGCGATGTGTGCAATGCGTCACACATGTAGCTAATGCACTTGTTTAAATTGCTGCAATGGGCCAAATGTGTTTTTTACAGTGTAATGTTGTGTGCGATGCATGTAAACAATTCCAAGTATTCATGTATTGCCTCTGAATATATGAGATGACATGCTTGATGTCTTGGAATGTGTTGCATGTGTATGTTGACAGTATATATATGTGTGACTTATTGCTTTACAGGTGTGAATACTGGGGCATTCAAAATAGCAATGTGAAATTGCCTTGCATGTTAAGTGGCCTATTAACTAAACTTTGACACAATGCAGGTCAGCAAGCCAAGATAATGTGCTGCGTTGCGTGAAAGGAAGTGGGTGAAAATGCACCATATTTACCAAGATATGAAGCTTTTCTGCTCTCTCCTTGTACTGATGCACTTCAGGCAGCCTAGCAGCAACACAAGCACACTGCCACCATGGTGCCAAGGTGCACACTTTTCATGGTGGATTGTTTTTTGTGCAGGAAGGGATACCTTTGTGCTAAATAGCAATCTTTCAAGGCATTTTCTTCTTTCCATGTGTGCTGAAGAATACCGTACACAAAAAAAGTTGAAATAACAAGGAGAAAAAATGTTTTTCTCCTCGTTACACCATCCTCTGGAAGGTGTAGAGATTTCATGCAAAACAAGGTCTACAAACGTTTGTAAATCTGGGATTGCATGAAATCCGTGTGTGGATGCATGAGAATGCCCATGTTCCACCCACAGAACGTTTTCCAGAATGTCACTGCATTGCATTACATTTTTTTCCTACCCCAAACAAGGCAGCACAAATGTTACTTGCATGGCTTTTTAATTATATTCTAGCATTTTGTGAAATAGATGTGCCACAAAAGTGGTGCAACCATGATGCAAAATGGGAATAAATATAGCCCTCAGTGATCTGGAGAGGTTTACATTAGGGGCTCATATACAAGGTTCCTGCTTCGCAGGAGAGTTACTATTCTAGACATTCCAGTGGCGCAGGACTCTCAATCATACTTGAGATGCAATAAAAAGCCACCATATATAGCTTGGCATAACCCCATACTTACTGACTAAGGCAAAGGAGCGTAAAGAACTCTGTTCCTTTACTCTGCATCAAGGAGGTGTCGCATGGGCCCTGCAGGTGGTTTTCACATCAACACCCATGGAGTTTGACTCTGACCCAGATTATCATACGCATGTAAACCTGATGCTGGGCAAAAACTTCCACATCTAGAGAAGAGGCGTAACAATGAGAATTGTTTTATTTTCTCCTTGAGTTTTACATTTATATCTGTGCTGCATTCTGCAGCACACATTGAACAAGAAAAAACACTCCCTGGATAGTTTATGTGCAGGAATATGCAGGAAGAACTATAATGCCACATGATGTCATATTGGGGAAGGCATCAGACTTTGCTAATGCATCAGGTTTATATCCTTAGGTTAAACAGGAGTCAGCTTGAATATCCATGGCTGTTGCCTTGCCACCACTCCCTCGCAAGACCATTGCAATGGCCCCATGGCACAAAGTACACCAAGCCGACCTATTGAGGTGCCTTGATTTATTACATAGCTAAGAGTCTATGATGAGCCACACAAGCTGCCTTAGCATGGCCTCATAGATATGGTTGAGAGGCTTGTGCCACCAGAGGTCCAAAATTATTGAGCCACCAGCGGCACCAGCCTCTGTTAAATAGGCCTATACATGTATACATTGCTATCTTAGGATGTGCTGTGGATGCAATACCCACTCAGGGAATGACATACGCTGGCTGGCTCAGCCAATCTACAGTGTATGTGGCATCCGAAGGGCAGGTTGACTGTCTAGATATCTAATGGATATGGCTAGGCATATATGACACTTGTTGATAGGTGCATTTACCATATGTGATAACCAACAACCACCATTTCATGACATGGTACACACACATCTGCTGTATGGGCCTGGGTCTGGAGGAATATGTGTGGCAAATGCACAATGCCAATGCACATAAATGTTTACCTCAAATCTTTGTCTATAATTTGGTGATCAAGAGACCAGCTTGGGTAGCCAAAACAAGTCTGATTAATCCAAGGAGGTATATGTTTGCTATTGGCATACATCTCATTATGTTGCTATATTGAGGGGTTACTTGAACTTAGGATAGGTATGCATTTACACTAGATGGTCACCTGGGCATTTATTGACACAATCTGCCACTATGACCTGGAATGCATCAGTACATGGTACCTTGACAGGATTTACCTTGCATATAGCCATTGCTTCTGCGCAGATGTTTTATTTTCTTGGTTTTTGTGTTGTGTTTTTACAAACACACATAGATGTAGCTTTAGGAGTGATCTAATTGTTTGTAAACGAGTGCAACACGCCAACATGCTGGTTCCAGTTGCCTCTTGCCTAATTGAGCAAGTGTGACAGCATTGGTTCTAGATAGCCAATCCTGCACCAGCACACTTGTGAATTCTGCATTTGTATGTGTTATGTGAGATGTTATGATTAATTTACTATGTGCCTACAGACATTGATGTAGCATATTTAGACAGTTTGGGTTGTACTATGTTCCCATGAGCATCCTATGTGACTCTGTTCACAGTCATCAGATTATGAGTTCACTCTACTGTCCTCCACAAGTATGAGGCTGTACAAACAGCTAGATGTACAACACACATGCAGTCATTGCATACTGTTTACATTTGCACACCCTTTGGATTGTGGTAGGATATCTTATGGTCAGTACACTGCACAGGCACACATTATCATAACATGGCCAAACCGTGCCAAATTGATCTTCTGTTGGTCACTGTCTTCCCAATGGACAAGTATTTGGCACAGGTTGTTGACATGCACATATTTTTTGATTAACTCAATGTTGTCCAGTGATGTTTGTTACACATTGTTACAAACCTTTGTTATGGGCAACTTACCATCATGTGTGATGTGAGTGTATTGATGTTTCCAGTGACTATGAAGTAAGATTGCTTAGGCAATAATAGAACTCAAAAATACATTGGCATTTTAGAATACTTTATTTGTGAAGTCCATATATTTGTGTTCATGGATGTGAGAGAGGGCCTCTTTTTGACATGGTTATCCCCCACGTTTTGCCTGATGTTGATGTATCCTAGAAATGGTAGTGCCCAGGGTCCATGCTATCCAGGTTCCCCGGGCCAGAGCTCTTTCCCTAAATCTGTTGTGATGCATTGCACAATATGATACACCCTTCCCCACACTATAAGTCCTTGGTAAGTAGGTAGCTATGTACCCAGGGCATAGGGTACATGGGGTATGCCCCTGAGGGCAGCAGCACTGATTGTGCCACCCTCTAGAGCCATGCATCCAGATGCACCCAGGAATCCCATTGGTGGCTGCGTGTTCTGGCACAAACCTAAAACTTAAACTCAACATGGCACACTGTCTGTACACCTGTCCACCATACACTGCACTTACTATGGGTAAGATACCCCTCTGGCAGGCCTTATGGCCCTAAGGTAGGGGGCTCCATATTACATGTGAGGGCATAGTTGCATGAGCAATATGCCCCCACTGTGTCCTTGCCAGACTTGGGACATAGTGAGTGAATAGAGCAGTAATTTTAATACATGTGATGGACACTGGTCAACACGAGTTTCCCAGCTACATGATAGCCACTCTTAACCCTGGTATGTTTGGTATCAAACAACTTGGAATCATACATCCAAACTCGTGTCAGTATTGGATTTATCCCTAAATATACCCAGGGGCCACCTAGGAGGTGCCCCCTGCAAAAGCTAAACTAACCTGGCATGGTTGCTGACTAGTCTTGTCAAGCTGCCACCTCCAGACAGCAAATATACAAACCTTGGGGGAGAGGCCTACCTCTCCAGTTTGTAAGACAATGCCCTTCCTGGGTGCAATGTGCACTGTCCTGGTGGTGAGTTTCAAATGGCATACTGCCCTTGACCCCCAAGCCAGCTGCTATCAGCAGCTGGCCTCACCCTTTGCAAATCCCCACTTTTAGCAGGCACAAAGGCAGGAAACCTAACAAAGGGTAGGAGGAGTGGCCTCGTCTGGCATGCACCACCTCTAAGGTGTTGCCTATGAGATGGGCCCTCTTTTTTAGTTTCCTCCATCTTAGAAAGGAGGAAAATAGCCAATGAGATTTAGGGAAGTGACCCCTCCCACAGGAAGTGGTCACAATAGTGGGTGTAGTCACACCAAAGGTATGTGTCCCATTAGGCACTGCCAGGTTCCTCCTAAAACGCCCACTACATTCATTATTTAGTGGGAACCCCTTGACCAAGATATTAGATTCAAAAGGACAAAGAAGACCAGCACCAAAGAAGATCCAAAACAAGAGAACCGTGGAACTGCTGCACCAATAAAAGGTGCCAAACTCTGCCTTCTGAACCCAGCTCCCGAAAATTGCCGTTGTGAGGAGCTGAACCCTGGACTGACCCCAAGAAACCCAGGGGGCCTCCAAGCTTCACAAATCATGCCAGATCTCCCTTCTGAGTGGAGGCACCACTCTACAAACCAATAAAGACTAACAAGCCAGTGAGAGTCACTTCACTGACCAGCTGATATCCCCCGAACTAGAAGTTGCAGTCATACCTGATGACAAACCAAAGACCACCAGAACAAACCCTGCAAGTGTGCCAAGTTTGATGGCACTGCGCCCTTCAGTGGTTGAGTCATGCCAATATACCTGGTACTGGTCAGTGGATGTCGAAAACCAAGTAAAACAGCTCCCCCTGAGTTGCAACTGGACCAGAAGGAAGCCCCTGTCACAGGACTTCAGGAACACCCTGGACCTCCCGCCAGAGTACCCCAATTGTCCTGCAAGCGAACCTGACCGTGATCGGCATCTGGACCAGAGAGGTATCTTTGCGCACAGCCCATGGATCAACAACTCGCCCTGCACCTGGCCGCCCCGCACCTTACAATGAGGAACCAGCTGTGCCCCAAGGATCCATCACCCCTTGTGACCCCACACGGCAAGGGGACCCCAAGGAACAACCTTTTAACTTGCCTCTGCAGAATTTTTCCAAGTTGTCCCTCGAAGTGGCACTGCATCAGCTCCAAGAGTCTTTCCAACGCTGCTCCCGCCGGAACCGGGAAGTGCCTGATTTTCTCCTGCTGGCACAGCATGCCCACCAATGACTGCTACCAACCTGCCAAAGTTAAACTTCGTAAAGCGAATATACAATTTTATATGCATTTTTAAATGTGGCCTTCAATTGATTCCTATAGTGCGTAGTTACGCACAGAAAGACTGCATTTATTAAAACTTGAAAAATTCATAGCTTATAAAGTACTTAACCAATCTTAATGATATTCATCTTAAAAAGTATATAAATTGGTCTTGAGGTATTCCTTTGAGTGTGTGAGTCGCATGATTGATACTGTGAGTACAACAAATGCTTTTCACTTCCCCAAAATTAGCCTAACTGCTTGACCAAGCTACCTCACAAATTTGAGCATTAAGTGATCTAGTTTTTACCCCTGGAAACCAACGTGTGGTTTCCTGGACCTCCTACACAATGTGCATAGGTTACACTACATAGAGGGCCAGCCTCCTACATTTGGTGTGTCAGCGGTGGGATAAAGACTTTGCATTTGATGATACGACTTTGTCAATTTTGTGAGCACATGGATAACTCTACAAATTGCCATTAGTTGATAATTTTAGATTTTCTAATTGGCTAACATTTTTTGCAAATTTGAAAATAATTGTTAGGGCCGTGGTTAGGTCATTACACCTCTAGAAAAAAACTTTTAAAAGTCCTTACTTCAGCTGACCTATCCAGAGAGTGGATTCAACATTTCTAAAAAGATCCCAACTTTAGTAAAGTAAATATGTCTGATTCCGAGGTCAGAACCCAGGAGCTCGACCTGTAATCTTGTGAGGCATATAGCTATGACCAATTAAGTAAACTCTGCAGACTTTACACAATTCAGATTGGAGCCCTAAAAGAGAGAAACTTAGGTTTCTGGTGGTCCAGTATGAAGGAGATAATCCCCCAGATGAAAATGATGACGATGATGCATCTGTGGTGGGTGAAGATCATGTGGAGAATTGGGATGAAGGTAGCTCCTCTTCCTCCAGCAGCTCTACAAAACCCACAAAGACAGACCTGGATATTGCCAGGCTGACCAAGAGACTAGCCGTAGAAAGTCAACTCTTTGAACTAGAAAAACAAAGAAAAAATGCGGCTTAGGACCCATCTCTGGTGGCAGCATTCAAATGTTAAAAAAATGTTTTTACATCAAACTCCCAAAAGGAGTTGTCCCTTCCTTCAATGAAGGAGATGATATATTAAATGGGTTTGTGCTTTTGAAAGAGTCAGCATTGGCTGGGAAATTGAAAAGAAACATTGGGGCACACTGATGTGGGAGTTATTCACAGGAAAGTGCAGGGTTAGGCCCCTGCCAGATTCTAAATCCTATGACTTCATGAAGGGTTCCCTGATTGAGGGCTGTGGCTTTATAACTGAGGAATACAGAATAAAGTTCAGGGAGGATTGAAAAACCTAGAGCCAGACCTGGGTAGACTTTGTGGACTATTCAGTATGATGCATGTCCCCATGGCAGTGGTCAAACTGCCTAGGCAAACCAAATGGAAGTCAGCACTGCTGATATATCAAATGAACCTGTAATGTTGAAGTAATGTCATACATGTAAAGCTCTTGAAGTGCCTTAATAAAACTCAATAAAATGTGTTTAAAAAATGCAGGGTGGTTGGTTAGCTGGAAACAAGATACATGATTATTATGGGCTGTACAACTTGTTGATGAAAGAGCATCTGCTTAGAATTTGTTTAAATCATAGTCTAAATCAACATCTGGTATACCTGGGTCAACATTCCCCTCAAGGATTGGGGAGGAAGACAGATCACAGGGTCAACACAAGGGTGACCAAAACTACCACTGGTGTGGGAGACGGAAACAAAGAGGCCAACACTCCACCCCAAGGAAAAGATGGGAGCCATAACAAAGTGCCTTCTCAAGGCACAGGAGGGTGTGCCCAGAGACCTCCCACAGTCCAGGGGTGGGTAGAAAGGGAGACACTTTGACCCCAGCAAGGCTTGATACCAATATTGCATAATCAAAGAGCACCAAACTAGAGACTCTGGGCCTGATTCTAACTCTGGAGGACGGTGTTAAACCGTCCCAAAAGTGGCGGATATACCACCTACCGTATTACGAGTTCCATAGGATATAATGGACTCGTAATACGGTAGGTGGTATATCCGCCACTTTTGGGACGGTTTAACACCATCCTCCAAAGTTAGAATCAGGCCCTATGTCTGAAAAAACCCCAAAAGAATGCCTCTAGTCAACCTGCAGTAAATGCAGTTGCCAATATCCAGATGGAGTCAGAGGTGTGGACTGACCATGTCAAAGTCACCACAGAGGCAACATTAGTCACACAGGGAGGGATAGAATTATCCTGTGCTGCCCGGCCATTAACATGCAAAAATACATGCAGTACCCTTTGATTAATGGGGAAAAGATAGAAGCATTGATGGACACAAGAGCAAGTATCACTATGGTAACTCCTCACCTGGTCCATTCCAATCAGTTCCTGGTAGGGAAATCTTATCCTGTCTTATACTTTTACCAATGCTAACAATAAGACAAAGTTCCATCCCAGGCTATGGTAACCTTTGAATGGGGGGAGTAGTAGGGTGGAAAGAAGTGTTTGTGTCCTCATCCGTCCCTGTAGATTGCCTGTAGATTGCCTGCTTGAAAATGACCTGGAGCATTCACCCTGGGCTGAAGTAGAACGGTAGACCCATGCACCAATGCTAGGGATCCCTAAGTAAGCCTGTGTCAAGACAAGGGCACAGAGCAAACTTCAGAGGCAAAAGGGAGAGCTGGATCCTGAAATAGTGGACCAGCCTCCAAAGAGGAAAGGCAGGAAGATTGATGGACCAACTGCAAAACAGATCCAAAGACAGGATCCCTCCTCTCAGGAGGAAGAGTCACCCACCTTGGAGGGAACTCAGCCTGAAGACCTTGGGCCTTATCACCCAGAGCTTTTGGGTCCAGGAGGACCCTCCAGGGAACATCTGGGCCACAGGCAGAGAACCGGTCCGAGTGTTGCAGGCCTGAGGCAGCAAGCTGCTCAGGAGGAGCTAGGAAATGTCAATGGTAACCACAGGATCTATTGGGAGGAGGAGCTCCTGTACACTGAGGCTAGAGACCTCAAACCTGGTGCAACCAGGAGGATGGTAGTGCCCCAGAGGTTCAGAGCATCTCTCCTCTCTCTAGCCTCTGACATTCTCCTAGCAGGGCACCTGGACCAAAATAAAACTTGGAGTAGGTTAGTTAACCACTTGCATTGGCCAGGAATGTCTAAAAAAGCGAAGGAATTTTTTCAGTCCTGCCCCACCTGCCAGGCCAGTGGAAAAGCAGGTGAGCACTTAAAGGCCCCTTAATACCACTTCCAGTGGTTGGGGTACGATTTAAAGGGTAGTGATCGACATTATTGGTCCTCTTGACCCTCAAACAGCATCAGAACACAGATATCTACTACCGGTAGTGGATCATGCCACTAGGTATCCTGAGGCCATCCCCCTTAGGTCTATTACTGCACCTGCAGTTGCAAAAGCCCCCCTGGGTATCTTCACCTGAGTAGGGTTCCCTAAGGAGGTAGTATCAGACAGAGGTTCAAACTTTACGTTTGCATACTTAAAAAACATGTAGAAGGAATATGTAGTGACTCATAAATTCACTACCCCATACCATCCACAAACCAATGGGCTAGAAGAAAGGTTCAACCATACCCTAAAAGGCATGATTGGAGGACTCCCTGAAAAACTCAGAATGAGATGGGATTCCCTACTTCCATGCCTGCTAATTGTCTACAGGGAAGTGCCGCAAAGGGGAGTAAGTTTCCCTCCATTTGAACGTTTGTTTGCGCACCCTGTTAGGGGACCACTAAGGCCCTCAATACAACCCTAGCGGTTGGTGTTAAAGTGGCAGTAATACCACCAACAGGCCGGCGGTAATTACCACCAAATTATGACCGTAGCGGTGTTATCTCTGATAGACAGCCAATGTACCACACCGACCGCCAGGGCGGAAACAACAGTCACCACGGTGGTAGCTGCCTACAGCCAGGCGGAATCCAATGTTCCGCCCACCATATTAAGACACACTATTCCGCCACCTTTTTCTGGGCGGTACCAATGACATCAAAAGCCTGGCAGAAACACTGCACAGAAGTGAAAGGACTCACCATAGGAGACACAGGGAAGGACCATGCCACCATGGAGCCAAAGCTGCATGTCTTTCCCATTATTTTCTACGTGCTGCTCAACAATGAACATTAACACAGGCGAAGATGATGACAGTGATTACAGCCGCTTAGCACACAAAGGAGGGAAGGAGGAAAAAGAGAGTGATACACACACGCACACTTACACACCCCCAACACCATACACACAACCATCTCCATTACCAAAACATTTGTACCCTGTACCCAGGATGAATAATGCAAGGACAAAACAATTTTGAGAAAGTGAATGTAATGAGAGAAACATATCAAGATAAATAAGTAAGGCAAGACAAGAGATATATACATATGTACACAAAAAGGGACACAGCCCTATTCACAATGTATGTAGTCCACATGGCCACAGGCCAAAGTCCATGGCCAAACATTGCACCTGCCTCAACACAGAGAGAACATTGCAGGGGCATCTGTTGGTAAATAGGCAGGCACCTCATGGGGCTGGTGGATGGGGGGGCTCCTCAGCCGGGTGATGGAATAACACCATTGGTTCTGGAAGGGCAATATGTCCTGTGCTGGGTCCTGGGGAGTGCAAGGCTACAGTCTCTTGTGTGGGTGAATACCCCACTGGTTCTGGAGGGGGGATTGTGCCCTGTGCTCTTGATCCTGGCCAGTCTGGGGTAGATGGGTGTTTACCCACTGGTTCTGGAGGGGCGTCATGCCCTGTGCGCTTGATCCTGACAAGTCTGGGGTAGGTGGGTGTCTTACCCACTGGTTCTGAAGGGAGCATCATGCCCTCTGCTCTTGATCCTGGGGAGTGCAAGGTCACAGTCTCTCAGGTGGGTGTCATAGCCACTAGATGTGCAGGGGGTAGGGCGCACAGCAGCCCATGGAGGCAGGATTACATGCCGTCCACTGGCGGTGATGGCTGCTCAGTGGTGGTGCTGCTGCTGGTGGGGGGAGGCTCCTGCCCATCCTCTGCAACCTCAGACCATTGCTCAGTGGAGGTGGTGGTGCTGCTGGTGGGAGTGAGGCTCCTACCCATCCCCTGCAACCTCGGACAGCTGCTCACTGAAGGTTGTGGTGCTGCTGGTGGGGGGGTTCCTGCCCATCCCCCTACAACCTTGGACGGCTGCTCAGTGGAGGTGGTGGTGGTGGTACTGATGGGGGGCAGGCTCCTGCCCATCCCATGCAAGCTCGGACGGCTGCACAACCATGGTTGCTGGTGGGGGCTCCATCACAGTTCCTGCCCCAGGCCCCTTGCTCTTCCTGCCTACTGGTGCAGGCTCCTTTGCCTTCTTGGCAGCAGCTTAGGAAGGCTCCTTTCCCTTTTTGGCAACAGCTTGGGTAGGCTCCTTTCCCTTCTTGATAGCATCTTGGGTATGCTCCTTTCCCTTCTTGGCAGCAGCTTGGGCAGGCTCCTTTACCCTCAGGATTTGTGCCCTGGATTCTTATCTACCACGAGTGGGTGTGGTGATGACTGGGCCCGTGGCCTGGGTGGCTGAGGTGCTTGGCTGGGTTTTTCCCACCCTGGCCACACGTGCAGGAGAGGGGCGAGAGGTAGGGAAGAGGTCAATAGTGGATAGGAACAGTTTTTTAGGGACACTGGGGCGGGAAGAGGGAGAAGGTTTGGGAGCGGAGGAAGAGGGAGTGGTTGGAGATGTCTGTCTGCTGATTTTGGGTGCAGGTGCATGTGCTGGATGCTGTTGTGAGGTGGATGGTTGTTGGTTGTCTGAGTGCTTGCGTTTGTGTACCTTGGGGGAGGAGGGGACAGACACAGTTGGAGAGGAAACATGGGACATGCGCATGGCTGCTGTGGAGGTGTCTGACAGTGAGGTGTGTGTTCTGCTTGGTGTGGTGGTGATGCTGGTAGTGGATGATGATAATGTAGTGCATGCAGGTGTGAGTGTGGACAGACCTGGGAGGGAGGTGGAGGAGGAGGCGGAGGGGGAGACAGTGGAAATAGTGGATTTTGGTATGTTTGCATCTGGATGGTGTTTGTGTGAGTGCCTGTGGGATGAAGTGGGGTGCTTGTGTTTGTAGGAACCACTCTTGTGTGTTGTCTTGTATGCATGCTCGTCTGCCTGTGTGCTTGGGATGGGTTGGGGTTGAGGAGAATGAGACTGGGAAGTGGAAGCTGGAGGGGTGAGGGTAGAAATAGGAACAATGGCTGCCATCAGAGAGGAGGCCAGAGCCTGGATTGGTCTATGTTGGGCCACCAATCCACGGTGTGAATGCCTTCCAGGAATGCATTAGTCTGTTGCATTTGGGCTGCCAGACCCTGGATGGCATACACAATGGTTGACTGCCCTCCAGAAATGGATCTTAGGAGGTCAATAGCCTCCTCACTGAGGGCAGCAGGGCTAACTGAGGCAGGGCCTGAGGGGCCTGGGGCAAAGGAGATGCCC
Source organism: Pleurodeles waltl (assembly GCF_031143425.1). Taxonomy (NCBI): domain Eukaryota; kingdom Metazoa; phylum Chordata; class Amphibia; order Caudata; family Salamandridae; genus Pleurodeles; species Pleurodeles waltl. Next base: position 1,017,401,651 of record NC_090447.1, on the reverse strand, counting down.
ACCCTCCTGGGTGAGCGGGCACGGGCAACTCGATGAGGGGCTGCTGGGAGGGTGGTGCTGGTATGGGGGTGACGGCTGTACCTGTAGCTGGGGTGATCACAGAGGTGTCCGCCACCACCATGGAGCTTCCATAGGAGGAGGTATCTGTGTCTGAACTGTTCCCTCCAGTCTCCGCCTTGGTGCTCCCCTCGCCTTCTGTCCCACTGGTGCCCTCAACATCGGTGGACTCTGCCTCCTGAGTCTTGTAGGATGCAGCTCCCTCTGTTGCCGGTGCCTCTGCCACTCCCCCAGATTATGCTAATGCACATAAAGACAGGATGACAAAACAATAAGGGTGGGAAGAGAGTATGGATACACTTGGTCAATGGCTGCACCAACACCACCGTTGGCGTACACAGCACCCTCACACACAGGGAACAGGCCTATGCAATATGCCATAGCACTACCAGAGAAAAAGTTAGCATCCAAGGCATGGGGAGTGACACACATCGCCAAAGACAGCATACCTGGGACCCACGCAGCCCTATCCAGTAGTGGATGCTTACAAGCTAAGTAGCAGGATTATGCCCTCAGAACTCTAGCCAACAGGGGACCTACGTTGCAATGTCAGGCCAGGCCTAGGGGCACCCACTGACACACAACCCCCACCTGGATGTAACCCTACCATGCGTAAGTTGTAATGATGGGCACTGTACTCACCCCCTTGTGGCTGCTGTGATGCCCTCAAGCGTCCATCCAGCTCAGGATAGGCCACCGCCAGTATGAGGGCAATTGGGGGGTCAGGGTTCGTCTGGCAACCCTTCCACGTTGGGACGCCATCCCCAGCTGGGCCTCTGCCGTCTTCCGTGCCTAGCATATCAGGTTCTCCCACCGTTTCCGACAGTGGGTGCTCTGCCTGCCATAGACCCTAAGGGTCTGCACGTCCTTGGCGATGGTACGCCATATACCCTTCTTTTGATGGGCGCTGACCGGCAGAGGAAATACACACAGGAAAATAGCATTAATCAAACAGTCCTGTCTGATACACTTATGGTCCACAATACCCCTTCACATCAACATTTTCACACACATGGCCCAGCACACATCCAATACGCTGCCCAGAGGACATCCACACACCCTCCTTACCCAAGGCCTTCACACACAACTCTATGTATTCATGCCAAATGCATTGTCTCTATGTATTCATGCCAAATCAGTCTCTCCAACCCTGCCGAAGTGAAGGCAGGAGCCCTTTCCCCAATCACACGGGCCATGGTAGGTTCCAGACACAGGTCACAGCAGCACATGCAGTGTAGGTCCTCTCCTGTGGATGATCAGGTAGCAAGTGAGGAAAATTATCGAAAATGGCGGTCACGTCCACGGCGATGCATACCGTCACCGCGGGCAAAGATCCCCATTGGCCACTATGCCCCATAGAGCCCAGTATTACCCAATGAGGAGCTACACTGCGGTTCCCAACTGCCTCCCGCAATGGCGCACAATGTCAGCGGAATTACCTCACTTCCACCTGTCCTTCCACACAGGACAGGAGGACACCATTTCAGGGGGATGTGAGTGGCAGGCCCTGGATATTTGCTGTGTCACTGTTGAAAGTTGGGCATACTATACTGGTGATACTTACCCATTGCAAGTTATCAGCATGCAAAGTTCTGTTGTAGCCCCATTGTTCAGTTTGTGACCTGCTCCTCACTCTTTGTCCCATAGATGCCCCGCTGCAGATGAATAGGAGATAGAGACATACCCCCGTGTACAGACCCCTGGTGGACTTGGCAACAATGGAGGACAGGCACATAATCCTCACCTATAGATTTGACAGGGCCACAATCACAGAGCTATGTGCCCAATTGGAGCCTGACCTAATATCTGCAATCTGTCACCCCACTGGGATCTCCCCCTTGTGCAAGTTCTATCAGTGCTCTATTTCTTGGCAACTGGTTCTTTCCAAGTGACAGTGGTCTTGGCAGCAGGAATGTCACCGCCAATGTTCTCAATAGTGCTGACCAGAGTGTTGGCTGCCCTGATTAAACACATGTGCAGCTACATTGTTTTCCCCCGGTTTGAAGATTTGGCCACAGTGAAGGCCAAGTTCTATACAATGGGACATATCCCCACATAATTGGGGCGATTGATGGAACACATATTGCATTTGCCCCCTGTCAAAATGAACAGGAGTTCAGAAATCGTAAGAGTTTCCTCTCTATGAATGTAGAGATGGTGTGCTTGGCGGACCAGTACATCTCCCACGTCAATGCTAAGTATCTTGAGTCGGTGCATGGTGCCTTTGTCCTAAGGAATAGCAGCATCCCAAATGTGATAGCCCAACTACAGAGGCACAGGGTGTGGCTAATAGGTGACCCCTGGTTCCCTCCCAGTATATGTTGGTGTATGCCTATGCTGTTGCCCATAGAGGATAGTGTGTGGCTAAATGTTGTCCCTCAATATTGCAGGTGACTCTGGTTACCCCAACCACTAATGGCTACTGACCTCTGTGAGGAATGTCAGGACAAGGGCAGAAGAACGTTATAATGAGGCGCATGGGTGAACCAGAAGGATAATAGAAAGAAGCTTTGGCCTCCTGAAGGCCAGGTTCTGGTGCCTCCATCTAAAAGGTGGATCCCTGTGCTACTCTCCCAAGAAGGTCTGCCAGATTATAGTGGCATGCTGCATGTTGCAAACCTTGCCCTGAGACGTCATGTGCCTTTCCTGCAGGAGGAGGAGGCTGAGGATGCCCTTGTGGCAGCTGTGGACCCTGTGGACAGTGAGGATGAGGAGGCAGAGGGTGAGGATGAGGATGAGGACCGCATAACATTAGTCATCAGACAGTACTTCCAATGACACACAGGTAAGACAGTGTTACTTTACATTTCAGTGACTTTTTTGGAATTTCTGTGGCACTGGCATGCTGTTATTTCCCACTTCTATGCCCACTTACTGTACCCTTTGGCTATTCATTTTACAGATGTTGGTGAATTGCAATGTCTGTACCTGTTGAAATGAATACATAATTAAAAATTTGACATACTCCAATATTCTTTTTTTTCCAAGGGTGTTTATGGAAGTGCTAAAATACGGAGGGCCAAGTGCAATTGAATGGTGTGATGATGGAGGAAAGTCCAGGGTATAGTTCCAGTCTGTTTGTAGCACAGGTGCATTATCCAAGGGGACATAGGAAGGAGAGCAATGGCAGTTCAAGGTAGACAGGGTGCTAGTGAGGGACTCAAAGGTGACAATCAAGACCCCCTGGTGGGGGTCTTGGCAATTATCTCTGGCTTCTGTCTAGATCGCAGGGAACGTTTGTGGGGTGGTTCACCTTCTGCAGGGGGAGGGGTGGTGGTGGTGGTCTGTTGGTGCTGGGGCAGGACCTCCTGGCCACTAGCAGCAGTGGAGGTAGAAGGCTGCTCAGATATCTGGCTAATGGCAGGGGCCCGCTGGTGTGAGACTGTCTCCCTCATAGTGTTGGCCATGTCTGCCAGCACCCCTGCAATGGAGATCAAGTGTTGTTAATGGCCTGCAAGTCCTCCCTGATCCCCTGGTACTGTCCCTCCTGCAGCAGCCTGTTCTCCTCCACATTGTCCAGGATCTGGCCCATCATGTCCTGGGAATGTTGATATGCTCCCTGGATCTCTGCAAGTGACTCCTGGAGAGTCAGTTCCCTGGGCCTGTCCTACCTCTGGCACACAGCACTCCTCCCAGTTTCCCTGTTGGCCTGTGCCTCTGTGCCCTGAACAGTGTGCCCAGTGCCACTGACCCCAGGTCTCTGATTCTCTTGTGCATGAGCGGTGGTCTGGGATCCCTGTAGAGGTGGACACACTGCTGACTGATGTGTCTTGGGGACAGAGATGTGGGTATCCTGAGTAGATGCTGTGGTGGTGTTTCCTGATGGGGGAGGTTCTCTGGTGGTGTGTGACTGGGCCTGGGTAACCGACTTTCCAGAGGTCCATGATGGGCCAGGTTGGTCATCCAGGTCCAGAAGACAAGAGTTGCTGTCATCACTGTGGGCCTCTTCTGTTGGGAAACTGGATATTGCGGGCACCTCCTCTCCGCTGACATTGGCAGGGGTAACTGTGGAGATGTAAATGGCTGTGTTATTTTTTCTGTGTCTGACATATTGGTGGTCATTACAACCCTGGCGGTCGGTGTTAAAGCGGCGGTAAGACCGCCAACAGGTTGGCGGTAAAAAAAATTTAAATACGACCGTGCCGGAAACCGCCAACAAAGACAGCCACTTTAACACTCCGACTGCCACAGAGGTACAAACAAACAGTGTGGCGGTCACCGCCAACAGACAGGCAGAGGACAATGTACCACCCACAGTATCACAAGCTACCAATCAGCCACCTTTTCCGGGGCGGATTCACCGCGAACAAAAACACAGCGGAAACTGGACTTCGAAGGGAAAACGCTCACCTCTACACACCCCACGAGGAACCAGGACGCCATGGAGCCAGAGCTTCACATTTTCCCAACCTTTATCTTCTTGCTCCTCTACCAGGAGCACTAACGCCGGCGGCGAAGACCACGGTGAGTACTGCACATACGAAACAGGGGAGGGGGAGGGAAAAAACAGGGACACACACACACACAACACGCAACACCCCCACCCCCACCCTCACCCACTACAACACACAAACAAGTACATGTTGATACATTACAGTTACACCCCCCAACCCCCTGGAAGAATGCAAAGACAAAAGGAAATTAGTGTAACCATTGTAATCTATTAAAATCCAGTACGCAAAAATATATATACACTATTAACAAATATATACACCAAGAATAGAAGTCCAGGTATTGCTCCATTTAAGTCCATGGAACACTGGGCCCACGCTGCATGGGAGAGGCCCACACAAGGTACCCGAACATGACGGAGAGAACACTGCAGGGGCATCAGATAGAAATAAAACAGGCACCTCAGGGGGAAGGGAAAGGGGGGACACCTCAGCCGGTTGAGTGCACAATGCCAAATCTTCGAGGGGGCCACATGCCCACTGTTCAATCCTGGGGAGTGCAAAGACACAGTCTCTCAAGTCTCTACAGTGGGTGGTTTGCCCACTGTTCAATCCTGGGGAGTGCAAAGCCACAGTCTCTCAAGTGGATAACAGTCTCCACTGGTTCTGGAGGGGGCTTTGTGCCCAGTGTGCTTCATCCTGCCAAGGATAGGGTGAGAGGATGCATGTCTCCACTGGTTCTGGAGGGGGCTTTGTGCCCAGAGTGCTTCATCCTGCCAAGGACTGAGGTAGTGGATGTAACTCTCCTCTGGTTCTGGAGGGGGCTTTGTGCCCAGAGTGCTTCATCCTGCCAAGGACAGAGGTAGTGGATGTGATACTCCACTGGTTCTGGAGGGGGCTTTGAGCCCAGTGTGCTTCATCCTGCCAAGGATAGGGTGAGAGGATGCATGTCTCCACTGGTTCTGGAGGGGGCTTGGTGCCCAGAATGCTTCATCCTGCCAAGGACAGAGGTAGTGGATGCCTTTCTCCACTGGTTCTGGAGGGGGCTTTGTGCCCAGAGTGCTTCATCCTGACAAGGACTGAGGTAGTGTATGTAACTCTCCACTGGTTCTGGAGGGGGCTTTGTGCCTAGAGTGCTTCATCCTGCCAAGGACAGAAGTAGTGGATGCCTTTCTCCACTGGTTCTGGAGGGGCCTTTGTGCCCAGAGTGCTTCATCCTGCCAAGGACAGAGGTAGTGGATGCCTTTCTCCACTGGTTCTGGAGGGGGAGTTGTGCCCAGATTGCTTCATCCTGCCAAGGACAGAGGTAGTGGAGGCCTTTCTCTACTGGTTCTGGAGGGGGCTTTGTGCCCAGAGTGCTTCATCCTGCCAAGGACAGAGGTAGTGGATGCCTTTCTCCACTGGTTCTGGAGGGGGCTTTGTGCCCAGTGTGCTTCATCCTGCCAAGGACAGAGGTAGTGGATGCCTTTCTCCACTGGTTCTGGAGGGGGCTTTGTGCCCAGTGTGCTTCATCCTGCCAAGGATAGGGTGAGTGGATGCATGTCTCCATTGGTTCTGGAGGGGGCTTGGTGCCCAGAGTGCTTCATCCTGCCAAGGACTGAGGTAGTGGATGCATGTCTCCACTGGTTCTGGAGGGGGCTTGGTGCCCAGAGTGCTTCATCCTGCTTGTGGCGGACTCAGTAGCGTCAGTGCTCTTGGTGCTCATGGGCCAGCGGTGCTTGTGACGGTGGTGTCCTGTTCAGCGGTGCTTGTGGCGGCGGTGTCCTTTGCAGTGGTGCTTGTGGCGGTGGTGTCCTTTGCAGCGGTGCTTGTGGCCGCAGTGTCCTTGGCAGCGACTCAGCTGCTGGCGGTCCTGTCTGGGCCTGTGGGGCTGCTGCTGGCGGTCACCTCCTGGCCAGCGGAGCTGGTGCTGGCGGTCCTGTCTGGGCCTGCAGGGCTGGTGCTGGCGGTCGCCTCCGGGCCAGCGGGGCTGGTGCTGGTGGTCCTGTCTGGGCCTGTGGGGCTGCTGCTGGCGATCGCCTCCTGGCCAGCGGGGCTGGTGCTGGCGATTCTGTCTGGGCCAGCGGGGCTGATGGCGCTCACCTCCTGGGCAGCGGGGCTAATGGCAGTCACCTCCTGGGCAGCGGGGCTGATGGCGGTCTTCTCCGCCGTGCCGATCTTCCCAGACTTTCCGTTTTTTTTGTGCCCCTTCCCCACCTTGGAAGGTGTCGCAGCTGCCTCCACACTCCCACCTGTACCCATGGGAGCGGCTTTGGTGGCTGGTGTCTTCCCCCTCTCCCGCCAGGCACTGGCCAACTTTTGATGCTTGACAGGTGGGGGACTGTCCGTGCTGTGGCTCCTTGCCACACTGGCTGCCCTGCTGCCTGGTGCACTCCAGAATCCGGTGACTACTGGCACCACTGATCCCGCCAATGTTGTGGCTGAGGTGCTAGGATGGGACCTGGAGAGTCGGGCCCTAGGAGACTGACAGGGTGGGAGAGGTGAGGGAAAGAGGTCAAGGGTAGACAGGAAAAGTTCCTTGGAACACTGGGACGGGTAGCTGGAGGGGGTTTGGGAGTGGAGGAAGAGGTTGTGGTTGTAGGAGGTGTACGTTTGGTGACTTTGGGTGAAGGTGCATGCGCTGGAGGCTGTCGTGAGGTGGATGGCTGTTGGGTGGGTGTGTGCCTGCTTTTGAGTACCTTGGGAGGTGGCGTCACAAACACACTGGGAGATGACACAGGGGATGTGTGAATGGTAGTGGGGGTGGTGACAGCACGTGAGCGGGGTGTGGTGGTGGTGTGTGTGCTGGTGATGGAATTAGTGGCTGTAGAAGTAGTGCATGCAGGTGTGAGTGGAGACGAGACTTGGAGGGAAGAGGAAGACGAGGAGGAGGGGGACACAGTTGAGGCAGTGGATGTTGCTATGTCTGCATGTGTGTGATGTTTGCGTGAGTGCCTGTGGGATGTGTGGTGCTTATGTTTGCCTGAGCTTCCTTTGTGTGTTGGGGTGTGTGCATGCTGGTCTGATGGTGTGCTTGGGGTAGGTTGAGGTACAGGGGTGTGGGTCTGGGTGGAGGAAGTTGGAGGGGGGAGGCTAGAGACAGGGACAATGGCTGCCATCAGTGCTGAGGCTAGAGTCTGAAAAGCTCGCTGAAGGGCTACCTGATTAGAATGCATTGGTTTGTTGCAACTGCCTCTCTACACCCTGGATGCCATTCAAAATGGTAGACTGCCCAACAGTGAGGGACCTGAGGAGGTCAATGGCCTCCTCACTGAGGGCAGCAGGGGTGACTGGGGCAGGGCCTGAGGTGCCTGGGGCAAAGGAGGTGCCCATCCTCCTGGGTGAGCAGGCACGGGGCAAAGGCTGAGGGGCTGCTGGGAGGGCAGTGCTGGAAGGGGGGTGGCAGCTGTACCTGTAGATGGGGGGTGCACAGATGGGCCCGCCAGCACAAGGGAGCTCCCATCAGAGGACGAGTCCGTATCACTGGTGTCAGCTCCTGTCCCCGCCGCGGAGCTCCTCTCGCCCACCGTCCCACTGGTGAAATCAGTCTCCATAGTGTCGCCCTCCAGGGCCATGTGGGATGCAGCTCCCTCCTGCTCCGGTGCCACTGCTCCTCCGCCTGATGATGCTAATGCACACAAGAACAGGGAGACCACAAAAAGGGGGGGGTACGACAGAAGATAGATATGTTGAGTGCACGCTTTACCGCTACAGTTGGCGGACACACCAGACACAACATCATAGGTGCCATTGATGGGACACATGTGGCCTTGGTCCCCCCGCAGGAGTGAACAGGTGTACAGAAACCAGAAGAGTTATCTTTCGATGAATGTGCAGATGGTGTGTTTGGCAGACCAGTACATCTCCCATGTGAATGCCAAATTCCCTGGCTCAGTGCATGACGCTTACATCCTGCAGAATAGCAGCATCCCTTATGTGATGAGGCAACTCCAGAGGCACCGGGTGTGGCTATTAGGTGAGCACATGGACCCTATACAGTGGGAATAGTTGTCTGGGTCTGTCGATGTCCCTATGAGTTCGTGTGTGTCTAACAGTTGTCCCTCGACATTTGCAGGTGACTCTGGGTACCCCAACCTGTCATGGCTACTGACCCCAGTGAGGAATCCCAGGACAAGGGCAGAGGAACGCTACAATGAGGCCCATGGGCGAACTAGGAGGATTATAGAGAGGACCTTCGTCCTCCTGAAGGCCAGGTTCAGGTGCCTCCATATGACAGGTGGTTCCCTATTCTACTCACCAAAGAAGGTATGCCAGATCATCGTGGCCTGCTGTGTGCTTCACAACTTAGCTTTGCGACAACAGGTGCCTTTTCTGCAGGAGGATGGTCCAAATGGAGGTGTTGTGGCAGCTGTGGAGCCTGTGGACAGTGAAGACGAGGAAGCAGAAGAAGAGGACAAAAACAACAGGAACTCGTTTATCCTGCAATACTTCCAGTGAGACACAGGTAAGAAGACAAACCTGCCTACTACATGTAATTTAACACTACTACCTCTCTACTGTCTGTCTTTTTCACCCAGTTTATGGTCACTGAGTTTTCACTTTCCCTTACGATTTCACAGATATGGGTCCCACTGTGTGACATCTGCTTTGTTTTCTCATGGACTAGAGCTGTGTGACATAGATATGTTGACATTACAATTGAAAGAGCATTTTGTCACTGTAATTGCTAATACACTATTTCGAAATCACAGACAGACTCCACATTGTTTTGTGCTTTAAGGGTGTTTAGTTTGGTGCTCAATATTGGAGAATGCTGTAAAATGGTGAGGGGTGATGGTGGAGGAATGTCCATGGCAGAGTCCAGTCTATTTGTTTCACAGGTGCATTGTCCAAAGGGGCATGGGAAGTGGAGCTGGGGCAGTTTGAGGATGGACAGGGTGACAAGGTGGGACAAAAGGATGACATTCAGGGCGGTCTCATTTCTTGGCGGGGGTCTTAGCATCATTCTCTGTCTTTGTCCTGGATCTCAGGGACCGTTTGCGGGGTGGTTCTCCATCTGCAGGGGGTGGGGTGCTGGTGTGGTGGTCCTGTGGCGGTGCCTCCTGTCCACTAGCGCCAGCGGAGGTGGTAAGCAGTTCATCATCCAGGCTAGTGTCAGGGGCCCCTTGTTGTGCCACAGTGTCCCTCCTGGTGTTGAGGACTTCCTTCAGCACCCCTACAATGGTGCCCAGGGTGGAATTGATGGATCTGAGTTCCTCCCTGAAACCCAAATACTGTTCCTCCTGCAGCCGCTGGGTCTCCTGAATCTTGGCCAGTACCGTTGCCATCGTCTCCTGGGAATGATGGTATGCTCCCATGATGTTGGAGAGGGCTTCATGGAGAGTGGGTTCCCTGGGCCTGTTCTCCCCCTGTCGCACAGCAGCCCTCCCAGTTCCCCTGTGTTCCTGGGCCTCTGTCCCCTGAACGGTGTGCCTACTACCACTGCCCCCAGGTCCCTGTTGTTGTTGGGGTGGTGGGTTAGCCTGGGTTCCCTGTAATGGTGGACACACTGCTGATTGACGTGTCCTGGGGACAGAGGTATGGGCCCGCTGGGTGGGTGCTGTGCTGGTGTTTCCAAAGGGGGGAAGCTCTGTGGTGGCCTGTGACTGTGTGAGGGGAACCTCCTGGGGTGTAAAAGCATGATTATTGCATCTGTGTGTACCATGGTGTGCAATGGGTGGGTGACCGTGTACCACAGTGCTTGCATTCCTGTGTGGGACCTTGTATGATGATGGTTTAGGGAGGTGTATGGGTATGTGCCGTTGCCATGCATTGGCGATGGGTGTCCATGCTTTGGTGTTGCATGCAGGGCTTGGTTTTGGGATGTGTGGTTTGTGATAGTGGGACATGTGTGAGGAGTTGGAGTGATGGGGGTGAGGGCGAGGGTAGGGGTATGTGATAACATGCAGGTAGGGTGTGGGATAAGGTAGTTAAGGTTTGACTTACCAGAGTCCTTTCCACCAGCTACTCCTTCGAGGCCCTCAGGAGGCAGAATCGCCAAGACCTGCTCCTCCCATGTTGTTAGTTGTGGGGGAGGATGTGGGGGTCTGCCTCCAGTCCTCTGTACCGCGATGTGGTGTCTGGATACCACAGAACTCAACTTCCCCCATAGGTCGTTCCACCTCTTCCTGATGTCATCCCTATTTCTTGGGTGCTGTCCCACTGCGTTGACCCTGTCCACTATTCTGCGCCATAGCTCCATCTTCCTAGCAATGGAGGGGTGCTGCACCTGTGATCTGAATAGCTGTGGCTCTACCCGGATGATTTCCTCCACCATGACCCTGAGCTCCTCCTCAGAGAACCTGGGGTGTCTTTGCCGTGCCATGGGGTGGTGTGGGTGATGTGTGGGGAAAGTGTGTTGTGATATGTGGGGTGATATTTAGTGGTGTGTTGTGTGTGGTGCATGGATGTTATGTGGGTGATGGTGTTGTGTGCCTGTGGATGCTTGTTTGTAGATTGTAGTGTCTCTCTCTGGCCTTCTTTCGGGATTTTGGTCGTAGGGGTTTGTGGGTGATGTGGGTGTGTGTTTTATATTTTATTGGATGTGTGTGAGTGGTGTGTGTATGTGAATCAGGTGTGTGTATTTCGAATTGTCCAATGTGGCTGTGTTTTGTAAATGTGTGTGTATTTTGAGCGTGGCGGTGTGTACCGCCAATGGAATACCGCGGTTGAAAGACCGCCGCATGGATTTGTGGGTCATGATAGTGTGGGCGTATTCCTGTTGGCGTGACGGTGGAGATTTTGTTATCGCCAGTTTATCACAGACATTTGGTGTGGCGGACTTGTGTGGGTGTCTGGATTTTGGCGGATTCCGAGCTGTGGGTCATAATGACCGTGGTGGAATTCTGCGGCCGCTGCAGTATGTTGGCGGTCTTCTGAACGGCGGTAAACGGCTTTTACCGCCAATGTTGTAATGACCCCCATTGTGTATCCGTGTCTTCCCCTCTTTGGTTGTATTTGCCCTGGCAGCTTTCACTCTTGTAAGTTGGTATGTGGTGGGTTAGCTGATTCTCTCTAGTGTGCATGCTTTAGTGATAGGTGTCCATGCAGGTCTGTGAGTGCTGTCCATGCATTGGTATGGAATGCAGCGGTTAGCATTGGGATAAGTGAGATGTGATGTGGGGTTTGTGGGAACTGGTGGAGTGATGGGAGTGAGGTTGAGGGAATGTGATGGCATGCAGGTAGGGGGGTAGTAGTAGTAGAGAGTTGACTTACCAGTGTCCAGTCCTCCTCCTACTCCGGCCAGGCCCTCAGGATGCAGCATTGCCAAGACTTGCTCCTCCCATGTTGTTAGTTGTGGGGGAGGAGGTAGGAGTCCACCACCAGTCCTCTGTACAGCTAGTTGGTGTCATGCTGCAGTGGAGTGTACCTTCCTGATGTCATCCCTAGTTCTTTGGTGCTGTCCCACGGCGTTGACCCTGTCCACAATTCTCTGCCATAACTCCATCTTCCTAGCTATTAATTTCTGCTGCAGCTGTGCTCAAAATAGCTGTGGCTCTACCTTGATGATTTCCTCCACCATGACCCTTAGCTCCTCCTCTGTGAATCAGGGGTGTCTTTGTGGTGCCATGGGTGTTGTGTGAGGTGTGTAGGTGAGGGTGTGTAGGATGATGTGTTGGGATGTGTGATGTGGGGTGCGTGAGTGGTGTATGTGTGTAAGTAGTGTGTGGCTCTGGTTTTGTCTGTGCTCTTGGTGTCTGTCTTGTGCCAATGGTTTGTAGTTGTAAAGGGTTTTGGGTAATGTGGGTGTGTGTTTTATATTGGTGTGGGTGTGTGGGTGTGGTGTGTGTATGGTTGTCAGGTGTGTGTTGTTTGAATTGTCCAATATGGTGTTGTTTTGTATGTGTGTGTATATTTTGAGAGCAATGGTATGTACTGCCAATGGTTTACCGCCATTGAATGTCCGTGGTGGTGATTCGTGGATCATAATGTGGTGGGCGTTGTTCTGTTGGCGTAACAGTGTGGGTTTTGATACTGCCACTTTATTACTGACCTTTGGACTGGCAGATTTGTGTATGTGGCTGAATAGAGACAGATTGGTGTATGTCTGTCATAATATGGTGAACGGATATCCGCGGCGGCGGTGGTATGTTGGCGGCAGTCAGAGTGGCAGTAAGTGGGATTTGCCGCCAATGTCATAATGAGGGCCTAAGTCTTGTAAGGGAAGGCTGGGAGAAGCCTCCTAAAGAGGCCAAACTGGATATTATGGACTATGTGCTTTGCCTACGTTCCAGGATGGCTGAGTACATGGAAAAAGCCAGCAACAATATTCTGGTCAGCCAGGAGCTTCAAAACCTCTGGTATGACCAGAAAGCTGCTATGGTGGAGTTCCAACCAGGGCAGAAAGTGTGGGGTCTGGATGTTGGAGACAGTTGCTTCAAGGACCCTGTAAGACAAATGGTCTGGGCCCTATCCCATACTTGAAAGAAAAAGGGAGGTCAATATTCAGTTGATATAGGCAGTTGCAGAAACCAAAAAAGAATCACCCATGTCAACCGTCTGAAGCCCTTTTATGACAGAGCAGGTAGACCATGCTCATGGTTACAGATGAGGGACAGGAGGATGAGAGTGAGCCTCTCCCTGATCTCCTCTCCAACAACCCACAAGATGGTTCTGTGGATGGAGTTGTCTTATCCGTCACCCTCATAGGACAAGAGAGAACTGATTGCAGGCAAGTCCTCAACCAGTAGGCAGAATTGTTCTTTCTGACCCCTGGAAAGACAAGCTTGTGTATTCATGATGTGGACACTGGTGACAGCTTGCCTGTCAAAAACAATATTTATAGACAGTCAGACCATGTCAGAGAGAGCATAGAGGCAGAAGAGAAAAAAATGCTGGATTTGGGTGTCATTGAACCCTCTGAAAATCCCTGGGCTAACCCAGTAGTTTTAGTCCCCAAGCTTCACTTTAAAGGAGAGAAAATGGAAATGAGGTTCTGTGTGGACTACTATGGCCTCAACTCTCTTACAAAAACTGATACACACCCAATTCCAAGAGCTGATGTGCTCATAGATTGATTAAGGGGGGGAAATATCTGAGTACCTTAGATTTAACATCTGGGTACTGGCAGATTGGTCTGACCACAGGAGCAAAGGAGAGGTCAGAATTTTCTACTCCTAGTGGGCATTATCAGTTCACTGTTATGCCCTTTGGATTAAATAATGCACCTGCTACATTCTAGAAGTTGGTGAACAAAGTCCTTGCTGGAGTGGAAACTTTTAGTGCAGCTTACTCAGATGACACAGCTGTCTACAGTTTGACCTGGCAGGGTCACCTGATCCACCTTGGAAAGGTCCTTGAGGCTCTGCAAAAGACAGGCCTTCCTATCAAGGCTACTAAGTGCCAGATAGGGCAGGTAAAAGTTGTTTAATTGGGCCACCTGGTTGGTGGAGGCCAAGAGCAACCCCCCATCCCGAGATTCTGGCTATTCTGGCTTTGGAAGCTCCCACAACCCAGACACAAGTCAGGGAATTCCTTGGCTTGACTGGGTATTACAGGAGGTTTGTGAAGGATTATGGCACAATAGTTGTCCCCCTCACAGAGCTTACCTCCAAGAAAATACCCAAAAAGCTCAACTGGAGAGTGAGTTGTCAAAAGGCCTTTGAAACTCTGACAGAAGCTATGTGCACTGCTACAGCTCTACAAGCACCAGACTACTCCAGGGAATTCATTGTCCAAACTGATGCATCTGAAATGGGGAAAGGAGCTGTCCTTTCCCAGAAGAATGATGATGGACATGACCAGCCATTTGCTTTTACAAGCATGGAACTACTCCCTATGGAACAAAAATGGAGTGCCATAAAGAAAAAAGCCTTTGCTGTGGTTTGAGCCCTGAAGAAGCTGAGGCCATACCTGTTTGACTCTCACTTCATGATTCAGACTGACCACAGGCCTATTAGATGGCTACAACAAATGAAAGATGAAAACGCCAAGCTGCTTAGGTGGTCCATTTCTCTACAGGGGATGGACTTTCAAGTGGAACACAGAACTAGGACTGCCCATGCCAATGCAGATGGTCTCTCCAGGTTCTTCCACTTAGATGATGATGACTCACTACGGAAAGGGTAATCTCATCTTCTTTCATTTGACAGGGGTGGGAGGTAGTGTGAGAGAGGTCCTCTTTTTGACATGATTATCCCCCCACTTATTGCCGATGTTGATGTGTCCTAGAAATTGTAGTGCCCAGGGCCCCTGCCACCCAGATTCCTGGGCCAGAGCTCTTTCCCTATATCTTTTGTGATACATTGCACAATTGGATTGACCGCTAACTACGACTACATCTCCCTACTAAGTGGGGACCTATGTGCCCAGGGCATGGGGTACTAGGAGTAGGCCCCTTAGGGTAGCAGCACTAATTGTGCCACCCTCTAGGGCCGTGCATCCAGATGCACCCAGCACTGCTATTGCATACTGAGTGTTGTGGCACAAACCTAAAACTCAAACTCGACATGGCACACTGTTTGTGCACCTGACCACCATACACTGCATTTACTGTCGGTAAGACACCCCTCTGGCAGGCCTCATAGTCCTAAGGCAGCAGTAAGGCAGGGCGTTCCATATTATATGTGAGGGCATAGTTGCATGAACAATATGGCCCAACTATGTCCCTGCCAAACCTGGGACATAGTGAGTGAACAGAGAAGTCATTTTAATATATGTGCTGGACACTGGTCAACGTGAGTTTCCCAGCTACATGATGGCCACTCTGAACCCTGGGTTGTTTGGTATCAAACAACTCAGAATGATGAATACAAACTGGTGTCAGTTTTGGATGTATGCCTAAATGTACCCAGGGTCCACCTTAGAGGTGCCCTCTGCAGAAGCTAAACTGACCGGACACGGTTGCTGACTGGTCCTATCCAGCTGCTACCTCCAGACAGCGAATATACAAACTCTGTGGGAGAGGCCTGTCTCTCCGGTTTGTAAGACAATACCCTTCCTGTGTGGAGGAGCTAACACCCCCATGTGCACTGTCCTGGCAGTGAGTTTAAAAGGGCTTACCTCCCTTGAAACTTGACCCCCAAGCCTGCTGCTAACAGAACCTGACCTCCCCCTTTGCCAACCCCCACTTTTGGTGGGAGCAAAGAAAGGAAACCTAAGAAAGGGTAGGAGAAGTGGCCTCACCTGGCATGCACCGCCCGTAAGGTGTTGCCTGCAAGGTGGATCCTCTTTTTCAGTTTCCTCCAACTTGCAATAGAGGAAACGAGCCAATGAGGTTTAGGGAAGTAACCATTGCCACAGGAAGTGGTCACAATAGTGGGTGTAGCCACCCCAAAGAAAAGTGTCCCATTGGACACTACCAGGTTCCCCTTAAAATGCCTACTAAATTCAATATTTAGTAGGCACCACCAACTAAACTTTTAGCTTTAAAATAACAAAGAAGACTATCACCAAAGAAAATCCGAAGCAAGAGGACTGTGGACCTGCTGTACCAAGAAAAGGCACCAAACCCTGCCTGCTGGACCCAGGACCCGAAAATCACTGCTGCAGAGGAGCTGATCACTGGACTGACTCTGGGGACCTCCAGGCTTCACAAATCTTCCCAGATCTCCCTTCTGATTGGAGGCATCGCTCTACAAACCAACAAAGACTAACTAGCCAGTGAGGGTCACTTCACTGACTGGTCAATATCTCCCAAACCAGAAAATACAGCCTGACTCGATGACATGCCAATGACTGCCAGGACAAACCTCGCAAGTGTGCCATGTTTGGTGGTACTGCACCCTCCAGTGGCCGAGTCGTGCCAATACCCCAGATACTGAACAGTGGACATCGGAAATCAAGTAAAACAGCTCCCCCTGAGCTGCAACTGGACCAGACAGAAGTTGAGAGACTTTTGAAACACCCCAGACCTCCCACCAGAGTGCCTCCATTGTCCTGCAAGTGACCATGACTGCGACCGGCATCTGGACCGGAGAGGCATCTTTGAGCACCACCCATGGATCAACATCTCACCCTGCTGCTGGCTGTCCTGCGCCTTACAACGAGGAACCAGCTGTGCCCAACGGGTCCCTCATCCCTTGCAACCTCAACACCAAAAGGGAACTTCAAGATACCACCTTTAAACTTGCCTCTGCAGATCTTTTCCAATTGGTCCCTTGCAGTGGGCCTGCACTAGCTCCAAGAGTCTTTCCAAGGATGCTCCCGCTGGAACGGGGAGGCGTCTTAACTTCTCCTGCTGGCACAGCTCAACCAATGACGACTACAAACAACCTGCCAAAGCTGAACTTGGTAAAGCAAATGTATGATTTTATTTGCATTTCTAAAGGTGGCCTTCCATTGATTCCTATTGTGTGTAATTAAGCACAGAAACACAGCATTTTTTGAAACCTGAAAAATTTATAACTTAAAAAGTACTTAACCAATCTCAATGATCTTCATCTTAAAAATTATAAAAAAATCTGAAGTATGTTTGTAAATTGGTCTTGAGTTATTCCTTTGAGTGTGTGAGTCACATGATTGATGCTGTGAGTACAACCAATGTTTTGCACTTCTCCAAGATTTGCCTTACTGCTCGACCAAGCTACGTAAAAAATTACAGCATTAGGTGATCTAGTTTCTCCCCTGGAAACCAACATGTGGTTGCCTGGACCCCCTACACAGTGTGCCTAGTTGTACACTACATAGAGGGCCAGCCTTCTAGAAATGGATGTGATTCAAGCATATGCATAAAAAATCTGTACTATTTGGTCTCTCTGCCGTGTCCCAGAAATTGTATGTACATTATGGAGTTGGCGCTCATCTTCCTCATCAACATTTTCTGAACTTCAGGATGGTCATTTCCTTTG
Source organism: Pleurodeles waltl (assembly GCF_031143425.1). Taxonomy (NCBI): domain Eukaryota; kingdom Metazoa; phylum Chordata; class Amphibia; order Caudata; family Salamandridae; genus Pleurodeles; species Pleurodeles waltl. Next base: position 1,017,384,436 of record NC_090447.1, on the reverse strand, counting down.
TCCCATGGGACACTAGTCAGCACACATATGTTATGCAAAATGCATCACACAAGTATGATCTTACATACTATAAGGAGGAGTAGAGGAATCTCCCCCAGACATGTCCAGATAGCTAAAGCATGACTTAAGGACTCCAAAAGTCTGCTCCACTATGGACTGGGTCCTGCTAAGTGCATGGTTGTCGCTCCGCTGGGCCTCCATCTAGGGCTGTGCATATGGGGTCATGACCCATGGCTCCAGACCACATCCTTGAGCAGCTAAAAAGACAGGATAGGAACAATCAGTCTATGATCATGATGGATGATGGACCCACCTTCAAGTACATTCTGTTATGTGTCCTGAATGACTTATACAAATTTCCATCGGTATGGGATGTGCACAGACATTTTTTGGCATATACACACTTTAAATTTTAATATTACTGACACTGTACTACTCATACACGTGTAGTGGCATGTGTATTACACTTAATATTTGTAATACTTGTGAGTACCAATGCCATGAACATGGTGAATCTTTACTGGTATGGAGAGTCAGTTATCCATTGAGGAGACACTTCTCTTACACTTCTCCATTAAGTTGGTTTGGGACTAGTGTTGGCATTTCTGAGCTACAACATGTCTGATTTTTTTAAAGTTTAGCTAGAGCAGATGATTTTGTCCCATTCATTGACATATATTCGAATATGACAGTAGTAGTCACTGTTGTTCAATAGCTACTGCCATGGATAGTTTAGCGAGTGCATGTTAATGTGGCACATCATTTTCTACACATGGCAGTGCACTGTATCCACTATGTTGAAAGAACACAAGGGCGGAGACATGTGGGAGTCTTGTGATATACAGTGTAACTGGTAAACTGTCAACAACATGCTGCCTCACTGATTGAGGGTTGTGTAGGATATGTGTTTTGACATGACACAGTGTCCTGGATTTGCAGCTTGCTCTGGCAGACAATAGGCAGGATTGCACCAAGACAGGCACATTAGTGGATTGGTTAAAGTGTGGTTGTCTTTCCTATGAGATGTGCTTTGTGCATGAGGGTCTACCTTTCTGCACATTCTGACCCATGGCTCCAGACCACATCCTTGAGCAGCTAAAAAGACAGGAGAGGAACAATCAGTCTATGATCATGATGGATGATGGACCCACATTCAAGTACATTCTGTTATGTGTCCTGAATGACTTATACAAATTTCCATCACTATGGGATGTGCACTGACATTTTTTGGCATATGCACACTTTACATTTTAATATGACTGACACTGTACTACTCATACACGTGTAGTGGCATGTGTATTACACTTAATATTTTTAACACTTGTGAGTACCAATGCCATGAACGTGGGGAATCTTTACTGGTATGGAGAGTCAGTTATCCATTGAGGAGACACTTCTATTACACTTCTCCATTAAGTTGGTTTGGGACTAGTGTTGGCATTTCTGAGCTACAACATGTCGGATTTTTTAAACTTTAGCAAGAGCAGATGATTTTGTCCCATTCATTGACATATATTCGAATATGGCAGTAGTAGTCACTGTTGTTCAATAGCTACTGCCATGGATAGTTTAGCGAGTGCATGTTAATGTGGCACATCATTTTCTACACATGGCAGTGCACTGTGTCCACTATGTTGAAAGAACACAAGGGCGGAGACATGTGGGAGTCTTGTGATATACAGTGTAACTGGTAAACTATCAACAACGCGCTGCCTCACTGATTGAGGGTTGTGTAGGACATATGTTTTGACATGACACAGTGTCCTGGATTTGCAGCCTGCACTGGCAGACAATAGGCAGGATTGCACAAAGACAGGCACATTAGTAGAATGGTTAAAGTGTGGTTGTCTTTCCTATGAGATGTGCTTTGTGCATGAGGGTCTACCTTTCTGCACATTCTGACCCATAGCTCCAGACCACATCCTTGATCAGCTAAAAAGACAGGACAGGAACAATCAGTCAATGATCATGATGATTGAAGGACCCACATTCAATTACATTTTGTTATGTGTCCTGGATGACTCATATACATTTCCACCAGTATGGGACATTAACTGACATTCTTTGGCATACACACACTTTGCACTGCACATACAAGTGTACTGGACTGTGTAATACACTTAGGCCCTCATTTGAACTTTGGTGGTAAAAACTGCCTACCGCTGCGGTGACAGGCCACCAAAAGACCGTCGCCACGGCCACCAGACTTCTGCCATATTATGATCACGCCCGGATTTCTGATGCAAGAAGGGTGGAAATCCGGCTGTGGCCATGCCGGCGGATCGTGGTAAGGTGGCACTGCTACCACCAGAAGCGTCACGGCAGTAGACCGCTGCCAGCTGTATTATGAGAAATAGTATGGCCAGGCGGTTTTCTACTGGTGGGTGCTTAATATGGCACATCATTTTCTACACATGGCAGTTAACTGTGTCCACTATGTTGACAAAACACAAGGTGAGAGACATGTGGGATACTTGTGCTATACAGTGCAACTGGTAAACTATCAACACTGCATAGCCTCACTGATTGGGGGCAGAGTAGGACACATGTTTTGACATGACACAGTGTTCTGTATTTGCAGCCTGCACTGGCAGACAATAGGCAGCATTGCGTCAGGACACGCAGAATAGTGAAAGTGTGGTTGCCTATTCTATGATAAATGCTTAGTGCATGAGGGTCTACCTTTCTGCACAGTCTGACCCATCGCTTCAGACCATATCCTTGAACAGCTAAAAAGACAGGAGAAGAACAATCAGTCAATGAGTCTAATGGCCGATGGACCAACATTCAAATACATTGTTATGTGTCCTGGATGACTCATACACATTTCTACCAGTATGGGACATGAACTGACCTTATTTGGCAAACACACACTTTAAATTTTGGTATGACTTACACTGTACTACATATACAAGTGTACTGGCCTGTGTAATACACTTAGGCACTCATTACAACATTGGCGGTAAATGCCACCTACCGCCATGCTGTGGGCCGCCAACATACAGTGACTGCGGCGGTATTCCGCTACGGGTACTATGACCCACACTGAGACATCCCCCAATATACAGACACCCGCACAAGTCTACCACACCAAAGGTCAGAGATAAACTGGCAGTATCAAAACCCACACCGTTACGCCAAAAGGAATACACCCACAGTATCACGACCCATGAATCACCGCAGCGGTCTTTCAACCGCAGTAAACCATTGGCGGTACACACTGCAGAGCTCAAAATACACACTCACTTACAAAACTATACCACATTGGACAATTCAAACTACACACACCTGACACACATACACACACCACACTCACACCACTATAAAACACACACCCACATTACCCACAACTCTTTACGACCCAAACATTTTGGCAAGTGAGAGTGATAGAAGCCAGGAGCACCCACTCAATCAGAGCCACAAAACAACCTCACCATACACCATCCACGCACATCACATCACACACCCCAACACAGCACCCCACACACCCACACACATATCACTCACACTACATCCATGGCACCCCAAAGACACCCCAGGTTTTCAGAGGAGGAGCTAAGGGTCATGGTGGAGGAAATCATCTGGGTAGAGCCACAGCTATTCGGATAACAGGTGCAGCAGAAGTCCATTGCTAGGAAGATGGAGCTATGCCGGAGAATCGTGGACATGTTTAATGCCATGGGACAGCACCCAAGATCAAGGGATGACATCAGGAAGAGGTGGAACGATGTACGGGGGAAGGTGTGTTCCATGGTTGCAAGACACCAGGTAGCAGTACAGAGGACTGGCGGTGGACACCCACCTCCTTCCCCACAACTAACAACATGGGAGGAGCAAGCCTTGGCAACAATGCATCCTGAGGGCCTCGCAAGAGTAGCAGGAGGACTGGACTCTGGTAAGTCAAATCTTTTCTACTATATCCCCCACCCTGCCTGCATACCATCACAAACTCCTACCCCTACCCTCACCCCCATCACACCACCACCTCACATATACTCCATTATCACAACCCACCTATCTCAATACCAAGCCCTGCAAGTAACACCAATCCATGGTCCCCCATCACACACCTGCATGAACACCCATCACCACAGCATGCCCATTAGAGAGAATCACCTAGCCCACAAAATCACCACGCACACAAGGCAAATCTAACAGGGCAATCACAACCATACAGGGAAACACACCCATGCACAAGATGGCACACACAGATACAATAACACTGCATTTTCATCCCCACAGGACCCCCTACTCAACGTCACCGAAGAGGAGTTGCCAGCAACCTCCAGTCCCCCTCCCAGAAGAGGCCCACAGTGATGACAGCAGCTCTGCACGCCTGGATCACGAAGACAAACCTGGCCCATCAGGGACCTCCGGACAGTTGGTTACCCTGCCACAGTCCCAACCAACCACAGAGCCTCCCCCCTCAGGAAACACCAGCACAGCACCCACCCAGCAGGCCCATGCCACTGTCCCCAGGACAAGTCAATCAGCAATGTGTCCACCACTAGAGGGACCCTAGGCAACCCCAAAAACCCAGGACTATCAGGGACCTGGGGCAGGGGCAGTGGGCACACAGTTCAGGGGACAGAGCCACAGGCCAACAGGGAAGCTGGGAGGACTGCTGTGCGATAGGGGTAGGACAGACCCAGGGAACCGACTCTCCAGGAGGCACTCACCAACATCTTGGGAGCATACCACCATTCCCAGGAGACCATCGGCCAGATACTGTACAAGTTGCAGGAGACCCAGCGGCTGCAGGAGGGACAGTCCCTGTGGATCAGGGATGACCTCAAAAACATCTACACTATCCTGGTCACCATTGCAGGGGTGCTGGCAGACATGGGCAAGACAATGAGGGAGGCAGTGGCACAACAATGGGCCCCTGACAATAGCCACTCCGAAGAACAGCCCTCCACCTCCGCTGCCGCTAGTGGACAGGCGGCCCGCCACAGGACCAAAAGGCCACCAGCATCCCACCCCCTGCAGAAGGAGAAACACCCTGCAAATGGTCCCTGCTATGTAGCCAGAGAACATTGCCAAGACACCCGTCAGGAAATAGGACCTTCCTGATTGTCACCCTTCTGTCCCACTCTGTCACCCTGTCCACCTTGAACTGCCATTACTCCCCTTCCTATGACCCATTGGACAATGCACCTGTGATACCAAGAGACTGGACTCTAACTGGACATTCCTCCACCATCACCCCCAGCCCATTGCACATCCCCCTGTATGTATGAGCACTTAAATAAACACCCTTGGAACAAATACAAATCTGGAGTCTGTCAAATGATTAAAATATGTATTAATACAACATTATCAAAGCATAGCAAGTCAGATGTACAGTTACATTTTCATTGGAATGACCTTTAGTGGGCAGCAGTAAACACACCAGGAGCCAGAGTGGGCCACAGAGATCTGAAAATAGAGATGCCAAAGGGTACTGTAAGTGGCCATGGGCATAGGGAAATCAGGCTGCCATGTACAATGTCTAACAGAAAACAGAAATGTAAAGTGAAGTTACAGTGTCTTACCTGTGTGTCACTGGAAGTACTGCTGAATTATATTAGTTCTGCTGTCCACATCTTCTTCCTCTGCCTCCTCTTCTTCACTGTCCATAGGGTCCACCGCTGCCCCAAGACCATCTCCAGGCTCATCCCCCTGCAGAAAAGGCACCAGGCCTCTCAAGGCCAGGTTGTGCAACATGCAACGATAATCTGGCACACCTTTTTGGGTGAGTAGTACAGGGATCCACCTGTCAGATGTAGGCACCTGAACCTGGCCTTCAGGAGGCCGAAGGTTCTTTCTATTATCCACTTTGTTCGCCCATTTGCCTCATTGTAACGTTCCTCTGCCCTTGTCCTGGCATTCCTCACTGGGGTCAGTAGCCATGAGAAGTTGGGGTAACCAGAGTCACCTGCAAATATTGAGGGACAACTGTTAGACACACACTAACCCTTAGGGACAACCCCATACCCAGACACCTACTTATACTGGGTGGGGACCTTGGGCTCATCTATTAACCACACCCGGTGCCTCTGGAGTTGGCCTATCACATATGGGATGCTGCTATTCCTTAAGATAAAGGCGCCATGCACAGAGCCAGGATACTTGGCATTCACATGGGACGAGAACTGGTCAGCCAAACACACCTACTGCCCATTCATAGAGTGATAGCTTTTTCTATTCCTGAACACTTGTTCATTTCTCCGGGGGGGGTATAAATGCTACATGGGTACCATCAATGGCACCAATGGTGTTGAGGATGTGTCCCAGGGCATAAAAGTCATCTTTCACTGTGGCCAAATCCTCCACCCTGGGGAATACGATGTACCTGCGCTTGTGTTTCAGCAGGGCTGACAACACTCTGGTCAACAAGTTGAAAAACATTGGCTGAGACATCCCTGATGGCATGGCCACTGTGGTTTGGAAGGAACCACTTGCCAGGAAATGGAGCACTGACAGGACCTGCACTAGAGGGGGGATACCTGTGGGCTGGCGGATAGCTGATATCAGGTCTGGCTCCAATTGGGGACACAGTTATTGGTTTGGGGCCCTATCAAGTCTGTATGTTATGATAATGTGTCTGTCCTCTATTGTCCCAAGGTCCACCAGGGGTCTGTACACCGCAGGATGTCGCCATCTCATATTCAGCCTCAGCGGTAGAAGCCTATGGAAGAAAACAGTGATCAGTGGGTCATATTCACACATCTATTGCACTAATGATGCATTTTAACAGAACCAGTATGTGACTCTGAAAATTAGTTTCTGTGCCAATGTCTGCTGTGACGCAGTTAGGTGCCATGCCTTGTGCCCCCCTGAAATGGCGGCTGCCTGACCTGTGAGGAGGGACAAGTAGAAATGAGGTAATTTCGCTGCCGTTGTGCACCGTAGCGGTAGGCGGTCAAAGACCGCCCCGCAACTTCTCATTGGTTATCATTGAGCCCTATGGGTTCTAGGAGCCAATGTTGATGTATGCTGACAGTGACGGTACGCACCGCCGCGGACGTGACCACCATTTTCTGTCTGTTCACTCACTTGCTACCTGACTTTCAACAGGAGAGGACCTACACTGCAAGTGCTGCTGTGACCTGTGTCTGGAAACCACAATGGCTCATGTGTCTGGGGAAAGGGCCCAGCCTTCACTGTGGAGGAGTTGGAGAAACTGGTGGATGGGGTCCTACCCCAGTACACGTTACTCTACGGCCCTCCAGACAAACAGGTGAGTACACTATGAGCATGATGCGTGGGCCGTGAATGTAGGGATTGCTGTGTGTAAGCCACATGTAGGGGGGGGGCAGATGCGTCCTGGTCAGAGTGCTGCATGTATGGTGGTCAATGTATGCGCGTCAGAGGATGGGAGGGATCTGGTGGGCCATAAGTGTGACGGTCCGGATGGTTGACTAATTCCCTTTTCTGCTGTCTTTTCCATGCAGGTCAGCACCCACCAGAAACAAGGTATTTGGTGTGCCATTGCCAATGAGGTGTGGGCCCTGGGGGTCTTTGACAGGCGGAGCACCCACTGCCGCGAACAGTGGGAGGACCTGAGCTGCTGGGCAAAGAAGATGGTGGAGGTCCAGCTGGGGCTGGACTCCGAACAATGAAGGGGTGCCCGTCGCACCATGACCCCCCTGATGTTCCACATCCTGGCGGTGACCAGGATGTGGAAGGAATCCGGAGTTGGATGTGGAAGGGATCCGGAGTTGGATGGGCGCTTGAAGGCATCACAGCAACTACAAGGGGGTGAGTACAGATTCAAAATCCTGACTTTGCGTGAGTTAAGGGTTACCTGGGTGGGGGATGTGGGCTGTGGGTACCTCTAGGCCAGGGCCAAGAAGGCAGGGGAGGTCCCTCGTTGGGCAGTCTCTGGAGCACTCCTACCCCAATGGTGTTAGTGGGCATCTAATACTGGGCAGGGTCCTGTGGGTTTCAGGTGTGCTGCTGATTGGCGGTAGGCATTGTACCCCATGAGCTGGTGACTATCTTAGTAACTGGTAGTGCATGGCCTAGTGCATAGGGGCTGCTCCCTGTGTGTTGTGTACGTCAATGGTGGTGGTGTTGCTGGCACTGACCAAGTGTATCCTCTGTCTCTCCCCCCTTTTTGTTTTGTCATCCTGTCCTTGTGTGCATTAGCATCATCTGGCGGAGGAGCAGAGGCACCGGCGACGGAGGGAGCTGCATCCCACATGGGCCTGGAGGCCGAGTCCACCGACGGTGAGGGCACCAGTGGGACGGAGGGGAGCACCACGACGGAGACAGGAGGGGACATCACAGACAGCGACTCCTCCTCCGATGGATGCTCTCTGGCGGTGGCGGACACCTCTGTGACCACCCCAACAACAGGTACAGCCGCCACCCCCCCACCAGCACCGCCCTCCCAGCAGCCGCTCAGCGTGTTTCCTGTGCCTGCTCACCCAGGAGGGTGGTCATCTTTTTCGCCCCAGGCACCTCAGGCCCTGACCCAGTCATACCTGCTACCCACAGTGAGGAGCAAATTGACCTTCTGAGATCCCTCACTGTTGGGCAGTCAACCATTCTGATTGGCATCCAGGGTGTCGAGAGGCAATTGCAACAAACAAATGCATACCTGGAGGGCATTCACTCTGGCGTGGTGGCCCAGTAGAGAGCATTTCAGGCTCTGGCCTCAGCACTGATGGCAGCCCTTGTCCCTGTCTCTAGCTTCACATCTCCAACTTCCTCTACCCAGACCAAATTCCCTCAACCCCAGCCTATCCCAAGCACACCTTCAGACCAGCATTCAACCAAATCACCACACTTCATCTTACAGGCACTTACACAAGCACCATCCCCATCCAGACACTCCAATATCCACTGCCTCCACTGTGTCCCACTCCTCCTCGTCATCACCCTCCCTCCCAGTAGCGTCCCCACTCACACCTGCATGCACTATATCCTCATCCACTACCTCCATCACCTGCACGCCAATCACAACACATCCCTCACTGGCAGTCACCACCCCCCCATCCATACACACGTCCCCTGTGTCCTCTCCCACTGTGTCTGTGACCCCTCCTCCCAAAGTACACAAACTCAAGCACCCACCCAACAGCCATCCACCTCACCACAGCATCCAGCCCATGCACCTGCACCCAAACACAGCAGACAGACACCTTCTACAACCAATCCCTCTTCCTCCACTTCCAAACCCTCTCCCTCTTCCCGCCCCAGTGTCTCTAAGAAGCTTTTCCTTGAAAACATTGACCTCTTCTCCACCCCTCCCCCTGTCCCTCCCCTCAGGCCAGGGTGTCCAGAACCCAGCCCAGCACCTCAGCCACTAAGTCGACGTCTGCTGTGGTTCCTGCAGCTAACAGAGGCGCAAAGGGGGCACCCATAAGCCCAGCCAGTGTGGCACCAACACCTGCCAAGGACAAAACCATTCCGCCACCTGCCAAGGTGAAGAGGGGGACAGCATGCAGCAAGGGGAATGAGCACCAACCACCCAGCAAGGCCACCTCAAATACTCCAGCTGCCAGACCTAAGGTGACACCACCATCTGCCACGGAGAGGAAGGGGCAGACAAAACCAGGCAAGGCACTTAAGTCATGGGAGGCTGCAGGTGAAGGCCTGGCACAACCAGCTCAACTGCCAGCACTGCCACCTGCACTGCGGCCAGCACCGCCAGCAGCCCCGCAGCTAGCACTGCCACCTGCCCCGCCGCAAGCACCACTACTCTCTGCAGCAGCAGCCCCTGTGGGCAGCCGTCCGAGGCTGCAGGAGAAGGGCTGGAACCTCCCACCACCACTGGCAGCACCAACACTACAGCCAGTATGCAGCCTTAGCCGCCGCAGGATGGAGTCTAGCCCTGCCTCCATGGACTATCATGCAACCTGGTCCCTGCAAATCTCGTGCCTCAGACACCCAGGTGAGGGACTGTGAACTGCAACACCCCAAGTGTTGCATCACTGGGCATAAAGCGCCCTCCAGAACCAGTGGAGAAATGCATCCATTCACCCAATCCTTGGCAGGATGAAGCTGACCGGGCACAAAGCCCCCTCCAGAACCAGTGGAGAAATGCATCCACTCACCCAATCCTTGGCAGGATGAAGCAGACTGGGCACCCGAACCAGTAGAGAAAGGCATCCACTCACCCAATCCTTGGCAGGATGAAGCACACTGGGCACAAAGCCCCCTCCAGAACCCGTGGAGAAATGCATCCAGTCACCCAATCCTTGGCAGGATGAAGCAGACTGGGCACAAATCCTCCTCCAGAACCAGTGGAGAAAGGCACTCACTTGAGAGACTGTGGCCTTGCACTCCCCAGGACCAAGCAGTGGGCAAACCACCCACTTGAGAGACTGTGGCTTTGCACTCCCCAGGACTAAGGAGTGGGCAAACCACATACTTGATAGACTGTTGCTTTGCACTCCCCAGGACCAAGCAGTGGGCATGGAGCCCCCTCGAGGAGCAGTGGCGTTATTCCATCTTCCGGCTGAGGTGCCCCCCTTCACAAACCCTCTGAGGTGCCTGTGTGTTTTCGACCTGATGCCCCTACAGTGTTCTCTCCGTATTGAGACAGGAGTCAAGTGTGGTCTTGGCCCAATATTTTTGGCCCAGTGGCCCACGGACATTTTGAATGGACAATGTACCGCCTTATGTGCATATTGTATACTTTTGTAAATACTGTTTTTCTATTTATCACGTATATCTGACTGTTTATAATATATCACTGATTTGACTCTTCCTTTTGTCCTTGTGTTCTTCCAGGGGGTTACAGGGTGTAAATGTAATGTTGATGCATGTTTTTGTGTGTCTGGTGTTGTGGGTGGGGGTGGGGGTGTTGCTTGTTGCATGTGTGTGTGTCACTCTCTTTTTCCACCCCTCTCCCCTGTGTACTAGGTGCCGTACTCACCGGTGGTCGTCGCCGCTGCCTTTCGTATCCCTGGTAGATGAGGAGGTAGACTAGCATGGGCAAGATCTGCAGCTCGGGCTCCATGGCATCCTGATTCTTCGTTTGTGTCGAGCGGTGAGTGGTTTCCCTTCCAAGTCCTGTTTCTGCTGTGCTTTTGATGGCGTTGGTACCGCCCCGAAAAAGCTGGCGGATTGGCGTGTTGTGATGGGGTGGGTGGTACCTTTTCTTCTGCCTGTCTGTTGGCGGTGACCTCCTCAGTGTTTGTTGCTACCGCCGTGGCGGTCGAAGTGTTAAAGTGGCTGTCTGTGTTGGCGGTTTCCGCTGTGGTCGTGATCCCATTTTTTTTACCACCGGCCTGTTGGCGGTATTACCGCCACTTTAACACCGAGTGCCAGGGTTGTAATGAGGGCCTTAATATTTGTAATACTTGTGAGTACCAACACCATGAACGTGGTGAATCTTTATTGGTGAGGAGAGTCAGTTAACCATTGAGGAGACACTTCTCTCACAATTCTCTATATTGTTGGTTTGGGACTAGTGTTGGCATTTCTGACCTGCAACATGTCTGATTTTTCAAAGTTTAGCTGGAGCAGTTGATTTTGTCTCATTCATTGACATATATTTGGATATGACAGCAGTCGTCAATGTTATTCAGTAGCTACTGCCTTGTATAGATTGGTGAGCGCATGTTAATGTGACACATCGTTTTCTACACATGGCAGTGTACTGTGTCCACTCTGTTGACAGAACACAAGGGGGAGACATGTGGGAGTCTTGTGCTATTCAGTGTAACTGGTAAACAATCAACACTGCAATGCCTCACTGATTGAGGGCAGTGTAGGGCATATGTTTTGACTTGACACAGTGTCCTGGATTTACTGCCTGCATTGGCAGACAATGGGCAGCATTGCACCAAGACAGGCACATTAGCAGAATGGTGAAAGTGTGGTTAGCCTATACTATGAGATGTAGTTTGTGCATGAGGGTCCACGTTTCTGCACAGTCTGAACCTTTGGAGGACTGATTGAGTAGGTATGTGTGCCACAAGCTGGACCGCACATAGGATGAAAGGTGTGTATGATGACTTACGTACATTTCCATTTCGCACAATGCAGCACACATAGAAAGAGGAAATAATGAGGAGAAATAAAGTTACTTCTCCTTAATACACATACCTGTTCTAAAGTACCCATAGTGTTCTACTAAAATTATATGCTGTAATTATTTTTATTTTTTTTAATGTATCCTAAAACTTTTAGGCCACCACAGGTGGCAAAATATTTTAATTTTTTCTTATTTTCTTGCAAATGCTTGCAATATATATATTTTTTTTAAGTTGTTTTTTGCACTCACAACGCCTATTCTGTGCTTAATATCTTGCTTTGTGATGGTGAAGGTGATGTATTCAATGTTTTTCAGCAACTCCCTACTGCCAAAGCTATGACAGGTAAGAACTCCTTCAAGAAGGTTGTCACCACTGGTAACGTGGACGCTGACGTTGAACTTTAATTTTGTGAATGCCACTCTTGGGAACCAGGGACAAGAAATATCTCATGTAAGTTTGCATCCTGTTACTACTTTTTCCAGTTTCACCAGTTGTTCTGTAAATATGACTGCACGAATGCCGTTTTACAATACTTTAGAGGCCTCCAGCCTAGCATTTGAAGCCCTGCGCAATGATTTGCGGAGGGAATCCTCTCTCGTTAATATTAATACGTGAGGGTTCTACAAACCCTTGTGAATGTTCTTTATGTGCTGTGCTGGACTATTGTACCCAGTGCAATCGAAAGAAAGAATGACACTGCATCGCACCTGTGTACAAAACAGCCTCTTACATGCAGCTGAGAATATCGTCTTCAGAGGTAGTGCCATGCTTAGATAATGTACCCATCTTACTGTTTAGGACAATATCACCCTTGGCGTGTTAACCCCAATGGAGTGATATTATTGGAATTGATGTTTAGAAAATATTACTGTCAGAAAGGTTTCTGACAATGTTGCTACACAGTTATACAGATCATTTATAAATGTCCCCCTCAATCGGCACAGGAAGGACAGGTTGCTAAGAAGTCTTGGGTGCAAGTGTAAGTCCTTGTACGTGGGAAAGGGAAATAGAGCCTACTCCAAGTTGGGATGTTATTTTTTCATTTCATATCTGTATTGTTATTTGTGTTGATGAAACCATACTAATCGTTCCAATTTGTATGTTTTCCAACACATTCTGTAACTAAGAAGTTATATTTTTGGTGGTACTGCTCAGCACACCCTCAAAGTTAATTAATAAGAAAACTCTATTGTAGACTATATTTTGACGTTCTAAGTTGTATATCGGGAAAAAAAGACCACCGTGACAGTATACGGCGCAGGCTTGGACTGGGTAAACGTAATACTGCTAGATTTTGATCTTCTAAATCCAATTATTTGCAATATTCCCGAATTACAAGGCTTACAAAGACGTGTTTAGCTCTTCTATTAATAGTGACTTAGGTTTGTTTACTATGAATTATAAAAAGTACTTATTACAATTCATTTTTTAAAGAGTAATGAGTCAAAGAACTTTACATATAGGAATGTACGAATGATGCATCTATATTTTCCGCTGTGCATGTCGACTGACATCAACAACTTTCAATGTTTATTTGAAAAAAGCATATCGTTTTTCAACTTAAACTGATTTGCAATTCCAAGAATATTCAAACAGCTGGGAAATCCGGAGAATTATACTGTATTTAAACAGGATTCTAGATTTGAAATATATATATATATTCCAAAAATAACCTCCGAAAAAGGGAGCCCCCAACTCTGCAGGGCGGCCTCATCATATGGGTACGGAGCAACCCATAAATCCAAGAACAAAAGAACAGAGATTATGAAGCCCAACTCCAGTGCTGCATAGCATTTTATTCCATCATGTTTAAGCAGCATTCTCTGTATCCTTTTATCAAACAGCACGTTTCATTTCCAATCTTATTTTCTTATTTCCTGACGCGTTTCAGCTCCGTAGAGCCTTGTTCACAGGTGATTCTATTTTTATAAAGTGATTGCGTGCTGGTAACCAAACTGTCACGTGATAGTAATATCAAAGCATACATCTCCCATAGTGCACTGCCAAGCATAATCCGATATACCTTTGAAGGCAGAATAGATTTAAAAACAGCATGATTACGTTTCAACATCCTGCATGATGTAAAAGTTTCATATTGTTCAGTGCATATATATATACATAGGCACATGCCTAAAAATGAACGTTCTGTGATGAATCGAATTACCTTTTTTCTGAAAACAGCACCGTTGTCCACCTTATTAAAACATTTGAAACACTGGATAACATCTTTATGTTTGAAATTTACAGCAACACAATTATACCAAGAGGGGTCCAAAAGTATCAAGATAATTACATTTTTCTAATTTTACTAAACAAGATAAATTACCTACAGGTCTTCTTATAAAAGCTGAAATCTTCATAATAAGTGAATTAATCAAGCAGCAGCTTGCTGGTGCACATGCATTTATAACAGAAATGATTCAAAGACTTATTTTATGTGGAAATTAATGGAAACAGGCTTTTCATTCTTCTGCATCAATTGAAAAGCTCAGCAGCCAGCTGCCCACTTGTCAAGAAAACAGAAAGAAGCTGGAAACAAAGATAAATAAAAACACCTTTTTCCTGGCAGTTTTTAAGAGAAAAGGCAGTTCCTCTTTGCAGCAGCCATCTGTTTGTTATTTAATATGGGCGAATTACATGCTGTAATGAGTTTGTTTCTGCATCACTCAGTGCAATGGAACACAAGTTCACTCTCATAATGTGCAGCAGTTTTTAAAAGCTAATCATTTAATTGGACACAATAGTCAATGACAAATGGAGATGTAAGAACTCAGCCAGCTGTAAAGTGAATATGTAATCATTGTGAAATCATATTATTTTACACGCCTGAAAAATCCTTAATGGTATCTGATTTTAGTTAGAGCTGCAGTCACTGAAGACAGGAAGATGTACACTCGGATGAACAGGATAATTTCCACTAAGTTTCCTCTATATTCAGCATTAGCTTGTGACTTTACAATGAGGTGGGCACCACTTTCCAGGCAGCTTTTCGCAAAGGTGCTGCAAAGATGTATGAACTAATGCCTAATTTCACAGGTCAGGGAAGAACTATGAAAATCTTCTGTTATAAAAAAAGAAGTATATACATAATAGTGCCAACGAGGGCTTCTGGTAGCATTTTAAACCAAGAAGCCAAAGGCAGAGTGCCTGTTATTGATGCCAGAATTCCATGATGGCTATGGAGGACCATATGACACGTATGTAACCCATTAAGCATGGTTATATCATGTTTGTTTTGGGTCATTTAGCTTGATAAAGTTGTGTTTTTCAAACTACAGCTGACAAAGGCCACTGATAGTGTTAGACCTGGCATCCTTGGCGTGGTCTCCCCTGTCTTTTTTGCCTCTGCTTTCCATGTGTTGACTGTTTGCTAGACTCTGTTTTTGCTGGTTTTGGTACTCTGGGCACTTTACCACTGCTGACCACAGCTTAAGTTCAAATGTCCCCCGTGTAAATTATATTGGTGATTGGTTTGGCCATGATTAGCATATTTGATTCATTAGTTAGGACCTAGTAAAGTGCACTAGAGGTGCCCAGGGCCTGTAAATGAAATGGTAATAGTGGGACTGATTGTGCCACCCATATGAGTAGCACGGTAAACATGGCTCAGACCTGTCACTGCAGTGTCTGTGTGTGCAGTTGTAAGCTGCCAATTCGACCTGGAAAGTGTACCTCCTTGTCAGGCCAAAACCTTCACTTTTTATGCATGTAAGACACCCCTTAGGTAGGCCCTAGAGAGCCCCATGGGCAGGGTGCAGTGTATTTTAAAGGTAGGACATGTGCTGGTGTGTTTTACATGTCCTGACAGTGAAATTCTACCAAATTCAGTTTTCACTGTTGCAAGGCCTATCTCTCTCATAGATTAACATTGGGCTGCATTCAAATAACTTCTTAATTGCAGTTTCCCTTTGGGAGCAGATAGAGATTTGGAGTTTGGGGTCCCTGAACTCACAATTTAAAAATACATATTTTGGTAAATTTGTTTCTCAAATATTCGGTTTGAAAATACCACTTTTAAAAGGGAATTATCTTGCTTAAACCATTCTGTGACTCTGCCTGCTTGTGTATTCCCTGTCTGGGTCAGATTGACAATTGGGCTGTTTGTGATTCTTCATTAGACAGTGACACAAGGGAAGCTGGGGTGTAGCCTACATACCCTGATGGGTCATCAGGCCTATAGTGGAGGGAGGAACTGACACACCTGAATGGGCTGTTCCTGCCCTCACACAATGCAGTCTCCAACACTCTGTGTGAGTCTGGTGCCAGGCCTAGAAAAGGCAGGATCTTGTGAGAAAACACAGACTTTCCTTTGAAGTTTACCCACTTCAGAGGCAGAAAGGGATATAAGTAGTGTACCAAAAATCCCAGATTTTTAGGTTACTTCTGGAACTAAGAGGAACCTCTCCCAAAGAGAAGAGCTGAAGAGCTGGAGGAGGAGTACTTCCCCTTTGCCTGTGACCGAGCTTTGCTGGGTTGGCCTGTAGTTGCTGCTTCTGCCTGAAAGAGGACAAAGACTGGACTTTGTGATATATTCCTGATTGTGAAGTATCTCCAAGGGCTTCGACCGGGCTTGCCTCCTGTTTTGAAGTCTCAGGGCCATCAAAATCTTTCTCTGCTGAGACTCCTGCACTGCCAAGTGGTGCCCTATCCAGTCCCTGGGCCTTTGAAAGGTGAAGCTGGTGGAACGAAGGTGGAAATTCATGCACAGGAGCAGTGCATAGAAAATTTGATGCACCACCTGTAAAGCGGCTTTAAAAACAACGTGCCACCCGCCTCGCAGTTGAAATCGACACACCACCTGCATTGCAGCTAAGAAATCAATGCATCACCTGCATCACGGCTGGAAACCTGATGCAACACCCACTTGTGTCTCCTGAAAACCACGCAGACCCCACGAAGTGCAGTTTTCCACACATTGAGGCCAGATTTGGCTCGCATCATCCCTGGGTATCAAAATCAATGTGAACCTGCGCAGATCTGAGGTGCCCTGTCAGGAAGGCAGTGCATCGCTCTCTTGCAGGAGAGAAAAAGAATCACCCACCCGACAGGAAAAGAAATGATGCACGGCCTCATTTGTGAATAAGGAATCAATGCATCAATTACTTTTTCCACTGACTCTCCCCTGTGCGGTTTTATTTGTGATGCAAACCAGGTACTTTGTGTAACAAAAACATTTCCATTGTTTTCTATGGAGTAAGGTTCTATTATTTTAAAAAATCATAACTTTACTTGTGTATATCAGATTTGTGTTGTTTTGGTCTCATTCGATTTAGATACATATTGGCTATTTTAAACTGGTGTGGTGTCTGTTTTGCAGTGTCTTCACTGTAATACTATGTGTGTTGGTACAAATATTTTACACATTGCCTTTGAGATAAAACTGACTGCTTGTGGCAAGCTATCAAGGGGGTGAGCAAGGGTTATCTAAGTAAATATCTCCCTTAGTCTGACTAGAGTGAGGATCCCTGCTTGGACAGAGTGCAAACTGGTTGTCAACCAGAGATCCCATTTCTTACAGCTGGGAATGAGAATCATTAGGTTGTGTTTATCTTTCACAAATTAATTGTTGATAAAGAAAATGGACAATAATGAGGGCTGGTAGATTTATGCAATTATGTGGTGACAGGTTTTATAACATACTAATATGTTTACAACATTAGACATGCAAATTGCCACATCATGTGCAGAAAGTCCAGATTTCACAAAATAAAACTGTTGCTAGCTCCAATTTATGAAATAAACTTTCTGGAGAATGTACTGCATATTTTGATTATTTTGCCAGATAATTTAAAAACTTCATAATTTAGATAATGCTGCTGCATTCTCCTAGAAGCACTGCCAATGGTAAAACAGGGAATGATTAAAGATGTTCCATATTTCACAGCTCCGTGTGAAATATGGTTTTTATACCACTGTAAGTTGCACATAACAAATCACTTAAACATGTAAAATATATTGCCACCGCCTATTCAGGAAGATCCTGAAACGCTTAATATTTACTGAAACACACTACCCATCATCTGATTCTAAGGCCATCATGTAAAGACGTTGACAGCTTCCTTGTTTCAAATGTTTTGCCAAAGCATAATTGATTTGTATAGCTCACATCCTTGCATCTTTTAAACTTTTTTCCCTCACATTCTTCTCATTTGCTCTCTGATATGTCTTATCCTCACACTGTTTCAAAGTTGATGACAAATAAGAACATTACAACATTCCTTAAATAAACAAATAAATGGATATTATGGACAGGCTGGATGGGACCTCTGTTTCTATGGCTAGGTCAGACTTTCCACTAAAAAGGTATTTTTCGTTTTGCAAATAATTCTGGCATTGTTTGATGAATCTGCATGATACCCAGAAAAGAAAACCATCCATTTTGGGTTCTTAAAATGAAGTTTGGTACAGATCTCTATTATGAAGGGTCCCAGACGTGACACATCCCATTATACCTCCTCTAAGAATATCTGTTTCTCCATACAGAAAAAGGGAATACAGTTACACTAAACTTGGCACTCAGGTAAAACAATATTCAGGACTGTGTATAGTTTTTGAGAAACTGGCATTTAAAAAGAGCTCTGTCTGAGAATGGAGAGGTTACGTTTTAGAGGTATCTGTCGGTTGACTACCCGATAGTGCATTGTTAAAAAAAATTGGATGTTATGTGAAAAAACAATGGAACCTGGTATGTCATCATAAAACCCCAGATGTTCACCAAAAAGCAATGCTGAAAGTAAAGTTATGTTAGCTTTTGTTATTGGGCCTTATGTATCAAAATAATCTTAGAAGTTCACTGAAAAAGAATGGAGTTAAAGTGCAGGTAAGGTTACAAATTAAAACCTAACAACCATTAAACTTTGCCAATCATGTGTAGTCAAATTAACCTTAACTAAAATCCCTGTCATGCCCTGCTTATGCCCTTTCATATGGAATCACTGATGACGTGAAATTACATAATTGATTACATTATTGATGAGATAATCTACAATAGTGCTATTGATAGGCTGTCAACAGTAATTTAGAAGAATATGGAAAACAGGGACCAGACAAATGCAGGAGAGCAAGGGGCTAGACACTCTTCAGAAATGCATAAACATAATGAGAAATGCTGGGCTACTTTGGCAATGACTACATGCCTAAAAATCTAAGAGGTGATGACAGAAAAGACATTTTAAGAAGATTGGAAACTAAATATATCATAGCTGCGTACACTAGAATTGGGGGCCTTGACATGAGTGTGGACATATCATCCCGTTTAGGAAATTAACATGAAAAGATCTCACAAATAAATATATTTGAAGAGATATTACTTTGTATATACCAACCTGCTGCAAAAAAAGTTATGTTGACTTTTCACTTTTTAAATAGGTGGTTTCACATCAGCAGTGAGACAAATCAAAGATAAGAGAAGAACATTATCTCCGTATTTGAATGGGAAGTACATAATACGAAAATAGGAATCATTTGAACAGTAGATGAATGTATAATATTGAGGTTTGACATGTCTTCATTGTGTTACTGTCATAATTATCAAAGGGTGCTCAGATGATGAACTGCAGCACATATAACCTTTGTTTAATTTCCCAAAATGTTTTGCACATACCTAACTGGATAGTTGCAGTTTGTACTGATCCAGGAGCATGTCAATAAACTAACACTACAGGTAATCAGTCCAATTGTATGTATATAAATGACATTTAAACAGTATTCTTATTATCAATGAAAATGCTGAAAACACTCTTCGAGGATCTGAATTTACTGTCTACTGGTGAGAATTCTTAATTTTGTGTCTACGAAAATCATGGGCACTATGCATTCTCAAAGGGAGCTTACAAGGATCTTTGCTTGATATTGATTTTGATTTGCTTGAAAAGTGTAGTGGGCTGCTTGAGTTAGAGTGATGAATTTCATTCTAAACAGAATGGGAATATTACAAATGTGCAATTACAATAATTCAGGAAAGAAAAGGGAAGTCTGACTTCACCGTTTAGCATTTTACAATGTGTGTATTTAAATGACAGTAATCAGAGTCAACATGGTCATGAGCAAGGCGAAAATGATCTGCACTTCTACTGATGTTGGATTAATAAATGTGCATATGTATAGCAATAGGTGTATGTGTATATATACATATGTATTTATTGCCTACTGGCAGTCACCACTAGTTAGTTATAGTTAGGACCTAATTCCCACACACTAAGCATTTTTTGTTTTGACAATTTTAGCACCGTTTGATGAATCTCCACAAATTTTTCAAAACTCGTATATTCCTTACTTCAGCTGCTATCTTGAAAGTTTCAGGATGATTCGTCAAGCTGGGGCTGAGAAAAAGGGTGATTGGGCTCAAGGCCTGTGGGCCGTGTGTCGCTGGTGTTGGATTAATTTAAAGTGATTAAATATTACTTATCATAAAAAAATAAAACTTCACTGAAAAAAACAAAGGTTACAAGGATGTATTGTTAGGAAAAAGAATTCAAAAAAGCTTAGTAATTCACAAAAAATCCAAAGGTTAGAAGGATGATATAGTTAGGTTCAGATTTTACATACACAAAACCGTAGGAATTCAACAGTTATAGTTTTCCCAAGAAACTATAACTTGTGGCCTAAGGTATCTATAACTCATGCCTTCAGCATGCACTGCTACTTACCCCCATATTAAATCTGTAATGACATCTTGTATGAGATCATTCACAATAGAAATACAACATTTAAAAATACATTTGTGATGTTAAAACTATGTTTGCCAGAGTTGCGATTTATTGCTCCCTTAGGGAACAAGATATCGTTTCTTGATGTTGGAAAGTGGATTATTGGTGAGGGGAGGTAAGTATCTACACCTAGCAATAGGTCACAGACCCCTACTAGATCCAGTCAAGGTCTCAATTCATTAATCCTGGCTCAACATTCGGTAGCTTGGCAATGAGCAGTTAGGCTTAACTTAGGAGACAGGTCTGTAAAGCATTCAATAACCACAAAACAGATAATAATTTAAACACAAAACACAATAAAAATCCAGCACCAATCTATAACAATAGATTATATTTTTATCTTCAAAATGACACTAAAACAACAGAGATTGAATGAAGTGAACAGGAGATACGATTTTTTAAGAATTAAGGGCCTGATTACGACTTTGGCAAATCGGATAATGGAACATGCAATTTGGTGTTGGGATATTCGTTACACTTGTAATGAAGTATCCCATCCACCAAAGTCATAATCAGGCCATCGATGTTTCTTAGCGCTTAGAAATTAAAAGCGCCAATCTGGACATCTCGTTGCAATCGACCGGGGCAAAGTCAAAAGTCAAGACCAGCTGTGACGGAGCCCTGCTCAGCTATACTGAGCACAAAGCCTTGGTCAAAGTTTTATATTCACACTTAGACACATTTTTGAAGATTTCTCACCCACCGGGAAAAAGTCACAAGTGGTGCTGAAGTCGCTGGAGCCCTCTTTGGATACCTGTCGTGGGAGGTCTCAGTCCTCCTATGTTTCTACTTAGAAACTTTTTCAGAATGGAAATCTTCATCTGGGACCAAGACAAAAGTTAAAGCTGACCTCAATGGAGCCCTTCTTGGATACACTGTACAGGAAGCCTCTGACAAACGTTTACCTTCAGACTCAGAAACCTTTTTGGAGCTTTCCTTCCCCAACGTCAGAAGACTTTCCACAGCATGCCGATTTTGACACAACATCATTGGATTGCCTTTCCAAGAGCCTCTGGTGAAATCCTGGAAGAGTGAGGTTCCAGAGCTTTTCAGTAGGACAAACCTGCAAGTCAGGCCAGGTCACAGTTGATGTTAGTTGCTTGACTCACGATGTCGGGTCGTTTCACTTCTGGAGTTTTTTTTGCAAAGTTGCTCCAAACATCTCCAAACTTCTGAATCTTCTTCCAGAAGTACTTTTAAGATCCTTTAGGTGTCAACAACTCACCCCAAGGTTCCAGAAGCTCTGAGTTGCTCCCTGGGGGTTAGGACTTCAACTCCCAGAATGCACCTGGTTCAAATCCAAACCTGACGATTGGTCACTGGTCAATTTCTGCAGGGCTTGATGCAGGGGACTCTGGTCAGCTCTTTTCTACCTGTAGCCTACAGGCAGTCCCTTCTTTGAGTATCAGAAGCCAGGCAAAGTCATTTTCAGTGTGAAGCCAAGTGTGCAGCTGGTGCAGTCCTTCTGAGTGCAGTGTCCAGGTACAGACATTGGGTCCGGCGGTGACAGTCCTTCTTCTCTTGTCTAGTTACATTAGGGATGTGAAGTGGGGTGCAGCTCTGCAAAATTTATCCTTGCTCCTGGGGTAGAAAGCAGGTGGGTGCTCCTGTCCAATCATGTTAAGGCCACCACCCTCTCAAGTGATCACTTCCTGGGAAGTGTGGCAAAAATCAGTCCCAGGGAGCAGCATTCCTCCAAAATCTAAGATGTCAAAAATTCAATCTTAGAATTTTAGGCTGAGTCCACCCACTGGTGTGGTTAAGTTCCCTTTAACACAGCTCTTTCCAGCCCTTTCCTAATCTAATCAGGAGGCACCTGGCTGTCTGGTTTTGCAGGAAACGGGGGAGGGCCAGTGGCTGTTCCAAATGTCCTTCCCTCCTTTGACGTCCAGTTTGGTTGCACTCCCCCCATCCTGTTCTACCATCTGCTGAGGCAGATCTCCTTCCACCAGATTCTTCCTTTGTTTTAGCCCAGACCACTTCACACCTCATCAAGGCAGCCTGGCTCAGGCCGCCGGTGTAGAGCTAAAATTGGTAACTTTTAGAAAGAGTTCTAAAACTCTCTCTAGGTACAAGTTATATTACATGCAACAGTGGCAAGTTGTTGGATTTATTATAACTTTTATTTTGATACTAAACTTGCTATTTTTAGTTCCTTCCTATGGAAAACTAGACTTTAATATTTTAAAATAAAGTCTTGCCATGTTAGCCTATGAAGCCTATTCACTGCAGAAAAATACATTTGGCTATTTTTCCCTCACCAGGGCTTATAAAACATCTTTTATAAAGTCAAAAAGATGGAATTTCTATGCTTGAGATAACTATGACTGTTGAATTGCTACAATCCTAACCTAATTATAATTTCCCTCTAACCTTTACTTTTTTAGTGGATTTATAAATATGGATACAGTGATGAATACATGGGCGGACTAAGAGATAGATGGATAGATAGATAGATAGATAGATAGATAGATAGATAGATAGATAGATAGATAGATAGATAGATAGATAGATAGATAGATAGATAGGTAGATAGATAGATAGATGCCATGGCAGTGAAAATAAATGTGGTCCAATAGCATGTGTTGTTTAGAGACAGTGAACTAATAAATCAGCATCAACATATTACTACACTGCAAAGGTCAAATTAGAGTTGATTATCACATTAGAGAAAAGTGCTATGGTAAAAATTTCGAACTGGGCCACATAATGGAATAATAACATTACACATGGAAACAACTCTCTTTAAAATCACAATCTTTCTTGAGTGTGATGTTACCTTGTTACACAAATGCAATCCTTTGCATTCTGGTTTTGGTCAAATACATTTGCTAAAACAAATACAAATGGAAAATTGCCATAGCATAAACTGTATATTCAAATGTGTAAATTATATTATGTGTATCTCTCTGAAAAGCATTCAGATTGGGAAACATTTCTATTACTTTTTAACTGACAATTGTGTTGGTTCACCCAGCCATGATTATTGATTTTATGTTTGTGACATTCATTGAAATCTATAGAAACACATACGTTTTCCTTTACACTGTGCAACATGCTATCAGAAATATATATATTTGCTGGATATCTTTTCAGTGACAAGTCCCCTTGGTACACCAGTGTGCTTTTGGTGTGTATAGGGCAAATAATGCCGTACCCTGTGTAGGAAAGTACCATCTTGCCTGGCATGTTACCCCCATATTTCACTGTATATATGTTTTTTTAGTTGTATGTGTCACTGGGACCCTGCCAGCCAGGGCCCCAGTGCTCATAAGTGTGCCCTGTATGTGTTACCTGTGTTATGACTAACTGTCTCACTGAGGCTCTGCTATCCAGAACCTCTGTGGTTATGCTCTCTCATTTTCTTTCCAAATTGTCACTAACAGGCTAGTGACCAATTTCACCAATTTACATTGGCATACTGGAACACCCTTATAATTCCCTAGTATATGGTACTGAGGTACCCAGGGTATTGGGGTTCCAGGAGATCCCTATGGGCTGCAGCATTTCTTGTGCCACCCATAGGGAGATCTGACAATTCTTACACAGGCCTGCCAGTGCAGCCTGAGTGAAATAACGTCCACGTTATTTCACAGCCATTTACCACTGCACTTAAGTAACTTATAAGTCACCTATATGTCTAACCTTTACCTGGTAAAGGTTGGGTGCTAAGTTACTTAGTGTGTGGGCACCCTGGCACTAGCCAAGGTGCTCCCACATTCTTCAGGGCAAATTCCCCAGACTTTGTGAGTGCGGGGACCCCATTACACGTGTGCACTATACATATGTCACGACATATGTATAGCGTCACAATGGTAACTCCGAACATGGCCATGTAACATGTCTAAGATCATGGAATTGTCACCCCAATGCCATCCTGGCATTGGGGAGACAATTCCATGATCCCCCGAGTCTCTAGCCCAGACCCGGGTACTGCCAAACTACCTTTCCCGGGGTTTCACTGCAGCTGCTGCTGCTGCCAACCCCTCAGACAGGTTTCTGCCCTCCTGGGGTCCAGCCAGGCTTGACCCAGGAAGGCAGAACAAAGGACTTCCTCAGAGAGAGGGTGTTACACCCTCTCCCTTTGGAAAAAGGTGTCAGGGCTGGGGAGGAGTAGCCTCCCCCAGCCTCTGGAAATGCTTTGATGGGCACAGATGGTGCCCATCTCTGCATAAGCCAGTCTGCACCGGTTCAGGGATCCCTCAGCCCTGCTCTGGCGTGAAACTGGACAAAGGAAAGGGGAGTGACCACTCCCCTGACCTGCACCTCCCCTGGGAGGTGCCCAGAGCTCCTCTAGTGTGCTCCAGACCTCTGCCATCTTGGAAACAGAGGTGCTGCTGGCACACTGGACTGCTCTGAGTGGCCAGTGCCAGCAGGTGACGTCAGAGACTCCTTCTGATAGGCTCCTTCAGGTGTTGCTAGCCTATCCTCTCTCCTAGGTAGCCAAACCTCCTTTTCTGGCTATTTAGGGTCTCTGCTTTGGGGAATTCCTTAGATAACGAATGCAAGAGCTCATCAGAGTTCCTCTGCATCTCTCTCTTCACCTTCTGCCAAGGAATCGGCTGCTGACCGCGCTGGAAGCCTGCAAAACTGCAACAAAGTAGCAAAGATGACTACTGTGACCTTGTAACGCTGATCCTGCCGCCTTCTCGACTGTTTTCCTGGTGATGCATGCTGTGGGGGTAGTCTGCCTCCTCTCTGCACTAGAAGCTCTGAAGAAATCTCCCGTGGGTCGACGGAATCTTCCCCCTGCAACCGCAGGCACCAAAGAACTGCATCACCGGTCCTCTGGGTCTCCTCTCAGCACGATGAGCGAGGTCCCTTGAACTCAGCAACTCTGTCCAAGTGACTCCCACAGTCCAGTGACTCTTCAATCCAAGTTTGGTGGAGGTAAGTCCTTGCCTCCCCACGCTAGACTGCATTGCTGGGAACCGCGTGTTTTGCAGCTACTCTGGCTCCTGTGCACTCTTCCAGGATTTCCTTTGTGCACAGCCAAGCCTGGGTCCCCGGCACTCTAACCTGCATTGCACAACCTCCAGAGTTGTCCTCCGGCGTCGTGGGACTCTCTTGTGCAACTTGGGGTGAGCACCGATTCACTCCACTTCGTAGTGCCTGTTCTGGCACTTCTCTGGGTGCTGCTTGCTTCTGAGTGGGCTCCTTGTCTTGCTGGACACCCCCTCTGTCTCCTCACGCAATTGGCGACATCCTGGTCCCTCCTGGGCCACAGCAACATCCAAAAACCCTAACTGCAACCCTTGCAGCTAGCTTTCTGCACGGAAATACCTCTGCTCGACTCTTCACGGTGTGGGACATCCATCCTCCAAAGGGGAAGTTTCTAGCCCTTGTCATTCTTGAAGAATTCACAGCTTCTACCATCCGGTGGCAGCTTCTTTGCACCCACAGCTGGCATTTCCTTGGCATCTGCCCACTCCCGACTTGATCGTGACTTTTGGACTTGGTCCCCTTGGTCCCCTTGTTCCACAGGTACTCTCGTCAGGAAATCCATCGTTGTTGCATTGCTGGTGTTGGTCTTCCTTGCAGAATTCCCCTATCACGACTTCTGTGCTCTTTGGGGAACTTAGGTGCACTTTGCACCCACTTTTCAGGGTCTTGGGGTGGGCTATTTTTCCAACCCTCACTGTTTTCTTACAGTCCCAGCGACCCTCTACAAGGTCACATAGGTTTGGGGTCCATTTGTGGTTCGCATTCCACTTCTAGAGTATATGGTTTATGTTGCCCCTATCCCTATGTGCCCCCATTGCATTCTATTGTGACTATACATTGTTTGCACTGTTTTCTATTGCTATTACTGCATAGTTTGGTATTGTGTACATAAATCTTGTGTATATTTGCTATCCTCATACTGAGGGTACTCACTGAGATACTTTGGCATATTGTCATAAAAAATTAAGTACCTTTATTTTTAGTATATCTGTGTATTGTGTTTTCTTATGATATTGTGCAATGACACTAGTGGTACTGTAGGAGCTTCACTCGTCTCCTAGTTCAGCCTAAGCTGCTGTGCTAAGCTACCTTTTCTATCAGCCTAAGCTGCTAGACACCCCTCTACACTAATAAGGGATACCTGGGCCTGGTGCAAGGTGTAAGTACCTCTTGGTACCCACTACAAGCCAGTCCAGCCTCCTACACCCACAATTTAATGTTAAGATGTGGAGTGACTTATCCAGGTTTGGCACAGAAACACAAATGAAACACCATTGAGAACAAGGAGTCTGTCAGTCTTGGAAAGTTTGGTATGATGTCTTTAATATGCTGACAAAAAGCCCAGAATAGATCAAAGACACACCATGTATTGGTACATACAATGTACACTTGCACTGGGGCTCACAATTAGTGGTGAAATTCAGGTAGATAAACTTTGGCAGATATAGATGTTGTGTTGGAGAACTCAAAACATTTTAGGATTTCCAACACCTCACTGGAATCAGAGGTACATTTGCCACAAAGTATCAGAATAATTCTGCCAATAAATGCCTTGAACCCAGATTTACTAAACGTTTGCCTTTTCCTTGTGTTGTGTAAGGTGGCACAAAGACATTGCAAAGGCTTCAGTAAAATTTACAAATCATTGCAATGGGTGATTTGCCCCACCTTACATGGCTTTGTAAAGAAATGTAACAACCCAGCAGCTTGCATAATATTATGTTACATTTTAAACTTGAAGGTGTTCCATTAGTAGAGCATGGGCATTCCTGTACATTCACCCTCAAGTTTGACTCAGTTTGATTCAATTTCAAAATGACAAAGGTTTGTAAACCTGAGATTGCATCAAAGTTGCATGCTAGAGGTTGGCATTATTTTCTCTTTCTATGCATGATTCATTCAGCATCACATATAGAAAGAGCAAAATTCCTCCTTGGATTGTTTTTGTGCAAATAGGTGTCCCTTCCTGCACCAAATAATTCTACCTGTACTGCAGGTTCCTTCGTTAGCATCGGGCAAAGGTGTTCGTATTAGTATTGGGCAGCACACAGTGCTCCCCCGCTAATAAGGAGCAGATGTGCATGTTTTCTCAGTAGATATGGTGCAATTCTGGTTTCTCCATTTCACCTAATGCATTCATTAGCAAGTATGCCTCCTTGAATTCATGAAAGCCTATTGCCTCTGCAAAAGGGGAACATGGGTATGCTATTGCAATGTGGACAATGGTATTCATTATGCATGTGCAAGTAATCAAACAGGATATTGGAGGATCCCCAGCTATCTGGCAGTTCATCAATGCGTAACTCAGCAGTAGTAAACAATACCAATTAATATATGTTAGAGAAACATAGTAGCTATATTTTTTATATTGTTGTACATTTTACATTGTGTCTTTGTTCAGTGGTAAAAATGCACAAGCCAGCTTGAAGAACAGGGACATTTGCAGGTTTGTGCAGAGGCATGGCACATTTAGACAAAGACCCATGGGAAACATCAGGAAGCAGCCACTTCAGTCACTATCTTTCATCCAGCTGGTAGCTTTGCACTGTTTTTGGCGTGCACAGTTTTTGTATTCCCAGATGCCTATGTGGCTTCCTGGATGTTCCCAAAGTCTTTTCAGTACTAATATTATGAGCATGAAGGTATTCATTGCACACCTCCAGATTATCCTTTGACTCTGTCTTTAAAGGAACTCAGGGTGTTGCTGGCATAACGCTGTAAAGCTACAGCCATTGCAGACGTTCGTAGCATGTCGGCATGTGCCCATCTGTAGCCTTTGATGGAGTGGTCAAGTCTAAAGCTTTAAAATGTAGGCCTAGAAAAATGAAAATAAATAAAATTATTGATGTAAATAACGTCAGTGCACAAAGTACCTACTGAATTCCTGTTTGCATTGCTCCCACAACAACAACTGTCAGTGCACTCTAGCTTCCGATTTGGGGGGGCGGGACAGAGGGGGGGAGAGGATGTCACAGGGTGGTCAGGCCATGAAGGGTTGGGCCTTCTTGGGTAAGAGGTAGGGATTCTCCTTCTGGTGGTGGGACCTATGCCTAGGGTGGGTAAAAAAAGCAGGTGATAAACGCAAGCATGGAGGAAGCACTTGGTTTAGAGCAATCGTACTGAGGAAAAATCATGCGGCATGGGAAAGGGTGTTCCAGGATGAAGAGGTCAGCACTGGAAGTTTACAAGCCTTTTCTCTTTCCTCTGTTTTGTTAGGTAATGGCAGAAAGTAGCTTAAAGGTTCTTGCATGTAATGGAGATGGGGATAATAATCAGTTAAAGCTGAATGCTTCACTTAACTGGTTAAGATCATAACAATCCCTGATATTCCTTCTGCAGGAGTCCCATTTAAAACATCAGGGAAAAATGCCTAAACACACCAAATTCATTGCATCTGCTAATGCCGCTGTTCAGGGGGTGGCCATCCTAATGACGCATGAATTTCCTAGGGTCATATATCAGGTTTATAAAGACCCACAGGCAAGATGGCTAAAAATGAGTACACTTATTTAGAACCAACGTATACACTTTGTGAGTTTTTACGGCCCTGTTGAGGATTAAAAAAGCACCCCTTCAGGCTTTATATAATGTACTGATTACATTTCCCGGCCTCTTCATTATAGGAGGGGACTTCAACGTTATACCTGACACTAAGATTGATACATCATGCATAACTCACAGAATAAACCCAGAGTATCTCGCTAGCTCTGCAAATTCATTTCTGATTTGGCGCTTGTAGATGCGTGGAGGGTTGACCACCCCCAGGGAATTGAATTTACCTGCTTCTCTAAAAAGTATAGGATTGGTTTTACATTAGCTTCTTTTTTATTGGCAAAGCATGGCATGGTTCCACTATTCTCGCTAATCCCTTTTCTGATCACTCAGCTCCCCAGGTTAGTGTAGATATACCTGGGGAGAGAGCAGGTCGCCTGCAATGGAGTTTTGTTAGGTCTCCAGATGAGAGGTGGGTCACGATTCTTAAAACATTGGTCACTGACTTTATAAACATTAATAAAGGGTCAGCCTCCCTATTTAAGATTTAGGAAGCTTGTAAAGCTCACATAAAGGGAGAGTCAATATTTTATAAGTCCCTCTTGACGAAATTAGCCAAGGATAAAGCTTCAGAGCTTCAACTGAAACTTGATCAAGCATTAAGGATCCATCAGACAACAAATGATCTAGATGCTGCTCCTAGATTAAATGAGGCCAGGGGTTACATATCCCACAAAGATAGGTAACCAGCATACAAGCGTTCACCGATAGTGTGAAGAGAACAAGTATGTGGGCAAACCTCTGGTTTGGTCCGTGAAAATAAAGTCCAATAACAATATTGTTAAGCCTATATTTGATGACAAACATGGTATACTCGTTAATGACTCCAAAGACGTAGAGGAGATTTTCTTATTCCACTATTTAAAAATATATGCTTCCACACTCGCAACTAATGTGGGACTGATAAATCAATACCCAAGCACACTCAAGTAATCTGCTTTAGGCGAGGAGCCTCAGGCATTTTTATTAGCGCCCATTTCACCATTGGACGTGAAAGAGGTGGTTCTTGCCTCACCCAATGGGAAAGCTTGTGGCGAAGATGGTCTTCAGGCCAAAGTATATAAAGCTTGACTGGGCCAAACAGCAGAGTTTTTGGTCAATCTTTTTGATGATATACTTAAGGGACGGAGATACTAGCGTCCTTTACAAGTGCCACTATTGTTAGCTTTTTAAAAAAGGATAAGCCACTGAAGAAACTAGACTCCTATGGCTTGATCAGTTTATTAAATTGTGACTATGAACTTCTGACAAATATTCTGGCACATAGAACTGGCGCTGTGGTGCAAGGGGTAATTCAAGAGGATCAGTGTGGTTTTCTTCCAGGCAGGTGTTTATCGACTAATACTAACTTCTTAGTCCAGGCCATTTATTACTTTTCCCACAATAAAATCCCAGCCACTATTATGACGCTTAATGCAGAGAAAACATACAATTTAGTTCAATGGGAGGTTTTGTTTTTAATCTTAGACCGGTTCAAGTTCCCCAAGGAGTTTATTCAGGTACTGAGTAATTTGTATTCCGAGGTCCAAGCCAAGACTTTAGTCAGCGCACTCATAACAGAGACTTTACAAGTCTGACAAAGTGCGTGCCAAGACTGTCCTCTTTCTCCAGTGTTCTTTGCACATTTTAATGAACCAGTTGCTCTTCGTCAAGATAACTCTATCTAGCCTCCTGCTCCCCAAGCACCCAAACTGAAACTGTTTGCAGACAATATGATTCTCTGTCTTCTAGCTGAGACCTCAAACATCGAAAGGGCCTTTGCGAAAATCAAGGTTCTTTCATATCTGGGTGGTTATAGGATTAACCATACCAAGTCCGAAGCTCTCTTGTTTAATGCTGCCAATGCTATTCTTTCTTTCGGAATGCGGGCTCAGTTTCAGCTTTCTCACCCTATTAGGTATTTGTGTATATATGTATTTGACAAATTTTCCGATTTTTTCCTGCTTAATTACGTATCTACCTTCAAGAAAGCTCGAGGCTTGTTGCAGAAATGGTAAGCTTGTTCATTGACTATCATGGGACGGGTGGCACTGGTCAAAATGATGATTCTCCCTCTTTTTATGTTTAATTTTTCTAAT
Source organism: Pleurodeles waltl (assembly GCF_031143425.1). Taxonomy (NCBI): domain Eukaryota; kingdom Metazoa; phylum Chordata; class Amphibia; order Caudata; family Salamandridae; genus Pleurodeles; species Pleurodeles waltl. The sequence goes on along the minus strand of NC_090447.1, from coordinate 1,017,353,179 downwards.
GTGACTATCAAAATCCCTCAAAACGTTTTCAAAGACCTAGACACGATGCTCCATCAGTTTATATGGGCTAACAAAAAAACCTTGCATTCAGCTCAAAACATAAGCCCTCATTAAGAGTTTGGCGGGCGACAAAGGCCGTTCATGAAACTCTTTCCACCTTCAGACTGCCTATGCAGCCTGAACCTCGCCGGCCCTAATAGGACTTCACCGCAGGGTCGACAGGCTGAAACAGTGTTTTCACCCTCCAGCCCTGTGGTGAACAGGGTCCTAGGGGAGCCGGCACCAATGTGGCGGTGCGACGGGTGCAGCAATACCCATTGCGCATACCACTGCCCGTAATTCGGGCAGTAGGATGCATGATGGGACTCTGCATGGGGGCCCATGCACTGCCCATGCTAAGTGCATGAGCATTGCAGGGGCCCCAGGGGGCCCCCCAAAATCCCCATTCTGCCAGCCTTTACATGGTGGTGTAAGCTGCCATGAAAAGGCTGGCGGATGTGGAATCCTAATCCCCAGGACTGCCCTGGAAGACAAAAACCACCAGGATCGCCAGGCTGCCGGCTTATGACAGCCTGGCGGTGTCAGTGGTCTGACCTTGGTGGCTTGGCCACAGTCATAATGTGGCGGTCCCACCTCCAGCCTGTTGGCGGTGGGACCGCCACCGGTAGTCTGGCGGTCATGCTACCGCCAAACTCATATTGAGGGCCATTATCCTTAGTGGTCGAGGTTGGTGGGCTAATTTTAGGAAGTATTATGAGGCCCCTTTCATTGACTGGTCTATAAGAGCAGCTTTATCATCCAACCTCAATTATTATCTTAAATGTATGCAAGCAGAAAGTAGCTTACAGCTTCCTCTTTTTCTTAAGATACCACGATTGCTCAAATGTATGAGGTACAAAATCCTGATTACAATCCATGCCAGGGTCTTGCAATTTCTCGAGAGATATCAAGTCCCCAGCTTTCATCCAGCTGTCCTGCTTTGTGATTCAGGAATGGTGGGCCTAAAGCTGAAGCCAGCTCACGTCAGAAAGTGGGAACACTCTGGCTTTGTCAGGTTCTCTGACTTTCTATTAGGCTACCAAATCAAGACATGGGCTAAATGACAAGAAGATGGAGCAAATATTCCAGACATTTTCAGATTTTCTCCTATTCAAATTCAACATTTTCTGCAAGCAGTTGATAAAATAATCAATCCATTTTTTCCCACAATTTTCCAGGTTTTTTATAGGAATCAGCAGGGATTAAGTAATTGGTATCGGAGTCTGAGCTTCATCTGGAATTATCTTGCGCTTTTTGACGAGGATCAATAGCACAACAGGATGTACGATAGATCCACAGTTATGGAGAAACAATAATATTCTATCGTACAAGTCAATTAGGGGTGCTAATGGCATTCTACTAAAAATGGATGCTTTATTATACTCCAGCTTGAATAAAGGAAGCATTTCTGGCCGCCTCAGGTCTCTGCCCGCACTGTAGGGGTAACCAGGGAGACTGGCTACACTAATGTTTTGCTTGTTCCAAGCTTGTAGACTACTGTGAAAAAATATTACAGTGAATTAGTTCTGAGGTTGGGGCTACTCTCACCCAAGATCCCGGTGGAACATTGTTTGGCATCTCTAGCCATCCCGGGTTATCATTCAGTGCAAAGCAATTTCTGTTAATTCCCTCTCTGACTGCCAAATCATTCATTCTTCAGGCCTGGATGACGCCTCTCACACCATCCTACGTGGCTTGAGTGGCTAAAATAAAACTTGGGCATTCTAAAGAGCAACTTTATTCATAACGTATTGTTGCAATACACAAGTTTAAGGGCATTTGGGGGATAAGTAGAGATTCATCCTCATAATATAAGGCTTTAGCATTTTCAACTTCTAATTGGGATTTTAGGGTCAGATGCATCTAACATTTTTGCGATCGCAAATGGCCCAAATGGCCCAAAAGCAAAAACTGCATTTTGGTATGTAACAAATCCAGTCGCGATTCAGTATTAGGAAGGGGCGTGTAAAGGGAGTCCCTTCCTAATACCGAATCACAGAGGTATGTATGATTGTTCTGTGACCATGAATGCGGTCGCAAAACAATCGCAGTTACCAACTACTTCAAGTAGGTGTAACCCATTCCCTTGGAGACCCCTTCCTTTTTGTGAATGCATGCGAAAAGTTATTTTATTAAGAGCAGGCAGTGGTCCCACAGACCACTGCTACTCTTCAAAAATGAAAAGGAAACGTTTCATTTTTCATTTTTAAATGCATCCCATTTTCCTTTAAGAAAAACGGGCTGCATTTAAAAAAAAAAAAAGATTGCTTTATTGCAAAGCAATCACAGACATGGTGGTTATATCATGCATATTGATGAGATAGGTCAATTTGCAAGCCTATGTGAATCGCAGTATGAAACTCCTGAAGTTTCATACATTCCAATAGTGATTACTTAATTGTGAGTTGCAAAAAATTGCAATCATGTCATTGCTATTGAATAACATGATACATCTGGCCCTTAGTTCTATTTATTGATCCCACATATGTTATATAAATTACTTTTCCTGGAAGAATTTCAGAATGTGCTATTCTTGTGCTCTATGATCAATTAATGTTTTAGAATTTTAATATCTTGTGTTAGTATGAGCTTTCCCTGAGTTTTATGAATATTGCATGATTTGGTAAGTTATAGATTTATATTTTTGTGCATTTTTTGTATTATTTCCTCATCCTTGAACCTGCAAAAATTGATTATTTTTTTTTTTTTTAAAGAAGCAACTGCTCAATTTGACATGGGGGCCACAAAAGCCTTCAACAGGTTAAACTGGACCTATCTAACAGCCATTTTACTACTCTATAGCCTGGGGGAAATTTTATTTGAGCAGTTTGTCTGATTTACAAAGCACTCTCAGCAAGAGTCCTAGTGAATGGCAGCTTGACGTCTCTTTTTAGGATATCTAGGGGCAAGGGTGCCCACTTTCTCCCTTACTTTCTAATCTCTATATTGCACCTCTGTCCTATAGGATCAGGAAAGATTCTGCCATAATTCCCTTCGTTTGCATTGGCTGGGAGAAAAAAATCACCCTATGTGCTGATGACCCCATGTTATACACCTCTAATTTACAGAAGTCTAGGTCAGCTTTTGGCATGTTGCCATCTGAGTTTAGAAAGATATATGGCTAATGAGTTGTTAGAGGAAAAACAAAGATTATGGTTTTGAATCAGGAAAGCAATATTGTCCTAGTCAAAAAAGATATAAAATATCTTGGTATAAATATTACACAAAATATCAATATGATTCCTGATGTGAACCTTGCCAATGCTCTAGCTGAATGAAACAAACTAATGAAGGGCTGGGTCCGCCTTCAATTGCCGGTCTTCAGCAGAATCAATTTAGTGAAGATGGTCATGCTCCTCAAATTCACCTTACTTTTTCATACAATGAATTTGCATTGTAGGAATGAATGGTTTGAAATATGTTTGGTCCTTCCAAATGAAGAATGTCAGATTGCTCTTTAACTCCCTTGATTGTTTGGAGATAGGTGTGCTGCTCAAAGCCATGCTAAAAGACCACAGAGGTGCTAGTAAACATTTTTTGTCTAAATTTGTGGGACACTAACTGCCTCATTTAGAGTTTGACAGACTCTGTCACAAACGTGACGGATATCCCATCTGCCATATTACAATCCCTAAAGGCTATTATGGGATCATAATACAGTAGATGAGATATCTGTCATGTTTATGACGAAGTAATCCCCTCCACCAAACTCTAAATCAGGCCCTAAGTACTTTTAGAAAGTGCAGTTGAAAGTAATACCGGGGATGGCTAGGGTATGGTCCAGAATTAGAAATTCCTTAAAGCTTGAACACTATAGCAACGTTGCCCCTATTTGAGAGTCTCCAGGCACCCCAGAGTGTCTCAATGATAAATTCAATTTACCAATTAAGTCAAATGTCATCCTAACATGTGGTCAACTTATATCTAATGGTAAGCTTCTCTCTCGGCGTGAGCATCCAGCCTTAATGGATAGTAACCTCACCAGGGTTAGGTACTTTCAAATAAAAAGCTGGTCTGAGAACCTGGGTCTTGATGTCAGAACTTCTAACCATTTGAAGGAACAGCTGTTAAATAAAACACCAGGAAAGAAGGAAGTATCATCACAGCATTGGGAGCTGTTGGAGAATCTGGATGGGGACTCCACACTCTCGAAAGAGCTCTTGGGAGGATGCTTTCCAAAGGTACAGCTCTAAGATCTATGGCAAATATCAGCCTGAAGAAATATTTGTAGGGAATGGGTGGTTGATGTCCCTCCCTTGTGTTCCGAATGGCTTAATGCTCTCTCCTACATCTCTAGAATGGCTATGGCAGATGGTGTTTCCAAGAGATGTCAGTTTTGGGCCCCCCTGTTGAGGTGTTCAGGTTGGAACAGTAAGGAGTTGTGTTAACACTGTGGTGAGCTCACAAACTGCCCAATGATTACATCTTCCATGGCTTAAGTTGAAGCTATGTGACTCTTGCAACTTAAAAGGTATAACAAACATCTCTATGGTCTTCTTTCCTCCCACTTGTGAGGAGTGTGACATCGCAACCAGGGGGTTGCTTTGGAGCCTGAGGTGAAGGAGAACAATACATGTGGCATAAGGGAAGGCAATGGGTGAACTGAAGACTCTCTTAGGGAATCAGAGACTTCACACTCCCTGAATTCTTCATGCCCATACCTTGATAAACAGTATCAATCTACATGTATCCCCTCTGGATGAGACCAGTGTTAATTATTGACATGCAGGATTTTTTAATGCTGAAATGCAAAAGGCCTTTGTAAATTTATCCATATAGATTATTCATGGACCTTTCTTGTAATTTCAAATGTAAATTAAATTTGCAGTAAAGGTCAAAGCCAATATTTCTTCTTGACCCTAACACTTGTGTAAACTTGATCTTTGGATTTTTTCTTAAATGATAGAAGTGTCATGCAAGCTGTCATTAGTGAGGATGCCAACCTTTACTTTATTTTGTGGTTTGGAAAGTTACAGTTTTAGCAGTTGCTAGCCTTACCTGTGAACAAAAAAGAGACTAGCCAGAGGGTTTTTCATTCTTGATTTGTGTACTTAAAGACAGGACTACTTTCAATTTGTGTAACTACGGACACTCATTTAGCGTAGTATCCCAACCCATCATTCTTTTGCTCCCTTTGCCACCTCACTTTGGAACCAGGCAGTTTGGATTGCAAGCATCTTCCCCTCACTTTTTGTATGTTTGATTTGTAGACTTATGCATTTTGCAATGAGCTTTTGCATTGGTGAAAGGACTAAAAGAGTAGTTTCCATCTTCTATCACATTGTGGTGTGTCCCTGAATGAAATACTACACAAAGCACTCCACATGACTGTCCGTGATGTTTGCTCATACACCATGGCCTGCAGCAGTGTCAGATAATGCAGGACCTTTATTATTTTATTTCCTTGTTTGTTTACATGCATTAGGTGTTGCCTGCAATAACGTCAAAGTCCATATTTGTCAAGAGTAAGCTTCCAAATTGGGAAGATGTTCTGCTGTGAAATTAATGGACTGTTGCTAATTATCAAACCTTGCAACAGAAAGAATGCTAGGCATATTTAAATTTTTAGCATTTTCCAAATCATGACATATAAGCCCTCATTATGACCCTGGTGGTGGGTGATAAAGTGGTGGTAATATGGCCAACAGGCTGGCGGTAAGTTCCACCAAATTATGACCATGGCAGTGATAACTCACATTGACAGGCAATGTACCACACCAACTGCCACGGCGGAAACAACAGCCATCACAGCAGTAGCTGCCATCAGCCAGGCGGAAGGCAAAGTACTGCCCACCATATGTTGACCCTGCAATCCACCACCTTTTCTGGGGCGGTACCAACACCAACAAAAGCCTGGTGGAAACAGAGCTCAGAAGTGCAAGGACTCATCCTTGGAGACACAGGGAAGAACCACTTCGTCATGGAACCCGAACTGCATGATTTCCTGATGATTTTCTCCGTTATGCTCCACCTGGAACACCAACACTGACAAAGATGATGACGGTCATAACAGCCGCTTAGCACACAAGGGAGGATGGGAGGAAAAAGAGAGTGACACACACATGCACCACACACACCCGACACACACACACACACACACAAAACCAGATGTACAAAAAAAGAAAAAATTGTCCCTGAAAAACAGCAGAACAAAGAAAGGACAACAGGAATTGACTAAAGTGATTGTAATTAGATCAACATCAAAATTAATAATTTGATTTGTCAATGAAACAGATATGTAAACATGTGCACAAAGGGACACTGCCCAGTCCAAAGTTCAAAGGGCCCACATGGTCACATGGCACAGTCTAAGGCCCCACTCGAATCCTGACCACATCCGGATAGTACACTGCAGGGGCATCAGTTTGAAAATAGGCAGGCACCTCGGGGGGCACCTCAGCTGGATGCGGGAACAAGCCCACTAGTTCTGGAGGGGGCAACATGCCCATTGCTTTGTCCTGGGGAGTGCAAGGCCACAGTCTCTGGAGTGGGTGTCTTTCCCACTGGTTCTGGAGGGGGCAGCCTGCACAGTAGCCCCTGGATGGTGGACTACATGGCGTATGCTGGTGGTGATGGCTGCACTGTGGTGGTGGTTGGAGGAGCCTCCTGAGCAGCCCCTGCACTCCCTGATGGCTACATTGTGGTCGTTGTTAGAGGAGGCTCCTCGGAAGCCCTGGAACTCTCTGATGGCTGCATAGTGGTAGTTGTTGGGGGAGGCTCCTGGGCAGCCCCTGCACTCCCTGATGGCTGCATTGTGGTGGTTGTTGGAGGAGGCTCCTGGGCAGCCCCTGTACTCCCGGATGGCTGCATTATAGTAGTTGTTGGAGTAGACTTCTGGGCAGCCCCTGCACTCCCTGATGGCTGCACATCGACAGCTGGCAGTGGGTGCCCTGTGACAGCTGGTGGTGGTGGTGGTGTTAGCTTGACAGCTTCCATTGGGGTAGAATGCCTTGTCTCCTCCTGGTCATGGCTTGGGGATCCCTTACCATTCCTGGGAAGGGTGGATGGGCCCTCTCTGCCTGATGGTGCATGCTTCTTCCCCTTCTTCACAGCTGGTGAGGCTCCTTCCCCTTCTTCACAGCTGGTGCGGGCTCCTTCCCCTTCTTCACAGCTGGTGGAGGTTCCTTCCCCATCCTCACAGATGGTGAAGGCCTTTTCCCCTTCCTCACAGCTGGTGCAGGACTCTTCTCTTTCATCCCTAGTGGTACTGGCTCCTTCCCCTTCAGTGTCATAGGCCTGGTATCATTACCACCACGAATAGGTGGTGCTACCACCGTCCCCATGGACTGTTTGGCTGAGGTGCTGGGCTGTGTCCTTGGAACCCTGCCCATACATGCAGGGTGGGGGAGGGGTAGGGAAGAGGTCAAGTTGGGAAAGGAAAAGCTTTTTAGGGACGTTGGGCAGGAGGCGGGAGGAGTAATGGGAGTGGAGGAGGAGGGAGTGGTTGTTGGAGGTGTATGTCTTCTTGAATTGGGTGCAGGTGCATGGGATGTATGCTGATGTGAGGAGAGGGCACAGGGGATGCATGCATGGCTGTTGTGGAGGTGTCTGCCAGTAAGGTGTGTGTTCTGCTTGGTGTGGTGATGCTGACAGTGGATGTAGATTTAGTGCATGCAGGTGTGAGTGTGGACGTGCATGGGACTGGGAGGAAGAGGACGGGGGAGACAGTGGAGTCTGTTGATGTTGTTGTGCCTGCAATGCTATGGTGTTTGTGTGAGTGCCTGTGGTATGAAGTGTGGTGCTTGTGTTTGCCCATGCCACTCTTGGGTGTTGCCTTGTGTTCATGCAAGTCTGCCTGTGTGCTTGGGATGGGTTGGGGTTGAGGAGAATGGGACTGGAAAGTGTAAGTTGGAGGGGGGACGGTAGAAACATGGACAATGGCAGCTATCAGAGAGGAGGCCAGAGCCTGAATCAATCTCTGTTGGGCTGCCAAACCACCCTGAATGCCCTCCAGGAACGCATTGCATTGCTGCATCTGGAATGCCAGCCCCTGGATGGCATTAACAATGGTTGACTGCCCTACATGGATTGATCTCAGGAGGTCAGAAGCCTCCTCACTCAGGGCAGCAGGGCTCACTGGGGCGGGGCCTGAGGTGCCTGGGGCGAAGGAGATGCCCACCCTCCTGGGTGAGCGGGCATGGGAAACTCGCTGAGGGTCTACTGGGAAGGCGTTGCTTGTACAGGAGGTGGTGGCTGCACCTGCAGTTGGGGTGGTCACAGAGGTGTCCGCCACCACCAGGGAGCTCCCATCAGAGGAGTTATCAGAGTCTGTGGTGTCTCCTCCAGTGTCCGCCGTGGTGCTCCCCTCACCCTCCGTCCCACTGGTTCCCTCAGAGTCGGTGGACTCTGCCTCCAGGGTCCTGTGGGATGCAGCTCCCTCTGTTGTTTGTGCCTCTGCTCCTCCGCCAGATGATGCTAATGCACAGAAGGATAGGATGCCAAAACAAGAAAGGGGGGAGAGAGACAAAGGATACACTGGGTCAATGACTACACCAACACCACCGTTGGTGTACACAGCACCCTCACACACAGGGAACAGGCCTACGCAATAAGCATTTTGCTACCAGTGAAATGACTAGTCACCATGGCATGAGGAGGAGCACACACTGCCAACTACAGCACACCTAGGACCCACGCAGCCCTGCCTAGAAGTGAATGCTAACAAGCTAGGTTACCTGTATTTGACATGCAACCATTACCCTTCAGAGGACCGATGCTGCAATGTCTCCCTTGGCCCTAGGGGTACCCACTAACACACAACCACCACCCAGATACCACCCCACCAGCCATAAGTTGTCATGATACCCACTGTACTCACCCACTTGTGGCTGCTGTGATTACCTCAAGCGCCCATCCAGCTAAGGGTATGCCACCACCAGTATGCAGGCCATCGGGGAGTCAGGGTCCGACGGGCACCTCTTCCTCATTGGGAGGCCATCCCCAGCTGGGCCTCCGCGGTCTCTTGTGCCTAGCATCTCAGGTCCTCCCACCGTTTCCAACAGTGGGTGCACCGCCATCCATAGACCCCAAGGGGCTGCACATTCTTGGTGATGGCACGCCGTAATCCCTTCTTTTGATGGCCGCTGACCTGCAGAGGTAATACATACAGGAGAACTCCATTAAACAAACAGTTCAGCCTATCACACACATGGCCCACCATACCAGATCCCATCACCATTGGCACACACATGGGCCAAATCACAACATGTACACCGCCAACAGACAATTACCCCCACCCACCCTTACACAATGCCTTCACACACATCTCCATGCATTCATGCCACATGCATCGTGCCCACAGTGTACTCACCTGTTAGTCTGGAGGCCCATACAGAAGTCCATACAGGGGTAGGACCCCATCCACCTGTCGCTCCAACTCCTCTGGAGTGAAGGCTGGGGCCCTTTTCCCAGTCACACGGGCCAGCTAGGTTCCAGACATAGGTCACAGCAGCACTTGCAGTGTAGGTCTTCTCCTGTGGAAGGTCAGGAAACAAGTGAGGAATGATAGAGAAAATGCGCTCATGTCCGCAGTGGTGGACACCGTCACAACCGGCGTAGATCCCCATTAGCCACTGTACCACATAGGGCCCAATATTATCCAATGAGGAATTGCACAGCGGTTCACGACTGCCTACCTCCACAGAGCACAACGTTGGCGGAATTACCTCACTTCCACCTGTCCTTCCACACAGGACAGATGGTCACCATTTCAGGGGGGGTGAACAAGCCTTTTGATAATTGCTGCATCACAGGATAAATAGGCACATACTTTTAAATTACACTGTCCCAAAACATGATTGCCTGATGTGGACTGCTGTTGTGGTATAGTTGTTCAAATTGTGACAGCCTAATCACTCTTGTGTTTCTTAGATACCTACTGTTGCGGATGAATAGGAGATGGAGACATACCCCCAGGTACAGACCCCTGGTGGACTTGTCTACACTGGAGGACAGGCACATTATACACACCTATAGACTGGATAGGGCCACAATCACAGAGCTGTGTGCCCAGTTGGAGCCTGACCTGATATCAGCTATCTGTCATCTGGTTGGGATCCCCATCTTGTGCAGATTCTATCAGTGCCCCATTTCCTGGCAACAGATTAATTCCAAGTGACAGTGGGTTTGGCAGCAGGAATGTCACAGCCAATGTTCTCAATCTTGCTGGCAAGAGTCTTGTCTGCCCTGGTAAAACACATCTGCAGCTACTTTGCTTTCCCCCAGGTGGAAGATTTGGCCACTGTGAAGGCCAGATTTTATGCAATGGGACAGATCCCCAATATTATTGAGGTGATTGACGGTACACATATTGCGTTTTTTCCCCAGGCAGAATGAACAGGTGTCCATGAATGTGTCAGATGGTGTGCCTCCAGGACCAGTACATTTCCCATGTCAATGCTAAACATCCAGGGTTGGTTCATTATGCCTTTCTCCTGAGGAATAGCAGCATCCCAAATGTGATGGCCCAACTACAGAGACACAGGGTGTGGCTTATAGATGAGCCTTGGTCCCCACCCAGTGTATATTGGTGTATACTCTGCTGTTAGCCAAATAATATAGTGTGGCAAAATGTTGTCCCTCAATACTTGTAGATGACTCTGGCTACCCAAACCTGTTGTGGCTGCTGACCCCTGTGAGGAATGCCAGGACAAGGGCTAAAGAACATTACAGTGAGGCACATGGGCGAACCAGAAGGATAATTGAGAGGACCTTTCGTCTCCTGAAGGCCAGGTTTAGGTGCCTCCATCTGACAGGTGGATCCCTGTGCTACTCACCTGATAAGGTGTGCCAGATAGTAGTGGCATGATGCATGTTGCACAACCTGGCCCTCAGACAGCATGTACCTTTGCTGCAGGAAGAGGAGACTGGAGATGCCCCTGTGGCAGCAGTGGACCCTGAGGACAGTGAGGATGAGGAGGCAGAGGATGAGGATGTGGACAACAGAACATTAGTGATCCGTCAAAACTTCCAATGACACACAGGTGAGACAGTGCAACTTTACATTACTATGACTATTGGTGTATTCTGTGTGGCAGTGGCATGCTGGCATTACCCACTTGTTTCATCTACTTACTGTCACCTATAGATTATCATTTTACCAATGTAGGTGATATGACAACAATGTTGTGATCACTACAGCCAGCAACAGGTCATTCATTCTGGGTTCTCACTATGTACAGTTAATTTGCAATGGAGGTAGCTGTATCAATCACTACATTTTTGCAGTACATGAAATACTAGTAGTCGAGGTTTATCCAAGGGTGTTTATTGTAGTGCTAAGAAATTGAGGGGAAAGTGCAATGAAATATTGTGATGATGGAGGAAAGTCCAAGGTATTGTTCCAGTCTGTTTGTAGCACAGGTGCAGTGTCCCAGGGGACATAGGAAAGGGAGCAATGGCAGTTCAAGGTGGACAAGGTGACAGAGTGGGACACAAGAGAGGCACTCAGGAGAGTATAATTTCCTGGCGGTGGTATTGGCAAGTGTCCCTGGCTTCTGTCCTTGTCGCAGGGAACGTTTGCGGGGTAGTTCACCTTCTGCAGGGGGAGGGATGCTGGTGGCCTGTGGGTCCTGCAGTGGGCCTCCTGGCCACTAGCAGCACAGAAGTGGAGGGCTGTTCAGTTGACTGGCTAGTGGTAGTGGCCCGCTGGTGTGATACTGCCTCCCTCATGATGTTGGCCACATCTGCCAGCACCCCTGCAATGGAGATCAGGGTGGTGTTAATGGCCTGCAAGTCCTCCCTGATACCCTGATACTGTCCCTCCTGCAGCCGCCTGTTCTCCTGCATGTTGTCAAGGATCTGGCCCATCGTGTCCTGGGAATGTTGGTAGGCTCCCAGGATCTCGGAGAGCGCCTCGTGGAGAGTTGGTTCCCTGCTCCACTCCTCCCCCTGGTGCATAGCAGTCTTCCCTGTGTCCCTGTTGGCCTGTGTCCCTGTCCCCTGAATGGTGTGCTCACTGCCACTGACCCAAGGTCCCTGATTGTCTTGTGGGCGAGGTGTAGACTGGGGTCCCTGTACAGATGGGCACACTGCTGATTGACATGCCCTTGGGACAGGGTGTGGGTACGCTCGCTGGGTGCTGTGGTGTTTGTTCCTGATGGGGGAGGCTCTGTGGTGGTCTTTGAGTGGGCTTTGGTGATCGGCTGTCCAGTGGTCCCTGATGGGCCAGGTAGGTCATCCATATTCAGAAGTCCAGAGTTACTGTCATCACTGGGGGCCTCTTCTGTTGGGGGACTGGATAGTGGTGGCACCTCCTCTCCACTGACATTGGCTGGGGTACCTGTGGGGATGTAAATGATGTATTATGCTTCAGGTGTCCGACATTTGTACTTCCGTAGCTTCCCCTCTATGGTCGGTGTTGCCCTGCCAGCTTTTGCACGTGTATGGTGATGTATTGTGGCTATGTTAGTTTTCCTATTCTGTGCATGCTATAGTGATGGGTGTCCATGCAGGGCTGGGAGGGGTGTCCATGCATTGGTATAGCATGCCATGTGATATTGTGTGTGTGAGGGGTGTATGGGTGTATGTGGTGTATGTGTCAAGTTATCTTGGTGCTCTTCTTCTCAGTCTCCTGGCAGTTGTTGTTTGAAAAGGGTTGTGGGTATTGCGGGTGTGTGTTTTATAGCGGTGTGGGTGGGTGGGTGAGGTGTGTGTGTATGGTTGTCAGGTGTGTATTTTTCGTATTGGCCAATGTAGTGCTATTTTGTATATGGGTGCCTATTGTGAGTGCAGCGATATGTACCGCCAATGGTTTACCGTGGTGATTCGTGGGTCATAATGTGAGGAGCATTGTTTTGTTGGCGTAAAGGTATGGGTTTTGGGACCTCCACTTTATCACTGACCTTTGGTCTGGCGGTTTTATGTATGTGGCTGTATTCTGTCAGATTGGTGTGTGTGTGTGTGTCATAATATGGTGAACGGATATCCGCCACCGCAGCAGTAAGTTGGCGGCCGTCAGTGTGGCGGTAAGCATGATTTACCACCAGTGTCATAATGAGGGCCATAGTCTGTTGCAATATTTAGTTTAAGAAAGATCATTTGGCTATGTGATCAGACAAGCCCAAAATAAAGCACCAGTCTCCTAGGCCTGTCAGTGTTGTGTACCCCAAACAGATTTTTATTCAATATTGTCCTTCCAGTACTCAAAACCATTCACGGCTAGCTGTGAAACATAAGTCAGAATAAGTCAATTTTATTTGTGTGAACATATTGTTCATCAGTGAGGAAGGCATAACCCTATAATATTATGAAACCTTGTCTGTAGGGACATGACCAGAAAGATAAGTGAACTTCTTGAAATATATTCCAGTACTACCTACAGGTGGTGTCAGACAGTGTTTCCTCTGTGTATAATTTAAACATCATATGGAGTGCCAGCTCTGTGTGAATAGTAATGTACATAATGATGGTAGCAAAACATTTAACAACTCCCAGAATTCAAACACAAATACTCATTTTCAAATACTAAGTATGATTCAGAAATGGAATTGGGGTAATAATATCATCCATAGCAAATTTTAACACATACAGAGATAGCAATATCTCTTGAGACTAACAATATCCTAGTGGCTTTTATCCCAAATGATACTTTCATAGACAGAAAGAGCAGTAATGTTCATAAGGGACAAGTCTCCTCAGACCTTATGTGATGAAGAAAGGAGCACAAGCAATTCAGCTACCAGTTCTGGAGAAGAATAGTCCAGGAGATAGTGTTCATTCAACAGGAGGAAAACATTGAACAACAATAGGACCATGGAGGAACCAGCTAAGTCTATGTTAGCCAAAAAAAACAGTGCAAACACACATGGGGGGGTGAAGAGGTTGAAGAATATTCATCAATGTTGACAAAGTAGCCAGAGGCAACCAGGTAAAAACAGGTACCTTATCAGGCACATTAAATCCTGCTAGAGGCAGCAGTAGAAAACTGCAAACTTATGTTAGTAAAGCATCCTGTGTTGTAATCCGTAACTGGTACAAGTGAAAGTTTAGCATCTGAAAGTCCCCAGCTGGGAAGTAGAAAGATCAGGACTTTCAGTGCTTGTCAGGGGATTTCATGCAGGGTGGGGAGAGGTGACAAATAACTACTCAGAAACCCTTTTGGCCTACTATGGAGAACTGACCACAATATGTATCATGACCAAGTTTCCCTCAGAATGTTAGGGGCAGAATAATGCGGTCCCTGGTCAGAGTGGAATGCTTCCATAGCATATGTACCTATAAAGACTTGCAAATCTTTAATATTTTGAGCATCAGCTGATCGCTGTGGCCACACCCATAGAAATTAAGTACAAGAATCAACAGCCACTAAGATACGTTTAAAGACACCATCTGTGTGGAGTGGTCCACAATGATATAAATAGACACATTGTAATGGCTTCTTTGAATCTAAAAGAGGCATCTGCTGTGGGTGTGCAATTTTTGAACTTTTAATTTGTTGATAAATGTTGCAATAAACGACAAATGTTTTAGTCTGTTTATAAAGACCCTGCCCCCAGGAGCTTTTCTGCACTAAAGCAACTGTAGCCACCACACCAGTATGGGAAGACCCTGATTCCTCATGAGCAAATGTTATTAACACTAACATGCAGGGCTAGTTAAGTATCACTCATTCACCCACCCAGGGAATGCAAGCAAAGGAAAAAGTTCAAAGACTCAATAGATAAGCTTTTTTGCTGAACAGCTTTTAGGTGGGGGGTGCCACTAACTGAAGCAGTGCCCGAAGCCATGATTTTGTCAACTACCTCAAATTTGAAGAGTAGTTGCGGCTACCAATACAGTCTGAACAGCCATCTTACCAACTTCATACCCCAACTGATTCCCTGTATAATGTACACCAGCACGCCAATGACTCAATGTGTGGATCAGTTGAACCCGTGGCACAGCATCAATCAGTGCTTCCACCTTTCCCGAGAGAAGCTAATGCTTAATAGCAGTACCTTTAGAATCGCTAAATCCATTTAGGTGCCAATGTCTTATATTATCATTAAATGACTGAACACAGTAATAGGAATCACAACCAATATGTCTGGGGAATTCTGAATACATATTCTGCAGTGCCAGAACAAAAAATTGCCCAAAGAGACTGTAAATATTTATGTGACTATAAGACACCATTTTTCATAACACCTTTAACTGCAGCACATACAGCTAACTACTTATACTTAGTACCAACTGTGGGCTGGGCTGAACATCAGTATAGAGTATGCAGGCATACTGATCTTTTTTTTTTTTTTTTTATTCTTAATTTTTTGGTCACACAGTAGGGTACATCATTGCCGCATGAATACATGAATACATCAATATCATAGTTCATACAAGAATCTCCATAATCACTTATTATAATCTATAACGCTTAAGAGTCCGTACATAGTTCATTTTTTATCTGGAGCATTCTCAGGACCCTGAAGCCATGAGGTCAGGGGTGCCCAAATTCTGGCACCTTTTTTCCTTGCTGCAGCACCTTTTCATTCTTACAGACTGTATTCCAAATGATAAATGGATAAGAACCAAGAAAACCATTGATTAAACATTGGGGATCTGTATCCCGCCAGTAAGATGCTACACAGCTGCGTAATACAGACATTGCTACAAACAAAAGGTATCTACCTAGATTTTTACACACTTAGGCCCTCATTCTGACCTTGGCGGGCGGCGGAGGCCGCCCGCCAAAGTCCCGCCGTCAGCTTACCGTTCCGCGGTCGAAAGACCGTGGCGGTAATTCTGACTTTCCCGCTGGACTGGCGGGCGGTCGCCTTCAGGCCGCCCGCCAGCCCAGCGGGAAAGAGGCTTCCACGATGAAGCCGGCTCGGAATCGAGCCGGCGGAGTGGAAGCTGTGCGACGGGTGCAGTTGCACCCGTCGCGTATTTCACTGTCTGCGCAGCAGACAGTGAAATACATTTAGGGGCCCTCTTACGGGGGCCCCTGCAATGCCCATGCCATTGGCATGGGCACTGCAGGGGCCCCCAGGGGCCCCGCGACCCCCCCTACCGCCATCCGGATCCCGGCGGTCGGACCGCCGGGATCTGGATGGCGGTAGGGGGGGTCGGAATCCCCTTGGTGGCGCAGCAAGCTGCGCCGCCGTGGAGGATTCAATGGGGCGGCGGTACACTGGCGGGAGCCCGCCAGTGGTGCCGGTCCGACCGCGGCTTTAACGCCGCGGTTGGAATCCCCATTGGAGCACCGTCGGCCTGTCGGCGGTGCTCCCGCGGTCCTCCGCCCTGGCGGTCTTTGACCGCCAGGGTCAGAATGACCGCCTTAATGTTCAACCCCCAGCAAAACCAGTTGAGGTGTTAAATAAACTGCCTGTTTTAATATTTTCTTCAAAATATCAGATATAGCGGCGATCAAGTTTGACAGTTTTACACACTCACAAAACATATGACAAAGATCTGCTTTCAGGCTGCCACATCGCGGGCAGGTAATACCAACAGTCTTCCCCCAGCTCGTAATCTTAGCCGGTGAATAGTATAGATTGTACAGAACCATAAAGTGCTGAGCTTGAGGGCCGCGGACAATAAGATGGTCTGTGCCATTTCTATCGATTCACAAACCTCTAGTTCTTTAGCACCAACCCGCCCTTCCCAGTTTTTAACAAGTAAAGCCATGTCATCCTGTATTAAATGTAAAAGAAGTGGATACACATTCTTGATACCACAGGTAGTAGGTTGACCACCGACCTCCATCAGCTTGATCTTGTCCATGCAAAGGCCTTGAGTCATAACGGTTGATAGAAAATTCCTGATCTGTAGAAATAAAAATAAAAATCTCTTTTATCTAGAAAAAATTCTGCACTTAAATCTTCAAATGATTTTAAAAAGCTGCCAGGAAGGAAAAAGTCCCCGACTTTGTGGATACCATGGCTAGCCCATCTCAAACAATAGTGCTCTTTAAATATTGAAGGAAACATTGGGGTATTCCACAAAGGAGTATAGTAACAGACTCGTCCTATCCCTATCTTGCGTTTGACCTCAATTCAAACTTTAAATGCAGAGTAAACTGTCTTAAATTTAACCTTTTTATAATAGCTAGGTTCCAAAATCTGTAAAAAAACTGCATCTACCTCTTTACAAAAGGTCAAGGTATAAATCAAAGTGAGGGTATCTTGCATAGATCTATCCACGACATAAAGTGACTGTGCATACTGCAATACTGCCGCCAGATAGTAAAGTTTAAAATTGGGGCGTGCCCACCCCCCTTTCTTTCTTGGATTCGTCATGAAACGGAAGGCCCGGCGCGGTTTCGTATAGGACCATATAAAACTGCTAGCCAATCCTTCCATTAGTTTAAACCAGTCCTGCCCAATTTCCAGCGGTATTGTTCTAAAAAAATAAAGCACTTTAGGTAAAAAAAAACATTTTAATCACATTGCACCGTCCCATGAGTGATAGGTGTAGATTATCAATATGGCAAAGATCTTTCCTAGTCTTAGTTAAGACCGGGGCCAGGTTTATTTGAACTAATTCGTCAAGATTTGCTGTCAACTTAACACCTAAATACTGAACCTGAGTCTTTATACGCTCATCCTTAAAATCTGCCCATTCATTCACTAATATTTGACATTTACTTTTATTCAATAGATAGCCAGCCCTTTTTCCAAACTGCACGGCTTCCTGCTCTATTTCCGATATAGCAGTCATGGGAACAGTAGTAACCACAGCAATATCGTCCGCATATGCTAGAATCTTTTTACTACCCCCTTTCAATGATGCTGGGGTAATTTGATTATTACTAATCAGTTTCCTTATCAAGGGATCAATGTATAAAGCGAAAAGCAATGGTGAGCACGGACAGCCTTGCCGAGTACCTCTCTGAATGATGATTGGAGCTGATTTCAGCCCGGCAATTTGTAAGGTAGCAATTGGTTTATGATAGAGCTGCTGGATTGCTTTAACAAACCCAGGACCGATATTGTTCTAACGCAACACTGTCCATAGAAAGGGCCAATGAACCTGATCAAACGATTTTTCTGCATCAAGCAGTATAACTGCCATTGGAAGCTTACTCGTGGCCCTAGCATCAAGTAATGTAATAACCCGTCTTATATGAACCACCGTGCTTTTCACTCTGATGAAGCCGTACTGCCATGGAGATACTAAACCAGAAATCACTAAGCTTAATCGACTGGCCAGCATTTTAGCATAGATTTTGGCATCGTTGTTAATTAGAGAGATCGGGCAATGTGAGCCGGGGAGGTGAGGTTCTTTATCCTTTTTCAGAAAAACTACGATCTTGGCCTCCTTATCAATAAATAAGCTGAACAGCTCATTACGTAACTCTGAGAAAAAAACCTTGTAGAATTCTAATGGAATTAGATCACCCCTTGTCGCCTTACCACTTGCCAAAGCACGAATTGCTGTATCTAGTTCTTCAAATGTCAAGGGAGCTTCCAAAGCTTCCTTATCTTCCTCCCATAGTTGACCTGATGCCTCATTGCCCATAATGCCAAGCCCCTCCTCTTCTTATGATTGTTCTTAATGACTATATATTTTTTGATAAAATTGTCTAAATGCTTCTATAATCTCTGGCCCGCTGTGAACCAACTTCCCCTCCTGGTTCTCTAGGCTATTAATATTACCATAAACCTGCTTCTGTCTTATTTTTCAGGCTAACTGTTGCCCATCTTTCCCACTATACTCATAACATTCCTGCCGATGCACCAAAAAATATGCAGCAACCCTTTCCATAAAAATCTTAGTGGCCTCTGCCTTAATAACATTTAAATCACAGAAAATATCAGAGGTCTCTACTTCACACTGGATCGCCTCCCCTAGTCGTTGCTCCGCTATCATCATCTTTGTCTGTATTCATTTTAATTGATCCGTGCGCATTTTCTCCTTTCTTATTGCATACCTCAAAGTTTCTCCTCTGACAGCTGTTTTGAATGTATCCCATATGATCTGGCGGGGGCATAACCCTGGTTCATCTAAAAAAAAATCCGGAATCCACTCAATTTTTTTTAATATAGCCTGGATCAACTAATAGTGCCCTATCAAACGTCCAGGGCCTAACTTTCGCCCCTCTTTCCCAACCTCCATTGCCAAAACCAATGGGTTATGATCTGATATGATTCTGGGGAATCTGTCAACCCTTATTCGCTCTTGCAGGGATGCTGACACAAAAAAGTAATCTAGCCTAACTAATTTCTTACTTGGAGAGGAGAACAAGATGAACCCTGGATCCTGCGGGCAGCACCGCTGCCAAGCATCAATTAAACCGTGATTGACAGCTAATGTCTGAAGTGCCATGAAGACTTTGCTTTTTATACCCAAGTATAACGTTTGTTCCTGAATGGTTCCTTTGTTATTCAAATGTATGTTAAAATCTCCGCACATTATGACCGGAGTTGCCCATGAAGTAAGTTCCAAGTTAAGTAACTCCAAAATTTCCGTATCATCTACATTCAATATAATAAATGGAGCATATAGTGAACTTTAGTCCTCTAACAGAACATTTCAGCAGGGCCAGACTACCTAGTTTATCCGCAAATTGTTTATTTATAACCAGAGATCTGATTTGAGTTAAAATAGCCACCCCTCTAGTGGTTGTGTTTTGGCGTGTATATACAAGCATACTGATCTAAATGCAAAATTACACTGACATGGGCTATTTTTGTTCATATGGAAGGTTTTCCTGTGTTCTCGAAGTAAGGTCCAACACTTAATTTACATCAATAGCTAATAGAGTGAGTTTACTTTGTACCTTAGTGTTGGCAGACAGTGAAACCATCATGAGAAATACAAAACAGATTATTACAAAGTATCAACTAAGAACAGTTTATACTCTATGCAACATGTTAAAAAGGGACTATTTGATTAAAATATCCCAGATCTGAAGGTACTAAAGATTATACTACCTGCAGCCTTCATACCACGGTGAAAAGTTTACGGATAGTCCATCTTCTGAAGCACAAGAAGCACATATGACAGGTTGGAACCTAAAAAGGAGAGTTAATGGCTGGGAATGAGAGTGCACACACTACAGTAACAAAACAGTTCCAATTGTCTATATCCAAAGAAACACTCAAGTATTCAGAACTGAAGGAAGGGGAAGGGCCACCTGATCTTCTACTGCTGGAACAAGTCAGATTGAAACAAAATGAGATATCCAAGCACACTACATGAAAAAACACTGAGTTTGTGGTTTCAGCAATCTTTATTTCCACAAGAGTAACTCCAGTTTGCCCATGTCAACATGTGTTTCGCTTATGCTGCAGATGTCACAGAAGACTTCAGCAGGGCTACAATTAAAATGTACATGACCTTAGGGAGGAATCCCAAGCAGGAAGTTGAAAGAGAACCATCACCCATGTCAAAGTAAACCAAATCACCCTGTGCTTGAAAAGCTAGAGTGATCTATCTTAGTCAATAGTATATTACTACTAATCACAATAGGATTTCTCTAAATGTAATTTTTTTTTTCATCCATAAGCATTCACAGTCCATAAATAGTAAACCAGTCACCCAACATTACCAAATCCTTTCATGGGAGGTTGTTATTCTAAAAATGCACTGAGGTTCAGATATCATGAAAAGAACTGGTTTGACCTGGTCTACTGTCCCTTTGTCATGAGATTCTCGTAAATGTATTTCCTGAGATTACGAGGGATCTCCATTTAGTGAAGTTTTATTACTAGGTCTAGTATAATGGGCTCCATGTCAGTGTTTAACCCTTAAAATGCTGCATCTGATTATTGATTATTTTTTAGGACACTCTTCAACATAAATAGGTCCGGTCTCTGTAAATTAATATATGCCCTAGTGAGTTACTGTCATTATTCTCAAATTAATATCCTCCAAATTTTACCATTAGCCGTGTTCTATGTCGGGCATATTAATTCTCTGTTATATAACACAGAATTTGTCTCAAATTAAAACATCCAGGGGCATATTTATACTCCGTTTGCGCCGGAATTGCGTCGTTTTTTTTGACGCAATTTCGACGCAAAACTAACTCCATATTTATACTTTGGCGTTAGACGCGTCTAGCGCCAAAGTCCATGGAGTTAGCGTCATTTTTTAGCGTGGACAGCTACTTTGCGTTAATTATATGCAAGGTAGGCGTTCCCGTCTAAAAAATCGACTCCGAGGCATGTGCGTCGGTTTTATACTCCCGGGCAAAATTCACGCCCGGGAGTGGGCGGGTCAAAAAAAATGACGTACGGCCGCTTTTGCGCCGTTTTTTAGCGCCTGCAAAAGGCAGGCGTTAAGGGACCTGTGGGCTCTGAAGGAGCCCAGAGGTGCCCTCCCATGCCCCCAGGGACACCCCCTGTCACCCTTGCCCACCCCAGGAGGACACCCAAGGCTGGAGGGACCCATCCCAGGGACATTAAGGTAAGTTCAGGTAATTTTTTTTTTTTTTTTTTTTGTGTGGCATAGGGGGGCCTGATTTGTGCCCCCCTACATGCCACTATGCCCAATGACCATGCCCAGGGGACAGAAGTCCCCTGGGCATGGCCATTGGGCAAGGGGGCATGACTCCTGTCTTTGCTAAGACAGGAGTAATTTCTATGGGAGTTGGGAGTGAAAAAAAATGGCGCAAATCGGGTTGAGGCGAAAAAATTGCCTCAATCTGACTTGCCCCATTTCTTGACGCCCAAGCCCCATATCCCCCTACGCCGGCGCTGCCTGGTGTACGTCGTTTTTTTTTAACGCACACCAGACGGCGCCGGCGGCTAACGCCGGCTAACGTCATTCAATAAATACGGCGCCCGCATGGCGCTTCAGAATGACTTTAGTCGGCGCTAATTTTTTTGACGCAAAACTGCGTTAGCGCAGTTTTGCGTCAAAAAGTATAAATATGGGCCCCAATTCCCAAAAAAAGAGAATGTGCCCAAACCGTGTGAGTTCAAAAGAAATACATGCTCCGCAAATCCTGTATGTGTGAGTAAAATATCTGCATGCCCAATTTCTAAGTAAAGCTATATTCAGTAGGGTTTCCATAGCTCCCATTATTTATGTGATCATGTTGATCACCTGAAACCATAATGTACCTAACCCTATTTTTAAGTGTTATGAACATACACATCCTCTATGGCAAATAGAAAGGTACTACAGCATAATGAGGTGTGTTGTCATAGCACAACAGGGTAACAAACTGAAAATCTATAATCCACAAACATGGGGAGAGTACTCCTGATCCCTCGTGCCATATCGTAGAGAAATGTTGGTGTGTCATATAGGCGCCATAGTTGTATGACTATTTACACCAGATGCCAATAATATGTGATGTCTAAAAATCAATGAAGGACTCAAAGTTTTAATTGGCACCATAGTCTAAGTGTTTTCTAGGCATCATCAATGTATTAGATTAATTCAAAAGTGCATAATTCTACTTAATCTGACAAGTGGTGGAAACTTTTTATCTAAAGCACAAACTAACATACTGTGTTTCAAACCCCACATCAATTCTGAAAAGCTGAATAAGCGCCACCCTACTGTGTCTACAAATACCAAATGCCATAAACGTGTGCCGTCCTGTAATCAAAGTGGACTTGAACATCGCATCTCTCAATGGTCTCCATATAGTAATGATCCTCTGTGCATTATTATTGTGTTTGGAATATTCCAAGAGAATATAATTATTATTGTACTGTCTTGCAATGAGACCTTACACTGAAAATACAAAATTAAGTCCTGTTTTTTAAAACTAAAGTGGGAAAACAGCATAGCTAATTTGAAATTAAAAGTATTACAAGCCAATCATTTCTATTTTACATTGATGAATCTAATATTAAATCGCAGAGGTCTACTAACTTTCTAGTCAAAGTATTTTTAAGATGTACTGTTTTATAGAAGGGTAAGAATAAACCCAACATTCCCTAAGGAATTATAGAGAAAGGGGAAGAAAAGAAATACACTATTTTCATTTATCAGTTATATTAGATACAAGAGTAAACTAAATGTCTCCTGAGGAAGTATAAAGGATGGAACAGCTAAATAAATATAAATATCAACATTTGTCATTCATGTTATATCATGCACAATTTCACATAGTAATAGGACAATGGTAGGTTCTTGCCAGGAGGGTGAACATGCCTATTACAGACAGTATATGTAACTGAAGTGTAACTTTAGACCTGAGGTGTCCGTTAGACATGAAGTATAACTTTAGACCTGTATTCTAACTTTAGATCTGAAGTCTAAGTTCTACCTGAAGTCTGACTTTAGAACTGGAGCCTAAGGTCCTGTTTTAAATGTTGGCAGAGGGGAATACCTTGTCACAGATGTGAAGGATACCCCGTCCACTGTACTTCGATCCCATTATATCCAATGGAGTTCCTAATAAATTAGACTTTAGAGCAAAACTTAGGGCCTGATTATGACCTTGGTGGAGCATATTACTCCATCCCAACATGACTGATATCCCGCACAACATTTTACAAGTTCCATAGAATATAATGGAACTTGTAATAAGGCGGATGGGATATCCATCCCTTTTGGGATGGAGTAATCCCCTCTGCCAAGGTCTGCAAGGTCATACTTAGGCCCTTAGTGTCTTAATGTCTGGCAAGTAGTGGAACATAGTAGCAGCCTGACATCTGTTTCATAAAAAGATTGAAACCATTCTTTGTTGTTTTTTCTCTTCCTGGTCATTTGCTCTTATAGTCCTCCCTTGCTCCTTTTCTTATTGCATTGACTTATGTCCTTACCCCCTTTTGGAACCCTGGGAACAATAGATTAGGCAGATTGTGACCTAATGACCATTCCAGTAACCTGTCCAAAGGGGGGTTTTATGACTGTGGTTGTGTCTTTCTTTGTGAATGATTCGAGCTGTGACACAATGATGTGTACTTCATGCCCATAGCCTGACCCCCATATGATGTGGATGACAATCTGATGTTGAGTGTCATGACACAGGTAGATGTGTGTACTTACGTTGGTTGTGTCCACAGTGGTGTGGATTTTGTGCACCTTCAATGATCAGCAGCAGCTGCAGGATGTGTGTGATGGGCCCCATAGTGGCACAGGATGTGTAAGGATGCCTGCAGGTGAGTGTCTCCATTTTATACTGTCCATGTTCGCATGCTGGTGGTTGGGGTTCCACTGTCACATTGGCGTTGCGCAACTTCTTAATCAGTCCGGTGGAAACACTATCTTTGTCAGCCTGTTTGTGCTGCCTCATGCGGCGGTCTGGGCTGCTTGGCAGTGTTGGTGAAACCATGGCGGTCCTTCCTCCATAAGCCTGCATGACTAGTAAAATGTTGGTCCGACCTGGTACCCGATGGCAGACAGTCCATGGACCACCAAACTTGTAACAAGGTCCTTAGATATGTTGTAGAAAATGATATTAACATTGTACAAATATTTCAAATCATTTTAGTTTGAAAATTGAAATTGTGTGAAAAATATTTAGACTTTTAAAATTATTTATGTTATTTAAATATTATTTATTTTATTTTTCTTAATTTTGCTATGATTGTATTTGTCATTTTAGTAATTAAACTTTATGAATGTGGTAATTTCTGTGAAAAAGATTATTTATTCATAGTAATTCACTGTAATGCATTTTTTGTGTATTTTAATATTAAAATATGTGTACTGGTTTGTAGTTTTGTTTAGCATGTTTTTATCTAAAATGTTACTTAATTTTATAGTAAAGAAATTGTGTGTGAATATGAAATATTGATTGTGTATCTTAAATGTTTAAATTGTGTTACCTTGTGTAACATTTTATATTTTGAAGTGGATATTGTCAGTTTCACCCTTTAGTGTCAACACCTTCCCCCAACATGTTTAGATTAAAGTAGAAATAGTCAAAGTCACCCCTCTGCTGCCCAACACCTTCCTCAGATGTGTTTGGATTGGAGTGAGAATAGTAAATATCACACCTTTAGTGTTCAACACTTTCCTTAAATTGGTTTAAATTGGAGTGGGAATAGTAAATGTCTACGCTTTAGTGTCCTACTTCTTACCCAAAATTATTTACATTGGAATGAGAATAGTAAATGTCACCCCTTTAGTGCCCAAAGGCATCCCCAAATTGGCTGAGTTTGGAGTGGGCATTGGAAATGTCACACCTTCAGTATCCAACATATTCCTCAAATTTGTTTAGATTGTAGTGGGAATGCTAAATGTCAACCTTTTATGTATAACTCCTCTGCCAAATTCATTTAAATTGGAGTGGAAATAGTAAATGTCACACATTTTGCATCCAGTGCCTTCTCCAACTTGATTTAGATAGGAGTGGGAATAGTAAATGTCTCCCCGTTAGTTCTCAATGCCTTCCGTGCATTGGTTTAGATTGGAGTCGGAATACTAAATGTCACTCCTTCAGCACTCAACACCATCACCAAATTGTTTGAGTTTGGAGTAAGAATAATAATTGTCATCACTTTAGTGTTCTTCACCTTCCCAAAACTGGCTTAGATTAGAGTGGGAATGGTGAATGTCACCCCTATGATGTCTAATCATTTTTTAGATTGACTTATGTTGGAGTGTGATTATCTAAGTTAATATTTTTGTTCTGAAATATATATTGTTTTGTTTTTGTATATTGTAGAAATAGTTTGTGTTATTTTAGTAGTATTGTTGATAATAAATATAATTAAACAATAGTTTATTGACTGTCTGTAAACAATGAGAATATTTCTTATATTTTTTATGATATGCAGCACTTATACTTTATTTACATTTCCAAAGTTTATTTACTGTATATTTTTATAGTTTTAATCGTATACACATCAAGTTAAAAAAACCATTTAGCTAAATGTCAGTAAATATAACATTTAAAAAACAATAATAAAAATATGTAAATTATATTTCATTACTATTGTATGTTGTACATTTCCAATGTTGTTTGTCATTGTTTAACTGATTTTTAACATTTTTTTAATTTGTATATACATTATGTCAACAAGTTTATTTATGTCATACTATTTTCTATTTATACTTTATATTTTGTTACAGTTTATAAAAATAATTTTTGACATATTTTCCATTTTTAATACTTTTAAACATTTTTTGCACATTTATTCAACATTTTTGCAATATTTCCAGTTTATTTCAATAGGGAGATTATCTTTTTTTAGTGTAATTTAGCAGCCATTTGTTTACCACCACCTTTTAATTTTGTGACCTATTTGTGTTATTTGTATTCTATTTTTGCAGAACCAGGTCAGGGTAAGGTGCTGCTGTTCGTCGGTAAGGATTTTGAGAATAGGCAATCATAGGGGCAGGTATACAGATTAGTTATACTGTTGTTTATTGGTTTTACTGTATATTTAGATGCATTAGTACTAGTTTTTCATTTTGGCTTTTTGTGCACTATTTTAGTAACATATCTCTCTATTATGTTAAATTGTGTTATATTAGTTATATTTAGATGATTAAATGTTATGTATATGTATTTTGGGACCTGCAAAGCAGGTTGTGGTGGGTTTTTTTCATTTACTTTCCATGTTTGTGTCTAGGAGTGTGTCTTATTGACATAGGGAGATTACTTTTTTATAGGAAATCAATTTTGGCTTATACTAATCCAAAGCTTTTTACTTTAATTTACTCTTCTTTTGGGTTTCCTGCAGCATTTCTTTTTTTCAAACACTTTTTGTTTTTATGGTTCCTCAACAGTTTGGATTGCTAAATGTTTTGGGCTTTTTAGACAATATGTTCCAATTTTTGATAGATTTCTATTATATTTTACTAGCATATAGAGAGAGCTTTGTATTAATGTATTTTCTTTTTGGTGGGAAATGTAATATTCTATTACTTATGTAAACATTATGTGATTGGTATGTGGAATTGTTTGGCTTATGTGTTGTAATTATCTTATGTGATAAATTGAGGTTTTTTTTAAATACTTTATAATTCATTGTATTATATCAGTCTTCATTTCAATTTATGTTTTGACTGATGTAATAAAATATATGCCTTTTGGTGTCACTGGAAAATACTGCGTCTCTTACTAAGCCATGTTGAGGCCAGCTGAAAGGAAGTAGGGGCTCTTAATCCACACTGGTTGGGCTCCATAAAAGGAGGATTCTCTCTCTGCTGCATGGGACAAGCTTGTTGGTGTCACTGGGAGGGACTGCATCTCCCACAAAGTCCTGTTGAGCCCACCTGAGAAGGAGAAAAGGTTCTTGATGTGTGCCGGTTGCGCACAATAAAAGGAGAATTGTTTTCCAGTGGCACAGAATGGGCCTGGTGGTGTCACTAGGGAAAACTGCATCCCCCACAAACCTCTTCTAACCCCAGCTGAGAGGAAGGAGGGGATCTTAATCCATGCTGGTCAGGCTCTGTAAAAGAAGGATTATCTCCCCGTGGTGTGGGATGTGCCCAGTCACTTGCCAAGGCAAAGAACAGGCCAAGAGCAAGCCCATCTGCACCCGTTAGAGCCTAGAGAAGACTGGACTGGGCCCATCTCTTTAGTTTGATGTACAGAAGGTATTTATTGTTTTCCTATTCAATTTTGGGTTTCAATTATCCTGTACTTTTGGGTTGCTGTGTGAGTTAATCATACCCTACCTCCCCTACTGCTGAGCTCTTATCCCACAGTTTAAAATAGGAAAAGGAAGACTAGTGGTGTATTGCCTGTTCACGCTCCTGCTCTGAAGTGTACATCTACTGGCAAGATGTTCTAATGGGTTATGGGATTTCTCAGCACAGATATGGTCGTCACTAAGAAAAGACTATCATTGAACTCGGGTATTAATAGCCCCCTGTTGTGGATGTTTCATCTACGGATTCCTTGCTGAGGCTCTTTGTTAATGTCTCATATATGAGTCCCCTGCAGGTGGAAAATGTTGACTCTTCTGATGCTAATAGACTCAGAGCATCTGTCAAAAAACATTGGCAAAGCTTTGTGCTCAAACTAACCTGATGGAGGTGTACACGCAAATAGACAGTTCTGTGACACCAGCTATTATTAATCCAAAATTTTCCATGATGGAAAAGGCTGTGGCTGCCCCTTTGCACAATGCTTGCACCACTGAGCGCTTCATGGAGGATTACAGCACCAGAATCAAGGCACTCTTACAGGCTGGAATTTCTCCCCTGCTGCATTATCTAGCAGCCAATGAATCTCAGCTTGCACGCTTTTTGTTGCGTCCCACTCATATGGAACACTAAAAAGGGTTCTGCTGCAGCTGAATAGTAGACAAAGGGCCTGATTCTAACTTTGGAGGACGGTGTTAAACCGTCCCAAAAGTGGCGGATATACCACCTACCGTATTACGAGTTCCATAGGATATAATGGACTCGTAATACGGTAGGTGGTATATCCGCCACTTTTGGGACGGTTTAACACCGTCCTCCAAAGTTAGAATCAGGCCCAAAATGTCCTACTGTGCACACCTTGGCAGACAAAAGGGGTTTTATTGACTAGTAATCACCCCTTTTTTGGGCCACAGGTGCCTGGGGCCACTCAAATGGCTGTGCAATCACAGTCTTCTTTTATCTATTCTTAGTTGGACAAAGATGTCAGCTCCTTGATTAGAACCAGGTGTGTCTGGTCATGAGTTTAGGTTGCTCTTTCTGAACCCTAGTCATATAGTTATTAATCTACCCCTGCTGCGTGCCCTGATGTGGTGGTTCTGCTTGGAGTCTCCCCCCACCAAGGAAGAACCAGGAAGAGTCCCTTGAGGAACTGTGCAACAATGTGCTAGACAGGCTTGCTTGCCATCCCAGTTTTTTCTTGAAGAGGATATTTTGTTAACCCGCAGGATTGGATTGATTGGCCCATGCCCAAAATAAACTGTGCTATATTTAACTTTAAATCACCACCTGTGATTCAAACCATATTGTTTGGGAGACTGAGAATGGTGATAGTAGGAGTTCAATTACCCCAGTGTCACTTGGCTTTTTTTAAAATCCTCCCACTTTTTTTTTGGAGTCACATAACCAGCAGGCAATCATGTCTTATGAAAATTGTATGATGAAAAATCCATCCGTGACTTTAGCCACCCTGTTACCCAGATCATCTGTTATCCCGATTGTTTCTATTGGGGATTAGTTTAGTGTGTCCGTACTAAACCCATTTGATGTTTTATATGATATAAATTTACTCACACAAACACACACTCAGCTTTTACCTATTTACCTTTTTAAGAGGTCTAATGCTTTGGAGAAGTGGTGTAGTCCAGTGACAGGGTGCTCCAATCATTCCTTTTCTCTATTGAGCTGGAATATCCCAGGAATGAAGGAAAGGATTATTATGACTCACTGGCTCAATTTTGTGGACAAATTTTATATTGTCCATTTACAGAAAACCTGGGCTACTACTCCGATTTTAATGTTGGTTTTTCCTGTAACTATCCCGGCTTTACCATCCTTGTGCGGTAGAGCTGAGGGCATTCTTTCCATCTGGATACAACTTAATCTTAACATTGAGGTGTTGATTATAGACTCGGGTAGTCCAGCTTTCTAAGCTCTGCTCATTAAAGATAATTTGAGTTCCTTCTACTTTTATTTGGTTAACTTTTATAAAAATCCACTATGAGGACATGTTTCATTTTTAACTAACTTGAATTCATTTGGACTAGGGGCCAGATCCCAACCTCAATACCTTGTCTGTGGGGGGATGTAACGCTAAATTAGTAGTTAATCATGAGGAGTTGGGAAAGGAGGGTTTTGTAAATCATGAGGGCCTCCCTGAAAAGATAGAGAGCTGAAATATTATCTAGCTGTAAACAATCTTCTGGAAATGGTTGATCATTTCCAGGGTGAATGCCCTACCTTGAGGGGGTGTGGGTGTCTATTATTGACTTTATATTTGTCACAAGAGATTTTTTATCATGGTTCTTTCACAACTTGATTATGGAGACTCAATGGGGGAATCACAAAACACTTATTGTAGCAGGGCACTGCCCTATGCATAAGGATAAATCCATGTTGTATCCATTCAGATTACCAAAAATTCTGGTGATAGTCTTAGTCTGGTTTTGTTTTCCGATGGAACCAAGGGTTACGATAAACCTTCTCTGAAAAAATCATTTGCCAGAACTCACTGGATGCCAGGAAGAGTAGAGTGCTGAAGTCCTTTTAGTCTGTTACCAATACTTTAGTGTGTCAATTGAGAATAATTTGTTGAAACCAGTCTTGCCAGTTCAGGACTATCCACAGTGGTTTGACAAGCATTGTTCAGCAGCCAACTGTTGCTTGTGGAAGGAACTCTCTGAACACTCTAAATATCACTGTGAGGATTGGGAAAAAAGAGATTGGAAACACCTGGAACTGGCAGCTGTAAGGAACAATAGTAATGTGTTTGGGATACTGTGAATAAGCTCAGACTGAGGGATGCTCCAGCAAATCCCTTCTTGGTTTCTAACTTATCTGGCCTTGACTGGATCAAGCAGTTTGCTACTGTTCACTATGCAGCAGAGGATAAGCCTCATAAGGACTTGCTTCTGGCCTGTCTGGGCAACTCTCCCCCCGACGTCCTTATCAGAACTGGAGGATGTTTATCAGAAGTAGAGGATGCTATTAGGCAAAGCTCTAATGGTAAAGCTCCTAGGCTGGATGGAATACCCATAGACCCTTTCAAGTGTCATATAAACCTTTGGGGCCCTGTGCTCAATACCTATTTATGTAGAAGAAATCTATGCTCTTGTGTACTTATGATAATAGTTCCATAATAGTTCCAATTTCTTAAAAAGGGGATCGTAAATCACCAAAGTGCTATCACCTGACCTCCCTTATTGATAGCACTTTTTAGCCACCTGTGATCATGGGCTAGTTTAAACAACATTTTATCCCTTCACCAGTCTGGCTTTCATCCCAGGCTAAGTATAGTAGAGCAGTGCCTGAATCTGCACTTGAACATGGGCAAGTATACCATTGCCAGGCAGTGCCCACTTGGCCTTTATGGATCTATCCACCATATTCAATTGCATGAATAGGACAAAGCTATGGCTGATTATGATAGTATTAAGGGTTGAAGTCAGCCTGGTGAATTTTCTGCACAATATTAATGAGCACTTAGTGGTTAAGGTGCCGTATGGCTGAGCAGGCAAAATGTCTGATACTTTTCCTCTAGCTAATGGAGTGCGTCAGGGGTGTATGTTGGCTTCTTTGTTATTTATTATTTATATCAATAAATTGAGGTCCTATTTGGCTGTTGCTACTAGTGATGTCCCGAAAATTGCTAACTGGCTCTCTCTACAGCTACTTTATACCAATGACGTTCTTTTAATGGTCACAATATTGTTGTTCATTTTAGTACAGTCTTTTGTTTCATTCATGAGCAGTCTTGATGTGTCAACTAACTTTGATAACTCTCATGTAATGGTGTGCAGCCCAGGGAGGCGGCATATGGTGCCCCTGCTAATCAGTGATCATTCTCTGAGTAGTGTGAGGAATTCTAGCTACCCTGGTGATTCTTGGCAGCCACAGGTAAATGTTTCTCATTTGAAATGAAGTAGGGCAAGGAGGGCTTGATTCAATCTCCCTAGAGTGTAGGTAGGGGGATTATTTCTCTCTAAACTAAAATATATAATTTGAAGGATGTCAAGGAGGACCTTTTTGGTGCACGGATTTGGGGGTTTCGTAATGCCTCTGCCTTACAGTTTGATGAAGATCTAATTGGTAGGTGTCTTTTCAATCTTCTGCCCACCAGTTCTCTTTTTTTTTTGCACTCAGAGCTAAACCTACCTTCTGCCATGGGTCAGTGTGTCATATGAGGCTGAGGCAAATTTTAACAGGGGGGGGTATTTTAGACTGTCTCAATTTTATTAGGGGCCTTCACATTCTTTGGCTGAATTATTTCTGTAAGCCTTTTAATGAAATTAGTCTCTCAGACATACTTTCTGCACCTGTCACATTAACCAAGTCTGATGTCAGTTAAGTCCCATTTTTTAGTTTTTGTCTTGCCTAAAGATTAGATGTTTTTTTAGTAAGGGCTCAACTGGAGATCTTTTTCTGCCTTTAGCTCAGATGGAAATTTCACTTTATTTATCCTTGGAGTTTTCATGGTGTGAGAAATCACATCTCTTCCATTTCGGCTAGGCACAGTGTGCCATCTGTTTCTCAGATGTCACTAACAACTGTGGGGATAGATTATCTGCCCACCCATGTGATGGGCGGTCTGAAAAATAACTGTTGTATTACATTTTCTCTGTACATTTTATAAATTCATTTTTTTTTTACTCTTTCCCAAACCTATTTAAAAAACCCTTATGTTCCAGAAGTTAATGTATTAGCATTTCTAAGCAGAACAGTAGTATGTTATTGCACATGTCCTTTTTCAAAATGTCTGTAAGAAGCAGGAAGACGATGTATGGATAAAATAAGAGTTTATTACCACACTCCCTGGATCTGATTTCACCTCAAAATTTAGACAGGGTTATCTCTGTTTATGAACTTTCCTGAGGAGGGCCTTTTGGTTCAAAGGGACTGTAATTCTTGGCTTTCATGAAATTCAAAGTAATTCTGTCAGCCTGATTCATTAGTTTTATTGGATCTATATATCATCATGTGCTCTGCATGTCAGGGCTAGAAAACACATTTTATAGTTTTATTTTGCTGATATTTTGGGAGCATTTCATTTATATCTTGCTTTTCGAACTGTACTGTGTCTCTTTTATGTATTTTATTTTTAAATCAAATAAAGATATATTGATTGATTGAAATTATTTAATATTTTAAATAAAACAAGATTTAGTGTGTTGGTTTAGATGTTGTAATAGTTTTTAGGACTTTGATAGGTTACTATTAATTTCATAATATGCTTTTCACTATGATCTCCAAGTAATCTACTCCTTCGTTATTTCTGAAATCTCATATAGGTCTTTGGTCTGTTTGCCAAGACTAGGGCACATTTGGCTAGCAGAGTGTTTCATTCACAGTCCTTGGTAGTTCTGTGCTTTTTGTAATGTTTCTATACATTTTTAGAGTGTAGGTTGGGTTCTGCCCAGTATGGATTGGGTGGCATTGTACCATCGTTCTACTGCATAGTTTGCTTTAGCTTTCTGTGCCAAGATGCTTTTATAGACATTCTATCATAGTATTGGAATTTCAGAGTGATGTAGTCTGCCAACCCAAGTGTATTTTAAGTAATCCATTAAGGGCTATGTTTGTTTTCATTGTGTTGGTAAAAAGTGCTTTCTATTAGTAAATTGTAGTGATTGGCTACCTCTGTGACAGGGATATAGGCTTGTGCAATCATTTTTTTTTATTTCAAAAGCAAATCAGTTGTTTGTAGAATATTCTACACTTATTGCAGATTTTTGAAGGTTCTTTCATTTACCACCTTTTATGGCTATGTGGGGCTCATATTTTTGGAATTGTTTGAATCATGGCTTGCTCAAAGTCTATGATTATTTTTGGGGGTTGCAGTTATTTGTTTATGTTTTATATGGTTTAGGAAGGCATAGTAAGTGCTGCTTTGTTTATTTTGTTGTAGGGAATATATAAAAGGGATGTTTGAGTTTTAATATTCATTATGTATGATGTATGTATGGGTGAATGGGATACTTTTAAAGGTACCATCCATAATTCATGTTTGACATTGACTAGGTTTTACTAAGATATCTGCTATAGACAATATAACTAATTGTTTCTCATTATTTAGGTTGCCATGGAAAAGGAAACATTCCTTGTTCTGTGTAATTGCTAAATGCTCAGCAATGTGCATATATCCTGGTATATTCTAGACACAAGAGGGGTATCACTGATGACTTTTATAGTTTATGCAAGTAAACGTTTCAAAGTGGGGATATTTACCTTGTGATGTGTTTGGGGAGTATATCTTAAAGGGTTTTGGTTGTGGGATCCAGAGAGCTAGTGCTTGCCTCTCTTATATCGTGCAATATCTCCTTTCTATTTCTATTACATTTTCTGAAGACAGTCTTAGGGCTCAGATCTTGTTGATAAGCTTCTCAGGGCTAAGCAAAAACAGTTAGCAAGATGAAAATAAAACAAGAC
Organism: Pleurodeles waltl; assembly: GCF_031143425.1. NCBI lineage: Eukaryota > Metazoa > Chordata > Amphibia > Caudata > Salamandridae > Pleurodeles > Pleurodeles waltl. The sequence continues at coordinate 1,017,319,288 of NC_090447.1, read as the reverse complement.
CGTAATACTGGTTATTGTAAAAATAACAATGCAAAGCCCAATGAAATATATCTAGGTCAGAGTGCACAGTGGCCTAGTGTGTTAAACTAATGTGCATGGAGCTATAACCCTTGTCGGTTGAAAGTGGTTCAAAGCCAAAACTAAAATTTCATTACTAAAAAAGCTCATCCTGAGATATATAAAAACCAGGTCAATTTTGACAAGTAAAAAGGACACAAAAGCATACTACGTGGCAATTTAAAACATGAGCATGTGACGTATAACCAAATTGAAAAGACATGTCAATTTAGTAAAGTTCCAAACTAAGTACGAGCCATGGAGAATCTTCCACTTCGGCAGATGTCAGAACCGGAAAGTCCATGCCAAAAATGATCAAGGAGCAAATGTGTTCCATAGCCCCAGTGTTAACCAAGGCGGCATCCTGTGGAGTGCCCATTGATGAGTTGTCGGCAACTTCCTCCAGGAAGGGTAACTCATAATTAGCTTCACGTAGCAAGCGTAACCTCAGTGCACAGGTCTGGTAATGAACCCTCAGCGAGAACATCAACAGAGCAGCATCTGTTGCTGGGGGGTGCTGCTGTGAAAGACAAACTTTCAGTGCATGTTCAAAAGAGCACCAGAGGCACCGAAACACAGGCTGCACACAATACAGAACCAGTCTGAATGACAAAGACCAGTCACACTCCAATTGCTCCAGGAGTGTTGCTCCAAAATGCTGCATCATACTCTCACGACACAGCTGCGCTGATGGGAGCGCCGTCATTTCTCCTCATTGTTGTGGGACAGCCATTGCGCATAAACAACAGCAGCAGCAGGATGCCAGCTTATAAAGCCAAAGTTATCAGAAATCCCCCAAAAATACTACAGAAAATTGAGTGTATAGCTGAAGGTATCGAACCGAATATGGAGGAGAAGGTGTGAACGAAACCAGAACCAACATCTTTGAAAAAATGTGCTATTCCAGTCGTGCTAGACGCATTGAATATTCATCCCACGAGTTCACCAAAGTGTCTGGGAAAGGTAAAATTTAACAGGGACTGTATTTCTGCTGATGACCTTGCCACTTGAAGTGTGTAGGTTTTGCGTGCAGATGTAAGGGCCACATGCTTTTGAAACAGTAAAGCCTTGAGTCTACTCAACTTGTCAAAATTCACGCTTGAAGTAGCAATGTAAGGCCAAAAATCAGCTACCTCCTTAAATTTAGTGGGGGAAACGGTACGTTCCCGCAGCATGTAACCACCTTAGAGACCGAAACAATGTAAACTATTCTGGCTTGCATGCCACAACAGCCTTCCCTATTGAGAAGGACATAGCTGCCATTTGAAAGCACCTGGAACGTGAGTCTAATCAAAGGGACTGGGACTCCCTTAAGATAACAAGCCAAGTTTGCAGCCGAGGCGTTACACGTCCCATACAAGGACAGCTGTTTACAAATCATCAAATGGCTGACTGAAGACTTGCATTCACTACCGCTAGAAAAGGCCTCTTTTATGCCATTGAAGCATTTGTATGAGAAGGGAAGCTCCCACACCTCATGGATGTAACTATCTCCCAAATTTTCATATCTGCCTACTGGAATGTGTTATAAACAGGAGGTGAATTGTAGTGTTGAAATAGGCAGATTAATAACCCCATGTACTGTATTAACCACTCAGCCGATGGTATTTCGGCCACGGTAAAAGGCAACTTTTCTAATTTCTCGATGTTAAGCATAACATAAGTTGCTTCCTTTTTAGCCATTAGTTGTTGTTGTCGCATTAGATTGAAAGAAGAAAATATCTACCTTGCACTGACGTGCTGCCATGGGACGCAACCCGCCTTCAATGTTTGAAGCGTCCAACCCAACTGCGTAATGGACCTGATCTGACTCTGTCCATGGTGTAAGGAAGACATATCGGATTGTATGATGTCCATAGCAGAAGAGACAATATTATTAATGGAATTTATCCAGTCGGACAAGGTGTTAATCCCATTATCCACAAAAGCTAATGTCTTTTTTAAATTTTCCTGGTCTATTTGCCTTAACCAGGCAGCAGCATCTTGATGGGAAAGTTTCCAAATCTCATTTTATACTGCAGATAAAAAAACGCTTCTTACGTGGTGTTCTAGGGCCTGACAAGAAATCTTGTAAGTTAGTGGAGTTAGACAGGAGATTGAGATGTTCTCTAACCGCGTTCAGTGAGGATGATTTTAGCCACTGTTGGCATAATTTTCCCACACTATATGTTGTAATTATTTCTGCATGCTCTGGTGATATATAGCGAGGGTCTGGCCTACTCGTCCTAAAACACCCGAGGAGTTAATAAAACGTTGATGACACCAATTGGTATCTATTGGCCACAATAACCACCAGCCTGGACATACCAGTGAAGCATTAAACATACCATTCTGGACCCATTCATCGACCTCATCTTCAGTTGCATTCGTATATTTTTGCCATTTGTAAGATTTTGCGGGGGCAGGTATAGTAGGCGTGTTTAATTCCCCAATTGTTGCTAAGCCTAAACAACTCGTTTGTTGCACTGTTTCATTTAAAAAGATCATTTGTACAGGGATGAGGCATGCTCTAAACAATGTTTCCTTTCCCTTAATTTGCCAATTTTTTGTTCCCCAGACTATTTTCAGATCAATTGTTTTGGACCAATATTCATAGCCTTCTATTGATAACCGGGAAACAAACGATTCCAAATCTATAAATTTCGTATTGGTCAATAACATGTGTATATCTTTAGTGGGTGGTACCTCAAAATAATATGACTCAGCATTCTTTTGATTGTGCCCAGAAAAATATGCAAAGTTTTCAGAGTATGTTTTGGAACTCCCTTGCGATGACGTTGGGCAATGTTCCCATTGTGTGTAATTAAATACAGTTTTGGGACTGCTCGCTCTATGTATGAAACGGTGCCCATAGTAATTATAACAAAACATATCACCATAATTTTCTTTAAATTGGTAAACATCTTCGTTTTCAAAGACAGTATAATATTGTAATTCAGTCATCACAGAATCAACTGTTTTCACAGCCCAATCATCAGAAACAATGCCTGGTATCACTATATCATTCATTGATAATTTGAACACATACGGTATTTGAGTAACTTCCGTGGGACCATATTTATCAAACATACTTTGTCCCAAACAATCCCATCAGGAATTGGCACTGCGGAAATGTTCACAAAGGATAAGTCTCTTCGCACTTTATGTCAAGAAAAATGTGGTTTCAAAACCTCTTCCACCAGTTCAACTGTCGATCTTTTAGGTACAAAATGACCATGTATTAACAAGAAAAAGGTAATGACAAAACCAATTCAAAGTAGAAAGACTAGGACAGTCAAAGAGAGCCATAGATAATTCCATGGAAAAATAAAATATGTTTCTTTAAGCCAGTTTATTAGCTTACGTGCACTTGACAAATCAGCTGTTGAAGAGGCAAATGAGTCTGAGAAATCATCGTTGAAGTTGGCAAAATAACCAGAGGCAGTTTGTGCAAATGGTAGAGCCGTTGTTAGTGGTGGAGTTGGTGTTTCCTGCGGTGGCACACTATAGACGGCACCATCCGTTTGGCTTGAAGTCGAGTTGACTTGGTCAAATGTTTCTAAATTAGTTGACGTTAGTGGAACAAATGCAAGATCATCTTCCACCTTCCCCATGCTCGGAGAGGTGTCGGTGTTGGTGTAAACAACTTGTAGAGGAATTTCTTTGCCAGTAGTGAGAGGGATTTGGGAACTACTGGATGTTCCTCTTGGTCGACTGTGCAGGGCCGGCCACATGGTGTAGTTTGACATTGTCAATAGAGACAAAACGATTTTCTTTGGCACCTGCCAACGGTGGTAGAATAACAGTTCTGGTACCGTGTATCCCTAGTACAGGGACTGGTGATCGATAAGAAGGGCCAAATTCCTTTTTCACTGCAACTTTTTAACGTACAAGATCCCCAACTCTGGGAATCCAGCCGGTAGATGTTACAGGCACATCCTTAATTCCTTTGGAGGCGGCACTTTTGAAAGAATTATCATCATGGAACTGTTGCAATTCCTGTAAGACAGTGACTCGTTCATTTATGTCAAAAGGTGTTTCTGCTGCCTCCATGCCGGGGCCATCAAGATTCAGAACATACATTTGAGTTCTGAACAGGCACTCATATGAAGTACGACCCCCCAGGGACCTTCTAGGCAGATTATTTAGTACTCTCTGGACTCCATACAGGTGATTAAGCCAACTACGACCCGTACCTAAGACTCTGGCTGTTAAGGATTGCTTTAAATCACGTTTTAATTGCTCCACGACACTATTTCCCTCGGGATGAAATGGAGACGAGTACTGGAGGTGGACCCCCAATGAAGCCATGGCGTCCCTGAATGAGCTTGAGGCGAAAGCAGGGCCCTGGTCCGAATGGAAAGCCGCAACTGCATATGTACCGATAAAGACTCGCAAATCTTTAATAACAGTCCGAGCGTCAGCCGAGCGTTGTGGCCACACCCATACCAATCTGGAGCATTAATCAACAGCAACTAAAATGTATTTGTATGCACTATCAGGTGTTAAGGGACCACAGTGGTCTAAGTACACACATTGTAATGGTTTGTTTGAAATTAAGAGGGGTGTCTGCGGCGGGCCCTTGGCAGTGGAAACTTTGATTTGTTGACAGATGTCACAACAAAGGACATACTGCTTAGTCTCTTTATAGAAATCTGGCCACCAGGAACGGGCCTGCAAGATCGAAATTGTAGCCATCACACCAGCATGGACAGATGCCACCCCTTCATGCACTCCTTTAATCTATTGTGGTCTTATGTCTTTGTTAGGGATGTCTCATACACCTACGCCTGGTATCTTAACTTCAGCGTTCAGCATACTTCCCATACGGTAATGATATTTGTTAGGAAATCCTTTAGGATGGGGTGTACCATCAGCCGTAGCTTTCACTGCAGCCCAAAAGTCTGCGTCCAGTTTGGAACTCGAGCGAGTCACTGCAGCTACAGTGGCTACTGCCACTGCTGACTTTGTGGCTTTATCAGCCAATGTATATCCAGCAACATGTATTTCAAGTAAGCTACCTTCCCCCACAGTAGTCTGTGTTTAATGGTGTTGCCTTTGGAATCTCTGAACCCATTCTGGCACCAATAATGCAGGTATTCATTATAGGACTGGATACAGTAATATGAGTCACAAACAATCAGCGTAGGCTATGCTGGAACCGTATGTTTCAATGCCATCAGCAGAGCTTTTAGCTCAGCCAATTCTGCTGTACAATCCCCTAGGTTTTGTGTAAAGGTATGTACAGTGCAAAATTTATCGCCCTCCATATAGCCACTTACGACTGGGCAAGCAGCAGAATATTGATGTTTAGTTCCAATTGCAGGTTGTGCAGAGCCATCGGTGTACATGACTCTATCATATTGATCAATAGGCAAAGTATTTGCTGGAACTGGATATTCTATTTCAAATTGTAGAAATTCTTGAGTTTGTATTTTTGAGTCAAAAATGTAGTCTACATCAGTGGCTGTCAAAGACGTAGCCCATTGTATCCAACGTGGATGTAATGCTTTTGTGTTTGGAACGCTAGCTTTTGTAACAGCCTCTAGGGCTGGGATTGGAGAAACAACAATTGCGTTTTCCTTGGACAAGAGGTCTTTCTTTAATGACAGCCATCTGTACAGCAGTGAGAATTTTCTCTGTGGGAGCAAGGCGTTGATCTGCTGCTGAGTACAAATGCGATTTGTATGCTATCAGGACTGTCCCACCTTCATTAAATGTCACATAGGTGAAACCGATGGCCCCAGCTATTACTCTGATGACCAAATGTGTTTTGTTGTCCCTGGTATGTAAATGTTGTGCTGCAAGCATGTCTGTCTGCAACTCTCGAAGAATGCGTGTATGTTCAATTGTCCAGAATTTACCTGAAAAATCAGGATGTATTAAGTCATATAAAGGTTTTATGTGTGTAGCATAATCTGGAATGTAAGTTCTGCCAAGATTTAAGAAACCCAATAATGATTGGAGTTTTTTAATCGTATTCGGTGCTTGTAACTGTGCGCACTTCTCTAAGAATTGTGGCGCTAGGCTCTTCCCTTCACTTGACAGATCATATCATAGGAACAGGACGCTGAGGAAGGCTAGTTTTGTTTTTTTGAAGTTGAATTTGTAGCCAAATTCGGCAAACCCTACAACAATGCGGGCTACCCGTCTTAAATGTTGTAGTAGTTCATCATCTGTGAGATATATATCATCCACATAGGACAATGCTTCAGGGTCAATCTTGTACAATATAGCAGTGACATGAGCTGCGAACAGTCCTGGACTGTTCTTATACCCCTGAGGTAAACAACAGAATTTTTTCTGGGAGCCTAGTGCACTGAAACTTGTTAAGTCTTTACTCTCAGGCGCTATATTCTTGCAGAAAAACCCATTGGAAATGTCTAGTGTTGTATTTTTTACACACTATGTTGCTCATTAGTGCTGTGCTATGCAAATTTTGGATAGCATAGGTACGTGTATGACTGTTTAAATATCTGTAGTCTAAGACTATTCTGTATGAATGGTCTGGTTTAGCTAAGGGGAATAATAGGTTATTCATTGGTGAGACAGAGGGTTCCATCACACCCTGGTACTCTAATTGCGTAAGTATTTCTCTCACTGGTGCTTTTGCTTCATGTTTTATAGGATACTGCGGTTGTGGCTAAAGTTCACTTTTAATTGGAATTACATGGTAGGGGGATTCTTTATCCCATCCTACGTGATTTCTGTATAATGCAGGTGTTTGCGCTAAAGCCCATTCAATGGAGTAGGATTCCACGAGTTCCTCTAGAACAAGGGGTGAGAAGGAAGGCTTAATAACATCCTCTCCATATGGGCAGGTACGGACAAAGTCAGGCGGCCAATCTTGTTCGGCCAACAAGACATCATATACTTTTACTATGCAATCCCAAAAGATTGCGTTTATTGTGTGTTCAATGTCTCCTTCTAACTGTAGTGTTACTTTGTACACCCTATCAGGCGTGGAGACACGCACGTCCGCAGTTTCTACTTGTATAAAGTCCTCAGTTGCTTTCACCTCCAGATGCTCTGGAAGATTCTGGCGAACTGTTGTGACCTCTGCCACGCTGTCTAGCAAGGCTAGAGTCCAATTCTTGTTCTTCAAGAGGACCCTCTTCCTGTGTGGCATGTCAGACTGCGACTGCTGCCACTTTTTTCTTTTTAAATTGTTGTTTTTGTTGGGCAGGCTTCTCTTCCTATTTAATCAATCAATCAATCAATCAAAGAAATTTGTAGAGCACGCTACTCACCCGTGAGGGTCTCAAGGCGCTACAGGGGTGGGGGGGGGGGGCAGGGAGGGTCACTGGTCGAACAGCCAAGTTTTGAGGTTCTTTCTGAAGACCAGTAGGTCTTTGGTTTTGCGAAGCTCGGTGGGGAGGGCGTTCCAGGTTTTGAAGGCGAGGTAGGAGAAAGACCTGCCTCCTGTGGTGGTGTGCTGGATGCGGGGGACTGTGGCAGGGCGAGATCGGCTAATCGGAGGTTGCGTGTGGGACTGTGGAAGTTTAACGGAAACCTCCAAAGAGCGTTGTGATTCCTGTCTCGGTTTCACGTACTCTATTCTTCGCTCTGATCGCCCCCCTCTCTCATTTCTTTTTTCCGATGAGTCCTGGAAGGAACGAGATTGGCGTGTATCAGTACATTGATATCTATCAGGCGTTTTTATATTATCATTGTTTCTGAGATTATACCTATTTTGTGGGGTTTCCATACGCGGAGATTCTCCCCTCTCTTTCTTAGGAGTTTGTTGCTTTTTACCCCAGCGTTTCTTATTACCCTCAGGTGCTTGCTTGGTGGTATCTTTGTTTGATTTACCCTGAAATTTAGGTTTTTGTGGTCTGGCCCCTAAGCTATCTCGACCAATAATTGAATAGGTTGCTGCTAATATTTTAGGGAGCTCTTGTTCTTGATCCTGTTGTGGAACGTCACGAAGTCGCATGCGCACTGCAAGTGCGACTGCTTCCCCTTTAAGATTGCTTAAAATGATTGAGGATACTGTGGCAAAATTGTCCATCAATTGCATCCCCAAATCCAAGGCCGGGGCCGCCCCATATTCATCTAGAATTTATTTCAACACTTCTGGTAAATTGGAAAGTGTCTGTGTACCGTGTGCGTTTGTGTAGAGTGCAGCGAAAACCGTGCCCCAATTATTACAGTTTTCTACTGTTGGGACCATCCCAAAAGGCAAGCACATCGTTAGTATTCAATGTTTATCCTGAGGTCCCGTACGGGGAAACACTGCCTCCAGCGTATTCATTTTCTGTGCTAACCAAAACGGAGTTTCTTCTCGTTTGGCGGGTACTTTACCCATGATCGAATGTACAGTCGCAGGATTTATACCTGGCGTTACTGTATGTGGATATGCTGGAGCAGCACGCGCTGTGTTTGTATTTAGTGTTTGCATCACAAATTGTACTAGTCTTCTATATATTGCTATTAATTCAATATAGAAGCGACGAACCTCAGCTACTGCTAAATTTGCAACCGCAGGATGTGGTGTATAGGTGGCCAATAAAGGCCATTACTTAGTGGGCCTAACCTTACTGGTGATATTGTGTGTGGTAGGGCGCCATCAAGCCAATTATTATGTTCTTGATAAGATAGAAGTATCTCTAAATATGCGTATGCTCTGTATTGTCCAGGCGCATTCGCAGGTGTATATTGGTGAAATGTATTTGTGTTCCCATCATCTTCCGGAAATGTGACCCAAGAGTAAAAAAGTTCTGTTCTATAAGCTGCATGGGCGTCCACCACAAATGTGACTGGACCTCCCTGGGCCTTTAGGCCATTTGCTAGTAAATGTGCTGTGAGAGGTTGTCTCATACTAACAGCTATTTGTACCTGTTGGGGATTAGCCATGATAGTAACACTATGAGTTCAGAGAAGGCACACCAAAATGGGGTTTCCTTTTAAACTTCAAGCTTGAACAACCGCCAGTTGTAGTAGGATTACCTACACAGCTGTGGTGGAAATCCTCAGCACCAAGGATGTCTCTGCATATGGCATTGAGGTGTCATTATATATAATGAGACAGAGATATTCCGGAGGACCTGAAAATTAGAGCCTGACCAAACGTTGGCGGCGCCATGTCGTGTAGTCTCTTATTATTCTATTGAGACTACTGGATTTTGAGCAGCAAGATAGTCCACAGTCTGGGAGACTGAGTCTGACCCACTGTGGGTGACACCTGTCGCTTTAAATACGGGCTTTGCTCTGGCTAAATAGCAGTGCCTCATCTCTACCAAAAGATAGGGATGAATGGGCAGCTGAGCGCATGACAAATTAGGCTTCTCAGGGAAGCCGTGGTCGCTCAGGTCGCATCCGGTTCTCTCATTCACAATTCAGTCTCATACATAAATGACAGACAGAAACAGTATATGTTCTAATAATTGGTTTAATAAAACGACTGCATCTTAGATAGCAAAGCGTGAGCTGCAATAACCAGGATGACACAACATGACAATATTAAAATGGTGACTAGGAGAGTGAAGCACAAGAATAACTCTATCATATTGTCACTAGAATTTATGGACTATTTCCTTTTTAAGTCATAATCTGAGCACAGCATGTTAAGCTCTAATTCTGCCTTTCAGGTTCCCCCGGGAGGACATCGACCCTCATACCTGAACAAAGGCCTGTAGTCTGCGTTAGCATCTGCAGCGAAGCATTCAGCAATCAGCATACAGTCGTGATTCCCTGGCTGGAATCTCCCTCTTAACGTGTAATGGGACTAGGAAGTGTTTTTATAATAACACAGCTGATGTTCTAAGAAAATGGCCCTACGCAAGGATGTGTATTTTCTATGAATGCTGGAGACTAAACTTCTACCACGTCCACTGGCAATGTACCAAACTGTAGCCTTGACTGAAGCACAAAGTGATCAAGAATGTCTTGTTTGAGAACACAGTGCTGGGCTAAGCAAAAACAGTTAGATAGATGAAAATAAAACAAGACAGTAAAACTGGTTATTATAAAAATAACAATGCAAAGCCGATTAAAATATATCTAGGTCAGAGTGCACATCGGCCTAGTGTGTTAAACTAACTTGCATGGAGCTATAACTAAAATGGCTACACAACACTGCCTTGTTGCCAATGTGGCTTGCACGCAATGAAGAGAAGATGACACAAAGACAGAGGTGATGAGGGTGCCTGCTCCCAGCTCTCTATTATTAAAGGGTCACCTAACTGGTGATGCTTGTGTTGGACAAGAGTGGGTGAGTATAGGTACAGCGGCCTTTAGAGGGAGCTGCACCATGGCATCCTCAGGACACTACAGAGCATTGCATTTCCTAGACCCATATTAAACACATGCTTTGTGGGGAAAAAACACTTGTTGCACTTTACCTTGATGCGGATTATTGCTTGAATTTGCCAATTTAAGATGCATATATATATTTTTTTTAAATTACCAATAACATTAGCTAATTGCATACGTTTTCTAATAAATAGCACATAAACATAATGTCTTATGTAGGTATTGTATGGCATAATAAGTGTAAACGAGTCTTTTTCAACATAGCATACACGTACGGAGGAATTTATAAAGAATTTTCTTTTTAAAAATGAATGTACATGTTTGTAAGTTTCCGTGGAACATGAATTTATTAAAATTACGGTGATTATTTCTGTAAGATGTGAAGTGCCACAGGTACCCACCAGTCTGTACTAATACCAGTAATTGAAACTCATTTTCACTGAAATGTCACTTCTGATGAAGCTTTAAAAACATTCAGAATCAAATTCAAGATGTCTTTGCAAAGCTGTTCTATCGTCCAATGCATCAGTGAAAATGCAATGAGCCTCCATGCAAAAGTGCTGATTTGAATTAGATTATGAATATATGTCATCCTCAATTAGTTTTCTTTTCGTCAATTTGATTTCACAAATGCAGAGAAGGAATCTTTATTTCCTCCTTTGCACCTGGGAGATCGTTTGTCAGATTTAATATAATTCTATCTGTGTCATATTTCATGTACTGACTTTAAGATCGATGAGTATGGGCTTATTTTAAAAAAATATATATTTCACATCAGATTTTTCAATTCTCTGTCAATTAATTCTACTCTATTCCGAAAATATTTTACTGTGAAATGTAGCAGTCAATAAATCAAATGAACTACAAAATGTATTGTGTTTATCATCCAGGAAATTGTAGTATTCTGCTCTAGAGAAAGCTTTAAAAGGTAAGCAAAAATAAATAAATCAATAGATAAAAATCAGAAAACCGTAATTTTGCATGGCCATGCCATCTGTTAGTTAACTAGGGACCGTCTAGACGTACATGTTTCGTTCTGATATTTCTAAAGGTATAAAGGAAATTTGTCAAAAAATGCAAGACATATTTTCAGAATGATAAAATGTTTTAACACACCTAGCAATTTCTGACACTATAAGTTAATACTAATTAACCAAAACACACAAAGGTTTATTCCGAAAATGCGCTTAGTGTTATTTTGCACACTCTTACTGTCTTGTGAACTTGCATCAAACATAGAAATAGAATATGCATATTCATGCGATATGCAAACACAATTCCTATGAATACTAAGGCCTCTTTGCAAGTTAACCAGTAAAAAGTTGGACGTTCCTGAGTGGATTCACAAGGCATGTAAGAACACGTTAAAAAGTACTCCAATAGTACTTCTTCGTAAATTTATAAATGTTTTTGTAACTTGACCTACTTGGAAATCTCCGATGGGTATTTTTTAGAAAGCTGTTTCTCGTCTTCTAGCGTTATTTAATATCTAAGATTTAATCACGCACACGAAGTGGGGACTGGAGTATATTAGATGGAAATAGCCACCCGTTGCTACCATGATTTCGGAATGTTTTGCTTATTTCAGTTCAAGAATTAATTCCAGAAAATAAATGACATCTAGTGATTTATCATGGAACTCTTTTCGGGATCACCAGTTGTGGAAGATGCAAAGACTGGCTTGCCATTTGCGGACGCTGACACTGCCTTTGCGACCCCTGAACTCAGAGATGGCAAATTCAGTGTCAATAACACAACAGCGAGTCGTACTTATGGGGGTCGGTGGAGCGCCACTTTCCTTGTGTTATGTCATTTTGTTATTGCGCTATTAGTGAATAATATTTTCTTATTCACTATTACTGTAACAAAGAAATAATTACAATTAGCTGTGATATGACCCTCCATGGAAGCTGAGGTAAGTAAAATGCTTTAAAATGTATGTTGTGTGCATGCTTGTTGGTGAGAGTGTGTTCATGTGAGAACGAGTATGTGTATGTGTAAAGGTGTGTGTATACGTAAGCATGCACGTGTGAGTGAAAGTAAATGGCATGTGACGTCACTTCTGCTACCACAGGAATTTTGGTGAATTTACGTTCATGTGAATTTTATGTTTTTTTAAAATCGTTTTCAAAAGCCCTACAAATATAATAAGTTGTTGTGCATCAATTAAACTGCAGTTAATGTCAGAGCAATATGAAAGCTAACACCAAATCAGAAAAGTTAAAAAAGATAGCACATATTTCAATAGCACCTCCTGTTGAATTTCAGATTTATATATATAAAAGTAACACCATTTATAAAGCCAGGCTAGTACACATGCATCACAACTAAGGACTGCGTGTGCCTAAGACTGCTCTGTGCCATGCTAGTAGAGGGTGAGCACAGGTTAATTTAGAGTGTTATCCAACTTAAATTACTAGGATTATTTACCCTGTTTGGTCAGGATGCAAACCTCTGCAAATTAGAGGCCTAACTTCTAACACAGACCAAATAGGTAATTGAATTTGAGCATCCATTTTAATGATTTGAACCTTACCCTATAAGAAGAGGTTTATGTATTAGCATTTCTGAAAGAGCTGCCAATGGGATGAATTATCCTGAGTCATGTCTGAAAGTTATTGATTAATAAGTATCTTCAGGTACTTAATCAAAGGAGTATCCTTTAGTCAATGTAGCAAATTTAAATCTAGTACCCATGTGTTCCATTGTCCAGAGTAAATATCCCCACTCCACCCTATTGCAGGCTTTCTCAGCATACATAAGGAAAGGAGATTTTTTTCCTTTATGTTCTCCTTTACTTGCTCTATGAGGTAGGAGAGAGTTGGCAAGTAACTGGAGGGAGAATGTCCGGGAACAAATCCTATCTTTATGGGTGGGATCAGTACATGGATAAGCTTATTCAGATGATTCACTGATACGTTGGCTAAAGTTTTTGTATCAGCATTAAGTAGCAAGATGGCCCTATGGTGGCACATTGGAATGAATCTTTGCCTGGACTGTGTATAATAGATAATTGAGCTGTAGTTAATTCATCCCTTATCTAGGGCTTCTTAAAGCACCAAGGGCATAAATGTAATATTTAAAGGTTTGATTATCTTGTAAAATTCTATAGGGAACCCATCCTCTGCAGGAGCCTTAATAGTAACCATAATGTCAAGTGCTGTCATGATCTCCTCTTCAGACATGCACCCTTTCATAATATCAGCTTGTTCACTTGTCAGTTGAGGTACCAGCAGATCCTTAAAAAAGGCCTACTCCACCCCCTCACTTCAGGTTGTATATCTGAGGTGCATAAGGTCTAGTAGCACTTATTCAGTTCTTTAGTGATGTCTGTTGGATGTGTAAATAGATCATCATGAGAATTAGGGAGGGATGAGATAGTTATGTTAAATTCAGCTTGTCGGAGTTGTGCTGCCAACAGCTTGCCTCCCATTCATAATGCCTCTGATGGAGGTGGAAGAAGGATTCCTCCACTTCCATTGTGTATATGTTATTAAGGTATTTTTTTACTTAAGTAACTGTCTTAGGTTACTAGGAGTATTTGTAATCTGAGACCTGATAGTTAATTCGGCTAGGGCTCTGATTTCATTAAGTTAGTTCTTGAATATTGTTGTGTGCCTTATCAAGAGACTGCACATGCACATCTTTCCTGCTACCCAAGGTATAGATGCAGGAGGTATGACTCCTTGTTTTCCTCATGGAGTTATCAGAGGTGTATGCATAGACATTCTGGGGGTCATTCTAACTCTGGCGGGCGGCGGAGGCCGCCCGCCAGAGTTCCCCCCTCCGAAATACCGCACCACGGTCAGTAGACCGCGGAGGGTATTCTAAGTTTTTCCCTGGGCTGGCGGGCGGTCGCCAAAAGACCGCCCGCCAGCCCAGGGAAAAACTCCCTTCCCACGAGGATGCCGGCTCGTAATCGAGCCGGCAGAGTGGGAAGGTGCGACGGGTGCTGTTGCACCCGTCGCGTATTTCACTGTCTGCCAAGCAGACAGTGAAATACTTGTAGGGGCCCTCTTACGGGGGCCCCTGCAGTGCCCATGCCAGTGGCATGGGCACTGCAGGGGCCCCCAGGGGCCCCGCGACCCCCCCTACCGCCATCCGGTTCCCGGCGGGCGGACCGCTGGGAACTGGATGGCGGTAGGGGGGTCGGAATCCCCTCGGCGGCGCAGCTAGCTGCGCCGCCTTGGAGGATTCCAAAGGGCGGCGGTACACTGGCGGGAGACCGCCAGTGTTGCCGGTCCGACCGCGGCTTTACCGCCGCGGTCGGAATGCCCTTGGGAGCACCGCCGGCCTGTCGGCGGTGCTCCCGCCGACCCTGGCCCCGGCGGTCTTAGACCGCCGGGGTCAGAATGACCCCCTCTGTCTCTTTTGGCTTTCTTTGAATTTTGAGATATTCATGCACCAGTGCCCATAGATGGCAAAGTAAATTCTACTTCCAATTGAATTCATGAATTCAAATGAGGTCATGATCGGAGACAGCTCTTTGAATAGTGCTGTCTTACTAACATTGGTGGTGCCGAAAAGTAGTAAAGTGTGAAAATTGTGCGGACACAAAATGTTTGTGTAGTTCCTCTCACAATGGTGTAGCAGTTGCCATGTTTCCACTCTGTTTCAGGTCTAATAAGATGTACCTGTGCTTGTTATGTCTTACGTCAGATTTGCCTGACCTGTCGAGTATTTTATTATTATTAATGTTGCAGTCCCTTCCCATTAACATTTTTGTTTTTCCCGAAGGATGTAAAGAGTCTATTGATGGTGACAAAAGTCTATTTTGTCTCCTTTTTAGGTATACATTAATCATGTTATGAGGTAAGTACCTAAACATTTGAGCTTCACAAAAACATATTATCCCTCTCAGTCTGTCCATGTCTGTAGAACACTGTAGGAGAGTGAATTACAAAAAAAACGCTATTTTTTTCCATTTCCATTTTCATTAAGCTACCTTTAAGGATGTGGTCCTCTCAGTCTCAACGGAGTATATCACCTTCTTCTGGGATCAAGTGTATCTTTTATTTTAATGCTATATCTGGCCATTGACAGCTCAGAAATGTGAGTATTTTCTTGCTTTTAACATAATGTGTTAGGCCACTGACATTGAGAAATACTATTTATAGAGATTGTTGATCAACAGTGGCCAGTTGATAAAGCTGTATCAGGAGAGTGGACTTAGGCCCTACCAGAGTACATTAAGTTCAACCTTCTCACATGTCCTGGTGTCCAAATTGTCCAGAACAATGGCTTCCCACATGACCAGTCTGTTGTGCGCTATACAGAAGATAGTGGAGTGTCACAAAGGGGATTAGTTAAGTCTACCAAGTCATAGGGAATAGTGTAATATTTATGTATCTCTGGAGAGAGAGAGTAGGTAAAAATAAATGATGGTAGAATTCCAGGGTTGGAGTGATGAATTGACAAGGGGAATACGCAACTGCCCAGTAAGCTAATTGTCACAGAAGAATGTTGTATACTGTGGTAAATAACTCTTTGCATTAATCTCTGTTTTCCTTAGTCTTGGGTGTGGAGTCAAGAAGTATTTCCTCTTGGCGTTGGTATCATATGAGAAGTCCACCTAAAAGTATACATGATTATTGTCATACTAATAGGGACCTTGTTTTTTAGCAGGTGCATTAATCTGTCTTGCTTTTTGGAGCTGAAGGGTCAAATGAAAGATTTAGTATTGTGGGAATAAATGTACTCAAGAAAGTCACTAAACCACTGTTCTCTGCTTGTTCTGGCATGCCAGATTTTCACACATTATCTCTAAGACTGCAACATTCCAAATAAATTGCTTTTACGTGTAGGCACCAAATTTTGCAGCCCCAGTCAGGTTGATAATCAGGTCAGGTTTGACATCAATGACTCTCTATTGCAGTGACAAAAGTTGTGTGTGAAAAGTAGAAATCTGCCCCTGAAAAAATCCACTTCCATACTCAAAGTCTGCACCGCTGAATTTTCAGCATTTAAAAATAATTTATTTTTCCATGAGTAATTGTATTACTGTAGCATGGACCTAGTCCATCATTTCTGGGATGGCCAACATGTCTGGTGGTTGCAATGTTGGTGTGGTTGTTTGGCTACTGCGTCTGAGAAAAGAAGTTGTCTCACATGCTTGACATTTGGTATGTATCAGAAAGAATCGAATGTACAAATGAGCTGTAAAGTCAGAACTAGCTCAGTCTATTTGTGTCATAATGATATTCCCATAGCCCCCCGGTTTACTCTTTCAATTATAACTTTTACATGAGGAGGAGAAATCCTCCTGCATTCCAGAAACAGGTGCCATGTCATCTACCACACTAACTGGGTAGTGTACTCATTAACAGTCAGGACTGCACAAATCACTATCTGTCAAGCATCAGCATGGGTTGTCCTTTTAACAATCTTGCACGTATGGCCTTGTCTGGTTCAGACCCTCCGTAGCAATATGCAGCCACAGTATGCCTTCATGATGTAGTTTCCCCAACAATCTGATATTGCAGCTGTGCATTGTCCTCAGTTTGTTTCCATCAGGTCTAGTATAAAAAAAAGAACGAGTGAGTGCCCACTCTAAGATTGCCACCGTATGCAGGTTCCACAGAGTTCAAACAATCAATGCAAACTCTTTGGTGCATAATCCTACATGAAGGCTTTCTGAAGGACTGCTGGGCTTCCACCACACAGCCCATGTCTCACCATATTTCCTACTCCTAAAACTTCAATAAATCTGAAATGTATCACCCAAACAAAAATTTAACTTAGGTCTTGATGGGCACGTAACTCAAGCCCTTCAGCACTTCACCCCAAAACTATGACAAACCATTGTTCTCTTTTTCAAGATAATTGCAGTGCCCACAGGCCTGTTGACTACTCTGGGACATCCTGTATTCAAGTACATCTTTAAAGACACCTACTGAATGGAACATTTGCTCCCTGTACTGACTATGATGTTAGCCATCCCACACCATATGAAGTCACTCATTGGTGAGATCTCTTCTCCATGAAAGCAGAACACATTTTTGAACTCCTGGCAAAACCCAGAAACGTCTTGGTACCACATTGTATTCAGAGAGGCATAGTTATCTTAGAAGCCAAAGTGGTGTCTAACAACAGGGTGGAAGTACGAAACAAATGAACAGCAATATCTCATCAGCACATAAGGACAGCTGCAGCACAAAGCCACACTCTTCCACTTAATCACAACCTACGGAATAGCATGCTACCAGTCAACCAAAAGCGCTTGAGTGACTCATTCTTTTAAGAAACGTGAAGTGCTGTGCTATATAAAGGAAAAGAATATATAATACACTCCTTTTATGTTTCTCAGTACCGAGAGTGAATGTTCTGCAACTTAATGTAGTTGTAAAAACTAGTCCGAGACAAGAAGGAAAAGGGATGAATTTACTTCAAGGTAGTTTTAGTCAACTGCGTAGAACACCACCAGGTAAGAGACACGTGATTAAAGATAGCAACATCAAATATTACACCATTTTCACAGGAGAATAAAGTGCCTGTTTACCTCCATGTGTCAAGAAGAAGGGCTGCAGGTGGACACCATTGAAAAGTCACTGAGAGCGCATGTTCCCTGGTTTCCTTGATGTTAACTATCTGACATAGCTGATTACTCTCATATACCAGTAAAAAATGCTGACGAATGGTGAGTGAACACTGATGGGTATGTGAGTATTTGACTATATATTTTTGCACAAATGTTTTGACCTTTTTGAAACAAATTATCAGGTAAATGAATACTGACTCCTGTGGGTCGCACCTCTTATTCTAATTCCCTTAAAATGTGAAGAACTGGCGCTGTAAGTATTTACTCGTCTTTAGCATTCACCATGCTCTAACCTTAATTAGAACATTGGAAGTTGGCAGCTCCATTGAAAACAATGGAGTGCTGCGGGCTTTTACTGGCCGGTAAAAGCCCGCAGCACCAACATTCCAATGGGCTTTGTTCACAGCAGCAGCTGTGAACAAAGCCTCACGGAGCCCGAGGGGATTCTAATCCCCTCGGGCTCCGTGAGCAATTTGTTTTTTTTAAGAGAACATTCTGCCCTGAGTGGCCGAATGTTCTAATAGCCTTAGAACCTGCCGTAGCGGGCTCTACCGGCTATTAAAGGCCCTTTCCCTTGTTAAATGCCCTCACCTTCGGCTCGGGCATTTAACGCAGGAGCGGGCCTTTAATAGCCGTAGAGCCCGCTATGGCAGGTTCTAAGGCTATAATAATCTAAGCTTGCATTTCTTGTTCATTGTTTAAAATATGTAATGGTAATTCTTTTTTTTCGGTTCAACCCATACAAATGACAAATTATGACAAATTAAATGTAAATACAGGACTTTGACATAATTTAACGTATATTGATAGCTCTTTATTCCCAATTCTGATTTTCATAACACTGAGAAAAATTCAATGCCCGCGTAATTACCAATATATTCACCTCTCTAATTTGCAGATTCGCTGTTAAGTGTCACGATCAGTTGAAGGAGTTCGCATTTCCAGAAGGAGGCCAGGAATGCATCCCTTCTCTGGCTTTAGCATATTCGTGTTGACATTTCAAATGACCTCAGTTACGAGTGCTGAAGGTGATGATGGGGTCAATTCAAAGGGTCATTTACAGTCAAATGAGTGCTTCAGTCTGTCAGGCGCATTTAATATACTTTAGCTAATGATGACCTACGTAGTCAGAAAATGACACCTTCAGAAGTTGTCTGCATGTTATATTATAAAATAATGCAAATCAGATTTTTGTTTATAAAGCTATTAGTCCAAATTGGCTGAAGACTATAAAATATGTCAAGAAGGTTGAAAAGCAATGTTTGTCACAGGTATATCAGAATAATGTTCATAAGACCTGGGTGTATATTCTTTGTGAGCATTGAGAATGTGGCAGCACTATAGTACAGGGATTTGAACTCACTAGTTATGGGAGTGAGTCAAAAGGAACCTGGAATTGGGTTTATCAAAAGAGAAATGTTAAGTTATACTTGGGTGTAGACATTTCTTTGCCAGCATAAATTTCTCATATATAGATTAAAAAATGTGCACCAATACATTTTTAAATTCCTACGATGTACTCATAAGTGCACAACATACGACAATGTGTTGGGATAGTCTGATTTACAAGTTTAGGTCTAGATGTGGGATTTGAAGCATTTTCGAGTACGGCAAGGTTCATTCCTCGTGGAGGTAGATTCCCACCCTGAGACCACATCTAAATTTGATACAGGTAATGGCAGGTGTAAATGTTATTTGGGAAGGAACCTGAGCAGTATAACCAACATTATGTGGCAGTGTAAAGCAAGAGGTTTCTCCATAGTGAAACCTATTTTTACCATGGAAAAGACAGAAACACTTAAATACTAATGCACATTTGTGCTACCTCTGCACAACATAATGTTCCATCAAGTGGAAATTGTGGACATTGACCACGTAACCATTTTTTCATTTGAAATCAATATTTATTTTAGTTTACACCGAGTACTCCTTGTGAACTTTGATAGAAACCGGAATGTACTCCACAATTAATGATGACCAAGTGTCAGGAGATGGTTGACATTTTGTGTTATGGTTTTGTGAATCAGGTTAAGCATGCCCTTTCAGACCTAATTGTTATGGTAGATGTAACAAAAGACACTCTTTAAATTAAGAGGCTGAATTATCCACTAAAAAGACAGAAAAATTTAGACTATTGAACACAAATATAATTTGCCCTTTTTCTCAAATATCCATATCACAGAGAATGATAGATTGAAAACGAAAGTGGGCTGGGAGCTCCATTAAGGCAAAACAAAACAATGGTTTTGTGGTGCTGGTACAAAAAGTCAACAATGTGGGTCCTTTTTACCCAAGTATAGTCACGGACACTAAATTTAGATTTGGAAACAGGAGGACATGGATTGCTAAGGTACAGGTGATTGATAGCTACGCATTGAAAAGAGAATAATTCAATATTTAGAAAAAGAAACACATTCTTTCACTGCCCAAAATTGTAAGTGTTAACCCACTTAAGGCACAAATTAGATATGGATCTTTTTCAAATAATTCAGCTTTATTATAACCAGACAGAACTCAATTACAACCATGTCAAGATTTACTTTTTTCATTCTTTCGTCAAGGATTCTTGAGGATGCAATATTTATCTATACTAAAACTGACATGTGAAGCATACTCCCCCTTCCATTATAAAGGGTCCAATTGTATATTCAACGAAGGAAGCATGTATGTGTGTATATTTTCCTAAATGCCAATAACATTTTAAAAGGAATGGTGCCATTGATAACAACAAACCTTTTCAAGGTCTTCTGGAGCTTCCAGTGTAGTTCTATTTCACAAAACATGATTATTATGAGGCAAATAATTGAAGTCACAGACGTCCAATGGGAAGAAGGCGCGTGATTGTCATAGTCTACAGGAATCATAGAAATACATAATGCAAGTCAAATCAAAAGTTTCAAATCTGGCAAATATGAACATATAGCTAAAAAGCAATCTTCAGCTTGCTGTGCTAAAACTCCTTAAATACTAAACAGCAATGATGTTATATGGACGATGGCACAAAAAGCAAAATTCCTTAGAATGTACACGGGCAGGAATGATGAAAGCAACATCTCTCAAACCTAAACTAGATGCGCAGTAACTGTGGCACAGAAGAGCAGGTCCACCGTGGTGGACAGAGTATTTAGTAGGAAGAGCTCTGAATGGCAAATAACATGTATATTAAATTGATGTCATAAATTACCAAATTATATAAAAGGCTCCTGAATTATACTTTGAATGTAATCTGCATGGGGCTTTTCTGCTTCATTCGCATTCTAGGTTCTCAGTTCTTTTAGGTCTTAGATGAGACTGGCAAGAGGAAGGGTCAAGGAAAGGATCCCCAGAAGGTTTGTTTACCCATATTCTTGATTGAGTGACAAAAGGAGAGCTCCTACTAGTAGCCAGGGTTCTGCAGCACTGAAATGGACATGTGAAAGCTGTCCAGTTTCTCCTTAGGAGTTTCCCAGATAAGAAAGAAAACATAAAGGGTACATATCCTTCTTGCCTTGATGAATTGATTTAGCCATATCAGATTTGTTAAATATAAATAATAATCTATCTTATAGGGTTATCATATTTGGCCTAGATGATGAGCTCCCACAAACCTACTGAATTCATATGCAATGCTACAGTGGTGGCTAGACTATGTATCATTGTTGAATGGATTAATCCTCACCCCACTAGTATTGGTTAATGGTAGAATGTGATGTACTATGCGTATGAATTGGATGGAGCTTTACAAAACTTTTCTAGGGTGAAAGTAGTATGCTTTTTAAAAGACAATTGAGTCTATTTATGATTCTTCTCTTTCTG
Source organism: Pleurodeles waltl (assembly GCF_031143425.1). NCBI lineage: Eukaryota > Metazoa > Chordata > Amphibia > Caudata > Salamandridae > Pleurodeles > Pleurodeles waltl. Next base: position 1,017,297,666 of record NC_090447.1, on the reverse strand, counting down.
TTTCCTTTTTTCTTCTCTTTATTGTTATATTAATGTATATTTGTCAATTGATGATATTCAGTGATATTTGCTTTGATGTTTATCTCTGCTTTTGTACCTCGATCAGAATAGATGTTAATTAATCATCTGAAGTTATTAGCAAGGCACGAAAATCCCTATGTCATCAGAGAAGAGTAAGAGCCAAGAAAGAAAATCCTGAGGTAGATTTAGAAGCAGTTCTAACTGCTAGAAGCAAACATCAGAGCCAAAAAATAGTAGCAATAGGGTGCAGTGTGTGTCAAAAAATAATGGAACAAATGTGTTTCAATGTATCAATCACTTGGAAATATTTCAATACATGTAATTCAAACAGGAACTGACATCACAAGTAAAAACTCCATTGACTCTGGTTGGTAACCTTAGACATCAATCTATGGATAGACCACACTATTGGAAGGAACAGATTTTGAAACATGTCCCTGGCCATTACTTGAAACTCCTGGTGTTCATTTGACACACAAAGAAGAAGCCCAAGTCTGACATTTATTGGTAAGTGCTGAATTAAGCAGTCCCACCACGACCCTTAATGTCCAGCACTCCACACATGATAGTATGCCACACTCAGTCACTGCAAGTGCGAGATGCCAGTGTGGTCAAGACGGTGCGGACATTTAACCATACACAAAATCTTGAAGTTACGGAGAGTGCAGGCACCGCTCATTCTTCTCCTGAATCCATGTAAATCAGGAATCTCTAGCAAGGTCTAAGCTTTTTTTGGCACAGATGTAACAAGTGGATGAAAATCTTGGGCTTTGACCTAGTGTTGCATGCACAATTCAATAACCCCAATCCAAAGGAATTAACTCATGGTCTGGTTCTTCAGTCAGTCCTTTACTAATGAGCCAAAGCTTATTCATTGGCAGACAGTGAATTGACTCTTCTTCTGCTGTAAAATTTGGATGCGAAAAAGTTTTAACAAGGTTCCATAGTTAAACTCAAGTCCCTGACATGACAGTAGTTAACCATTTACCATATCTCAATAGTACATTTTCAAATGCAAAGCATCACACAGGTCCGACTATAATACATCTGTGGTTCCGATGCACTAGGTCCCATTTGCTGGTGTCATGTCAACCATAAGGAATATCTGAAAATGATATGTGTGTGGCGCTGTACCAACTGTTCATCTGTGCAGATGACGCAAGCCTGCTAATATCACATCCAGATGTCACATCCATTTTTCTAGATATGATGTAAGAATACCCAGAAGCCTGTGGATTATCCCTGATTATTATGAATCATAATATCTCAAACCGTGTTTTTGGCAATGGTTATTTTGAGCAGCAACTGCTTAAGTGGGAGAAGTGGACAATTAAGTATTTAGGAACCTTATTGGTATATGGCCTGGAAAGTCTATGGAGTTCTGGGTTGAGGCTATTATCTGTAATCACCACACGATCTTTCACACAACCATGTAAGGCCTACGTGTAATTTAAATATTTCCTTTTTCATACAGGGGTGAGCGAAAATGGAATAAGGCTACAACAAAAAGGGATGTCAAATACTGGAGAGATATTAGCGCCTAATTCTTGTATTTACATATGCTCTCGGCGTTAAGGTAAAAGGGTTAAATGTTTAACTATGTAGCACGCGAATGAATTTGTGTGTGAGAAAGGGATATAGGTCGTTCCTACTCATCCTCCTCCTTTCTAAGGCCTAGCTCTGCTAGATACTGTAAGTGCACTTCCAGATTTCTCCCAATTTCAATGCAGCCTTTTCACGACAGCGTCACTTTCATCAAATAGAATATTTCATATTTTTGTTTCCTTTTATTGATTGTCCACTGTTATCTGTGTACCATGCACCGACGTTAAGCATGTGAGTGTTTTAACTGACTTGCAACCATCTCGGCAATATTATAACTGTCTTCATCTCCTCTCTCACTGAGGATTCTGAATAACGTGAATATTAATGCAACAATGAATATGGTTTTACTGCGAGTGTTCAGAAACCTGCCCAGAGGAGCTTTTCGAAAAGTTGAATGGAGTAAGGTAAAAGCAGTTTTTACGGAAAGTATTTCAAGTCTAATGTATTTTTTCATGTTCATCTATTGTCTTTTTTGTGTCTCAGATACGGTCTTCCTTTCCACAATCAATATTTGTCTTTGCTGAATGCTCTTAGGCCTAAACGTGTATCTTTGTAAGGTGTCATATTTCAGTGGAAGATATGTGATCACTTCAAATTCTTGTGTTCGTACAATTTCTCATCAGTGTGAACATCTTTCTGCATCTGATGGCTCATCTGCTGAGTAAAGGATTGTCTCTTTACCAACTGTAAAGTAGAATCTTCTTTTTACAATTTTTAGGGGCAAGCGCAAAGCGCTCCGTCCCTCTTCTAATCTCTCTTTAGGGTGATTTTAACCTCGCCCATGTTACATCAGTCACTGTCATTGGTTCGTGAGCTTGCCTTTTAAAATTCGCTTGTTTTCATTCGTGAAAGGCATACATATGTCATGCCTTGACTGGTGTTTAGCCCTCCTCGAGAGCACCATTAAACTACTGGAAGCATACTAGGTGCCATGTTTTCCGTATGGTTTCTGGACTATTTCTCCTTATTTTGCAGCGCAATCGCGTTGTGTTTTGCACAGCACGATCGCGCTAGTTTTTTTTTTCATTTAATGTGGCAAGAAAAGTCAGTTTAGGAGTTTACAAAGCTAATAGCTCTAACTCGACGTAATGTGAGACCCGTTGCATTACAAAAGTTTGTTTTTAACTGCATAGGCTCCAAACAGTTGTAAAACCGATTGATTTTCATGGACAAAAATCTTCTTTGTGCATAGGACATGGTTCATGCTTTGCATTTTCTTGGAAAGATTGTTGTGTGTTTTCAGATTTTACTAAATCTAGACTACCTCTCATGGGAAAAGTCAAGAGGTTTTTCAAAATTTTTCCATGTATTCAAGCTAAACAGTAGAGCCAAATTGCTTGCAAATAGGTAGTTTCTGATCGTTAAATGGGAGGCTTATGTGTGATGTTCCAATCTAATTCAAGCATATTTCGCCATGGATGTAATCCGTACAGTATATACATTTGGCTCTGCAGATCACTTCAACTTCTACAGATTAGAAAACTTGAGAACAGTGGCCATTGTCCATTTCTCACAGGACCTTTCACGTGTTTTAATCATTGGAAATCATGTGGATTGTAATGTCCCCTCTGTCGTAGCACAGGCATCCACCCTGCCCTGTTTGACCCTCGTCTGTTATCCTGATATTTTGGCCCAGCATACGTGACAATCCTACATGTGTGTGGAGCCCTAGGCCTTGTCACTAACCACAAGATCAAAGCCCTGGTGCTGATGTCTGGAAGGGTGCAGCATGCACACTCTGTAGTCGACCTAAAACCAATATCCATATCCTAGTACATATAAGTTAAGCAGTGATGACAGTGTGCTGTTTTTCTGATTGCTAATACTAAGCAGGCCTTTTTATGCTTAGATATGTGAGTGGTGCCTACATTCCCCACTTGAAAAAAATGCTGATTGAATGTAATGCCCAGACATTGCTTGGACCTCTACATGTGCGTGTCATAGCCATGCCATATGTGTGGCGAGTGGTAGCAGGACTCCTGACTCTTTGTCTCTTTCCAGGGAATTACTCTTCCAAGAGTGATACACCATTAGGCTGAAGACAGCAAGGTTCAGAGTTTTTATACAACATTTTGTTTGTTTTTCACAAAATATAAAAATCAATATCTTTTGTGAATCTGAATGAGAGAGACTAGGCCTAAACAAAGTTGCCTTTAGAAAATGGGCATTCACTTTGAAACTTTGCATGCCTGACTTGCTCAACTGCTAAATTAACACATTCTTCAAAGTTCAACTCAACATAAATGTTTCTGTTAACCTTTGCATGGCCTATGCACAATACAGACTTTTTCCTGTCCTAAAAACAGGGCTTTATTTTATCTTTGTTTTCTTCCTTATTGACCTGATTCGGAATGCACAGGATGGCTAAATTATTCTATATAATTGAATCTTTATGAATGGATTTACAGTGTGGAAGATGTGTGAAAAGGATGTGACAAGAGTAAACGTATGCAAATATTTGTTATTCAGAAGCAAAAGGGCATGGACACATTCTTATGCACTGCAAATTTACCCTTCTACAAAAAGTATTCATATTACAAGTCTGAATCAGTCTATGTTGAGAAAAGCTCAATTAATTGAATCTCTTCCAATATCATGAAGAAACAGAAACTGAAAGATTTACATTGTATTGAAATTGTTTCTTTTTCAAATTGTTATAAAAGTGTTGTAGGGAAATAGAAGAAAAAAAAACAAGTTAGGGTGGAGCTGAGATGCTGCAGGATTTCAGACAGAGAGAGTAGGAGACAGCCCCAGACTAGACTTAACTGACCATCTGTGATAGTCAGGGGCTTATGAGCTGATAGGCCGTGAGGCTGGGTGAGAGGAAGGTAGCAGGAATAATTACTTTTGAGATTGCTTTAGAGTAATAACATTCTCAAACTTCCATTAGCTGACTAGACTATTTCTGACAAAACCTTTCACTGTATTCTTTATGAGTACAGAAATCATTTTACTGACTAGACAGAAGTGATTAGAATGTTGGAATAAGGATAGATTTTAGAACACGCTATATGCAATATTCTGTAATGATTACTTGACTAATAAAACAAACTTACATTTATTATAATAACACTTTCAACAACAATTTAACTTCTCATCATTGACTCTTATAGCAATAAATGTATTAATTATAAAAATTGTTATTGCAGCTATTTAACCAATATCCCATTTCAAAGGTCCAGTCCCATTAAGGGCTCAGGGCAGGATGAGGTATTTATGAGTTTAGTACTTTCCAGTGCCCTAGAAAGTTGGTAGCAGAGGTAAGGTTAGAATGCTAAGGAAAATGAGTGGAAATAATTTTAAAAAACTTAGGAAGTTAAATAAAAAGATCCAGTGCCCTGAACCTGATTACGGAGACTGATGCAGTGCAGTTATCACAGCAGTGCAGGTTGCCGTTGCGAAGCTGCTGAAACCTTCAAATGGTACGAGTATCAATAGGGTTGATGTGTTGAAAACACGTATAGTGATTTGTGATGTATATTGAAATGGGTTATGTTAAATTGGATTGAAATTGTCATATTTATGTAATATGTACTTTGTTGAAGAGATAAAGAGATTATCAGACTTAAACATAGTCTAAGATCCCAGGATAAAGAGTTAAAATATAGAAATAAACAGATACAGCAAAAAAAAGAGATTTTGTCTGCTAGGAAACGTGCATGTTGTGAGACGTCGTCAACTTTGCACAAAAGATAGGGATGTAATAATACTTTGTAGTGATTGTACTAATATTGATTGGTGTTGGGGAACCTGATGTGTAAGAGTGACTCAGCACTGATTAAGTGACTTCCCGAAGGTCTAGAATTCACCATTGTGAGAGGTGATTTCTCATGGTTGAGAATCGGAAAGGTTTAAAAAATAAGCTCTGATTTAGATGTCGGCAGTAAAGGTCCTGCGGTCAGTTTATTGACTTAAAACCTGTCCACCGCTGTGACAGTCTGCCAGCCGTATTTAGATGTTGTTGGTCCCACAGCCCACATTCAAAGTGCTGTCCCCACCAAGAAAGACCGCCTGTGCTGATGGGGCAATAGGGAAAAGTGGCTGACGGTGGAACCCCCAACACCGTTCCCACAGTGCAGATTTGGAAGTGCCTTATGACCAAGAAAAAAGCAGCAGTCCAATCTCCATTTGTGAGTTGGTGGATTGAGGTGAACTCACCTTTCTTCCCCATTCATTCATCTTTGGCTGGACACAACTGAGCAACACCTGCCACCACTGCTGCCACAACACACAGGGAAAACACAACCCTCTTGTCGCAGGACTCGAAGGTAGGGACACCGCTTTGGCAGAGTACTTTTAGGCACTGCATGAGGTGTCGGGACCACTGCAGACATATGCATGTTACAGGATTTTTTTTTTTTAAATCTCTGTGACATGCATATGTCGGGGACACAAGCTGGTCAGACATGGATGGGGACACACTGGTACACAACACATATCCCACACATACACAACTGACATTATTGTGCCAGTATTCATGGGCAAATGAATGCTGGCACCACAGTGACAGTACGTTCACACCAGTCATCTGTGTCAATGTGTGCACATTGCCATGGAACCTGAACCTGTCATGTTGTGCTGCAAGTTGTGCATGTGAGTCACTACGTGTATGTGCATGTGTGTGTGATATGATTGGCTGGTTGAGGTGGAGGGGACTGGTGCGGGTGATGTGGTCATGTCTGTATGTGTGTAATTTGCATCTTAGAATGATGTTGTTGTGTATGCTGTGTTGCTGTCTGACACATTCCAATATCTGCGGTTGTTGTTTGGCAGACGTTGTTACGATGTGTGTAGTGTATGTGTGTGAGTGTTTTTGTGTAGATAAATGTGAAGTTGTGTTGGATGTTGTGGTTGTGTCATCTATGGGTGCAGTGCCAATGATGTGTGCTTATTGTGTCATGTATGTATGTCAAAGTGTGTTTTTTGCATGCACAGGTTGTGGTGCAATGGCATTGTGTTATTGTTTGAATGTGGTCATTGTGTAGTGTGTAGTGCAGAAGTATAGGTATGGCTATGGAACAGTGTGTGTCACTTACATCTATTCCTTAGCCCCCTATTGTATGAAGTTCACTGGGTTCCGCCGCCATCATCATCTGTCAGAAATCATCTCGATACAATACGTTTGCAGAACTGTAAAATCTAAATACAGCAGATGGAACACAGTTGGCTTGACAGTCTTTTCGGGTCCGTCATCAATACGGCTTGGTGGTGCGACTGACAAGATCTAAATTAGGACTTAAGTTCCAAATGCTGCAATTGTACTATAACGTTTCTTTCGAAGAAACAAACAAAAGTTGATGTTTATTTGTGTTGTTTAACTGGTAGATGTCTTTCAGTTTGTCTCATTGGAAGAATTGGAAAGGAGGGTGAACTGTTGCACGAAGTGAGTTGTGATAAAATAATGTGCCTCGTTGGTACTGATCAGTTGGTGTGCAGCTGCACTTTGATTGGTTGTGTCTCTTGCAAAGTTATTAGTTGATTGTGTTTCTAATCTGTATTCTGATTTGTCAAAAGGGGGTTTGAGTCCTGATGTGTACAAAACCTGATTCAAAACATTTAGATGCTGTGTTTTCTACAATAGATTTGATCCATTTAGATTCAAAATCATGAAGTTTTTAAAGGCTGTAAGGAGTTTAATAAGAGATGATATAGAGATTCCAGTTAGAGAGGGAGGAATGGCGCCTCCAGAGGGCACACCAGAAAGGATTACATACATGTCTTTGGCATTGTCAGTGGTACCAGATGACTGAAAATGAAGAATTGTTGAGCTTTCCTATTTGAGGAACATTTAATTTAGGAATTCATGGGACACTGAGGGATGTTTTATATGAAATGAATCCCAGACCTACACAATTTGAGGCACTAAGCGAATAGGAAAGGATAGCATTAAATCAAGATAAAGAAAGATTTGAAAGAAGAATGAAAAGAGCAGTACAAAATTATGCAGCTGCAATTTAGGACAGTAGTGCACAGAAATGAAAGAAAGACATAGTTGAAGGTACTAGATTATGGTGTTCATTACAACCCTGGCGGATGGTGTTAAAGCGGCGGTAAGACCGCCAACAGGCTGGTCGTAAAAAAATTTGAATTACGACTGTGGCGGAAACCGCCAACAAAGACAGCCACTTTAACACTCCGACCGCCACAGCGGTACAGACAAACAGCTTGGCGGTCACCACCAACAGACAGGCGGAAGTCAATGTACTGCCCACAGTATCACAACCTACCAATCCGCCACCTTTTCCGGGGCAGATTCACCGTGGACAAAAACACTGCGGAAACAGGACTTCGAAGGGAAAACGCTCACCTCTACAGACCCCACGAGTAATTTGGACGCCATGAAACCAGAGCTGCACATATTTCCAGCCCTCATCTTCTTGCTCCTCTACCAGGAGCACAAATGCCGGCGGCAAAGACAACGGTGAGTACTGCACCTATGACACAGGGGAGGGGGGAGGGAAAAAACAGGGACACACACACGCAACATGCAACACCCCACCCTCACCCACGACAACACACACACTAATACATATTTATACATTATAGTTACACCCCCCAACCCCTCCGGAAGAATGCAAAGACAAAAGGAAATGAGTCGAATAATTGTAGTCTATTAAGATCAAGTACGCAAAAATATATATATGCACCATAAGCAAAATATACACTAATCTTAGTAGTCCAGGTAGTGCTCCAATGAAGTCTGTGGAACACTGGGCCCACACGGTATGGGCAAGGCCCACACAAGATCCCCGACCATGATGGAGAGAACACTGCAGCGGCATCTGGGAGCAAGAAAACAGGCACCTCAAGGGGAGGGAAGGGGGCACCTCAGCCGGTTGAGTGCACGACGCCAAATTCACGAGGGGGCCACATGCCCACTGTTCAATCCTGGGGAGTGCAAAGCCACAGTCTCTCAAGTCTCTTCAGTGGGTGGGTTGCCCTCTGTTCCATCCTGAGGAGTGCAAAGCCACAGTCTCTCAAGTCTCTACAGTGGGTGGGTTGCCCACTGTTCAATCCTGGGGAGTGCTAAGCCACAGTCTCTCAAGTCTCTCCAGTGGGTGGATTGCCCACTGCTCAATCCTGGGGAGTGCAAAACCACAGTCTCTCAAGTCTCTACGGTGAGTGGCTTGCCCACTGTTCCATCCTGGGGAGTGCAAAGCCACAGTCTCTCAAGTCTCTACAGTGGGTGGGTTGCCCACTGCTGCATCCTGGGGAGTGCAAAGCCACAGTCTCTCAAGTGGATGACAGTCTCCACTGGTTCTGGAGGGGGCCTGGTGCCCAGAGTGCTTCATCCTGCTATGGACAGAGGTAGTGGATGACAGCCTCCACTGGTTCTGGAGGGGGCCCGGTGCCCAGAGTGCTTCATCCTGCTATGGACAGAGGAAGTGGATGACAGTCTCCACTGGTTCTGGAGAGGGCCTGGTGCCCAGAGTGCTTCATCCTGCTAAGGACAGAGGTGGTGGATGTGATACTCCACTGGTTCTGGAGGGGGCCTGCTGCCCAGAGTGCTTCATCCTGCTAAGGACTGAAGTAGTGGATGTGATACTCCACTGGTTTTGGAGGGGGCCTGGTGCCCAGAGTGCTTCATCCTGCTCGTGACTGACTCAGTAGCGTCAGTGCCCTTGGCGCTTATGGGCCAGCGGTGCATGTGGCAGCGGTGCCCTGTTCAGCGGTGCTTGAGGCGGCGGTGCCCTGTTCAGCGGTGCTTGAGGCGGCAGTGCCCTGTTCAGAGGTGCTTGGAGCGGTGGTGCCCTGTTCAGCATTGCTTGAGGCGGCGGTGCCCTGTTCAGCGGTGCTTGAGGCGGCGGTGCACTGTTCAGCGGTGCTTGAGGCGGCGGGCTCCTTTGAAGCGACTCAGCTGCTGGCGGTCCTCTCTGTCCCAGCAGGGCTTGTGCTGGCGGTCCTCTCTGGCCCAGCGGGGCTTGTGCTGGCGGTCCTCTCTAGCCCGTCAACTCTAGCCCAGCGGGGCTTGTGCTGGCGGTCCTCTCTAGCCCAGCGGGGCTTGTGCTGGCGGTCCTCTCTAGCCCAGCGGGGCTTGTGCTGGCGGTCCTCTCTAGCCCAGCGGGGCTTGTGTTGGTGGTCCTCTCTGACCCAGCGGGGCTTGTGCTGGCGGTCCTCTCTGTCCCAGCAGGGCTTGTGCTGGTGGTCCTCTCTGTCCCAGCGGGGCTTGTGCTGGCGGTCCTATCGGTCCTCTCTAGCCCAGCAGGGCTTGTGCTGGCGGTCCTCTCTAGCCCAGCAGGGTTTGTGCTGGCGGTCCTCTCTAGCCCAGGGGGGCTTGTGCTGGCGGTCCACTCTAGCCCAGCGGGGCTTGTGCTGGCGGTCCTCTCTTTCCCAGCGGGGATGATGGCGGTGGTCTCGTGGGCAGCAGGGATGATGGCGGTGGCCTCCTCGGCAGCAGGGATGATGGCGGTGGCCTCCTCGGCAGAGGGGATGATGGCGGTGGCCTCCTGGGCAGCGGGGATGATGGCGGTCTCCTCTGCCGTGCTGCTCTTCCCAGACTTGCCGGGTTTATTGTGGCCTTTCCCCACCTTTGAAGGTGTCGCAGCTGACTCCACACTCCCACCGGGACCCCTGGGAGCAGCTTTGGTGGCAGGAGTCTTCCCCCCCTCCCGCCGGGCACTGGCCAACTTCTGATGCTTGACAGATGGGGGACTGTCCGTGCTGTGGCTCCGTGCCACACTGGCTGCCCTGGTGGCCGGTGCACTCCAGATTCCGGTGACTACAGACTACAGACACCACTGGTCCCGGAGATGTTGTGGCTGAGGTGCTAGATTGAGACCTGGAGAGTCGGGACCTAGGAGATGGACGGGGTTGGGGAGGTGTGGGAAAGAGGTCAAGGTTGGACAGGAAAAGTTTTTGGGAGACACTGGGACGGGTAGCTGGAGGGCGTTTGGGAGTGGAGGAAGAGGTTATTGTTGTAGGAGGTGTTCGTTTGGTGACTTTGAATGAAGGTGCATGCGCTGGAGGCTGTCGTGAGGTGGATGGCTGTTGGGTGGGTGTGTGCCTGCGTTTGTGTATCTTGGGAGGGGGGTCACAGACACACTGGGAGAGGACACAGGGGACGTGTGGATGGTAGTGGGGGTGGTGACTGCACGTGAGCGGGGTGTGGTGGTGTGTGTGCTGGTGATGGCAGTAGTGGCTGTAGATGTAGTGCATGCAGGTGTGAGTGTAGACGAGACTGGGAGGGAGGAGGGAGACGAGGAGGAGGGGGACACAGTGGAGGCAGTGTATGTTGGTGTGTCTGCATGTGTGTGATGCTTGCGTGAGTGCCTGTGGGATGTGTGGTGCTTATGTTTGCCAGAGCTTCCCTTGTGTGTTGACGTGTGTGCATGCTGGTCTGAAGGTGTGCTTGGGATAGGCTGGGGTACAGGGGATTGGGTCTGCGTGGAGGAAGTTGGAGGGGGGAGGCTAGAGACGGGGACAATGGCTGCCTTCAGTGCTGAGGCCAGAGTCTGAAAAGCTCGCTGAAGGGCTGCCTGACCAGAATGAATGCCCTCCAGGAATGCATTTGTTTGTTGCAACTGCCTTTCTACACCCTGGATGGCATTCAAAATGGTAGACTGCCCAACAGTGAGGGACCTGAGGAGGTCAATGGCCCCACTGAGGGCAGCAGGGGTAACTGGGGCAGGGCCTGAGGTGCCTGGGGCGAAGGTGATGCCCACCCTCCTGGGTGAACGGGCACGGGGCAAAGGCTGACGGGCTGCTGGGAGGGCAGTGCTGGTAGGGGGTATGGCGGATGTACCTGTAGATGCGGGGGGCACAGATGTTGCCGCCACCACAAGGGAGCTCCCATCAGAGGACGAGTCCATGACACTGGTGTCAGCTCCTGTCCCCGCCGTGGAGCTCCCCTCGCCCTCTGTCCCACTGGTGAACTCCGAGTCTGTAGTTTCACCTTCCATGAACATGTGGGATGCAGCTCCCTCGTGCTCCGGTGCCACTGCTCCTCCGCCTGATGATGCTAATGCACACAAGAACAGGGAGACCACAAAAAGGGGGGGCAGAAGAAAGACATGTTGAGTGCATGCATTACCGCTACCGTTGGCGGACACGACAGACACAGAAGCTCCCTGCACTACGCCGCGCTCTTGGGCTCTACTGTTCAATCCCTGGGACATGGCCTACTAGGCTATGGACGACATCTGCACACATGGATGACACAGGGGCATGACTAGGTGTACTTGGCGAATGTGCTCCCATCTTTTCCGGCAGTGGGTGCTCCGTCTGTGGTAGATCCCCAGGGTCTGGACGTCCTTGGCGATGGCACGCCAAATATCTTTTTTCTGGTGGGCGCTGACCTACATGATTTGTACAGGGGGAAGAGAAACTTATTACCAACTGCACCGTCACAGTCATTGGCCCCCATCCCTACCCTTGGCATGTGGCACATGCACTCACCGTCGTTTCATGCATGCCGCACTCTCCCACCTTCCTTCTTACATCCACCCCCCTCCACACAGGCATAGCCCATACAGCATGCTCCCAGTGTACAAACCTGTTTGTCTGGAGGACCGTAGAGTAGTGTGTACTGGGGGAGGACCCCATCCACAAGTTTCTCCAACTCCTCCGATGTGAAGGCAGGGGCCCTTTCCCCAGACACTTGAGCCATTGTCTCTTCCAGACCGAGGTCACAGCAGCACTTGCAGTGTAGGTCCTCTCCTGTCAAAGATCAGGTATTGAGTGATTGAACAGATATAAAATGGCGGTCACGTCCGTGGCGGTGCGTACTGTCACCGCCGGCGTACATCGTCATTGGCTCCTGGGTCCCATAGGGTCCAATTTTAACCAATGCAGCATTGTGCTGTGGTCTTCGACCGCCTACCGCAACAGGCCCACATGGCTTTACTTGTAACTGTGTCACACATACCTAGGCCTAGACTCAACACACATACAGGGCACTTTTCGGATTATGATTCGTGTTCTGTGTAAGCTGTTGGTACGTACTTCTGAGTTGGTTGACTCTGTGCTCGCTGTTGTCCTTCATAGGGACCATCCGCTGGGACATGTGAGGAGATGGTGGCATCCTTCGGTTTACAGACCACTGGTGGACTTATCGACAATGGAGGAAAGACATGTGATCATCACATACAGGCTTGACCGTGCCACAATCCATGAACTGTGTACCCAGCTTGAGCAAGACCTTATGTCAGCTATCCGCCATCCCACAGGAATCCCCCCTCAAGTGCAGGTGCTGTCAGTGCTCCATTTCCTTGCAAGTGGGTCATTTCAAACAACAGTGGCCATAGCATCAGGGATGTCCCAGCCTATGTTTTCCAACGTGTTGTCCAGAGTGTTGTCTGCCCAGCCGAAACACATGCGGAGCTACATCGTTTTCCCTCAGGTGGAGGATTTGCCTACAGTGAAAGGTGATTTCTATGCCCTGGGACATATCTCGAACATCATAGGTGCCATTGATGGGACACATGTGGCTTTGGTCCCCCCCGCAGGAATGAACAGGTGTACAGAAACCGGAAGAGTTATCATTCGATGAATGTACATATGGTATGTTTGGCTGACCAGTACATCTCCCATATTAATGCCACATTCGCTGGCTCAGTGCATGACGCCTAGATCCTGCAGAATAGCAGCATCCCTTATGTGATGGGGCAACTCCAGAGGCACCGTGTGTGGCTATTAGGTGAGCACCTGGAAGCAAGTCAGTGGGAATGGTAGTCTCGGTCTGGGGATATCCCTACAGGTTAGTGTGTGTCTAACAGTTGTCGCTCGCCATTTGCAGGTGACTCTGGTTACCCCAACCTATCATGGCTTCTGACCCCAGTGAGGAATCCCAGGACAAGGGCAGAGGAATGCTACAATGAGGCCCATGGACAAACACGGCGGATAATCGAGCGGACCTTCGGCCTCCTGAAGGCCAGGTTCCGGTGCCTCCATATAACAGGTGGATCCCTATTCTACTCACCAAAGAAGGTGTGACAGATCATCGTGGCCTGTTGTATGCTTCACAACTTAGCTTTGCAACGACAGATGCCTTTTCTACAGGAGGATGGTCCAGATGGCGGTGTTGTTGCAGCTGTGGAGCCTGTGGACAATGAAGACGAGGAAGCAGAAGAAGAGGACATTGACAACAGGGACTCAGTGATCCTGCAATATTTCCAGTGAGACACAGGTAAGAATGCAAACCTGCCTACTACATGTACTTTAACATTACTACCTCTCTACTGTCTGTCGTTTTCACCCAGTGTATGGTCGTTGAGTTGTCACTTTCCCTTACGATTTCACAGATGTGGGTCCCGCTGTGTGACATCTGCTTTGATTCCTCATGGACTAGAGCTGTGTGACATAGGTATGTTGACATTACAATTGTAAGACCATTTTGCCACAGTAATTGATAATACACTATTTCGAAATCACAGACTGACTCCAGATTGTTTTGTGCTTCAAGGGTGTTTATTTAAGGGCTCAATATTGGAGGGGGTTGCAAAACGGGGAGGGGTGATGGTGGAGGTATGTCCATGGCAGAGTCCAGTCTATTGGTCTCACAGGTGCATTGCCCAAATGGGCATAGGAAGTGGAGCTGGGGATGGACAGGGTGACAAAGTGGGACAGAAAGATGACATTCAGGGTGGTCTCATTTCTTGGCGGGGGTCTTGGCATCATTCTCTGTCTTTGTCCTGGATCTCAGGGACCGTTTGTGGGGTGGTTTTCCCTCTGCAGGGGGTCGGGTGCTGGTGTGGTGGTCCTGTGGCGGTGCCTCCTGTCCACTAGCGCAGGCGGAGGTGGTGGGCAGTTCTTCGTCCAGGCTAGTGTCAGGGGCCCCTTGTTGTTCCACAGTGTCCCTCCTGGTGTTGAGTACTTCCTTCAGCCCCCCTACGATGGTGCCCAGGGAGGAATTGATGGCTCTGAGTTCCTCCCTGATGCCCAGATACTGTTCCTCCTGCAGCCACTGGGTCTCCTGAAACTTGGCCAGTACCGTTGCCATCGTCTCCTGGAAGTGGTGGTAGGCTCCCATGATGTTGGAGAGGGCCTCGTGGAGAGTGGGTTCCCTTGGCCTGTCCTCCCCCTGTCGCTCAGCAGCCCTTCCAGTTCCCCTGTGTTCCTGTGCCTCTGTCCCCTGAACGGTGTGCCCACTGCCCCCAGGTCCCTGTTGTTGTTGGGGTGGTGGGTTAGCCTGGGTTCCCTGTAGTGGTGGACACACTGCTGCTTGACGTGTCCTGGGGACAGAGGTCTGGGCCCACTGGGTGGGTGCTGTGCTGGTGTTTCCAGAGTGGGGAAGCTCTGTAGTGGCCTGTGACTGTGTGATGGAACCGACTGTCCCGAGGTCCCCGATGGGCCAGGCTGATCATCTAGATCCAGTTGGACAGAGCTGATGTCATCACTGTGGGCCTCTTCTGTTGGTTGTGTGGACATGTCTGGACCCTCCTGTGTGGTGACGTTGGGATCCTGCAGGGGTATAAAAGCATGATTATTGCATCTGTGTGTGCCATGGTGTGCAATGGGTGGTTGACCGTGTACCCCAGTGCTTGCATTCCTGTGTGGGACCTTGTGTGAGGATGGTTTAGGGGGGTGTATGGGTTTGTGCAGTGGGCATGCTTTGGTGTTGGTTGTCCATTCTTTGTTGTTGCATGCAGGGCTTGGTGTTGGGATGTGTGGTTTGTGATATTGGGACTTTTGTGAGGAGTTGGAGTGATGGGGGTGAGGGTGAGGGTGGGGGTATGTGATGGCATGCAGGTTGGGTGGGGGATGTAATAGTTAATATTTGATTTACCAGTGTCCATTCGTCATGCGAGGCCCTCAGGATACAGAACAGCCAAGACCTGCTCCTCCCATGTTGTTAGTTGTGGGGGAGGAGGTGGGGGTCCGCCACCAGTCCGCTGAACCGCAAGGTGGTGTCTTGAGACCACAGAACGCATCTTCCCCTGTAGGTCGTTCCACCTCTTCCTGATGTCATCCCTATTTCTTGGGTGCTGTCCCCCTGCATTGACCCTGTCCACGATTCTGCGCCATAGCACCATCTTCCTAGCAATGGAGGTGTGCTGCACCTGTGATCCGAATAGCTGTTGGTCTACCCGGACGATTTCCTCCACCATGACCCTGAGCTCGTCCTCCGAGAACCTGGGGTGTCTTTGCCGTGCCATGGGGTGGTGTGGGTGATGTGTGGGGTGGTGTGTGTGGTGATAAGTGTGCTGATATGTAGTGGTGTGTTGTGTGAGGTGTGTGGAAGTTATGTGGGTGATGGTGTTGTGTGCCTGTGGATGATAGTTTGTTGATGGTGGTGTCTCTCTCTGGCCTTCTCTCAGTGATTCTGGTCATAGGGGTTTGTGGGTGATGTGGGTGGGTGTTTTATATAGTATTGGGTGTTTGGGAGTGGTGTGTGTATGTGTATCAGGTGTGCGTATTTCGATTTGTCCAATGTGGCTGTGTTTTGTAAATGTGTGTGTATTTTGAGCGCGGCGGTGTGTACCGCCAATTGAATACCGCGGTGTGGATTTGTGGGTCGTGATAGTGTGGGCGTATTTCTGTTGGCGTGACAGTGGAGGTTTTGTTTTCGCCAGTTTATCACTGACCTTTGGTGTGGCGGACTTGTGTGGGTGTCTGAATTTTGGCGGATTCCGTGCTGTGGGTCATAATAGCTGTGGCGGATTTCCGCGGGCGCAGCGGTGTGTTGGCGGTGTTCTGCACGGCAGTAAGCGGCTTTTACCACCAATGTTGTAATGACCGCCTATATCCTTTATGTACAAAGGAACAGAGAAATAGAACTAAAGGTTCTGAAAACCCAGTAAAGAAAAAATGTAAAGGGGAAAAAGATTAAAAGATGTGATTAAAAGTTGACTCGGAATCAGATTTTGGAGTAGATATAGTGGAAGAAATGTTATCTACACATTCTCCACCATATGTGGAACCAACATCAACTGATGGAAATCAGCTGATAGGTAATGCAGTTGCAGCTACAGCTCCCATAAATCCAGATATTTCTGAATTTACTAACCACATGCATGCAGTACTGCCTATAAAAGTACAACCTGTATTGACTAAGCCGATTATGCCACAGCCAGGGATAGTTCAACCGATTGCTGCACAGCCTGTTACTATACAGCCTGTATCACAGAGAGCAGCTGCCAGTTCCCCATTCACAGAGTATATACACCAAATCATATCTCCATCAAATATTCTTATCAATATGGTCACAACTGCACAAGTTACTGGACTGGTTACTCAGCAAACATTACTTGCACAGATTACTCCACTTACAGTGGTTCAAAAACTAACTGAGAGTACTCTGTTAAATGGATTTATCCTGACTTCTCAGAATTCACAGATTTTAGTGGGACCCCACCACAGGCTCTTCAGACATTAGGGGCAGGAAGGCAGCTTGTCTTTATGATACAAACTGTACCAGGTGAAGGGAATTTAGACAGAGGTTTATTTATTCCTTGGTTTGAAGAAGCTGTTGGAAAGTGTATGAAAGGTGAGAATGCAGAAAGACTAAGCACTAGTACAAGTAAAGAGACTAGCCCAGTTTCTCAGGGTGAAAGACATTTAAATGTGACTCAACTCAAAGTGGAATTGAAATAAATTTCCAAGGGGATTTTCAAATTTTTTATCACACAGAACGATATTACGAAATAGAATTAGGGCCTCATTACCAGTTTGGTGGTTAGACCACCCGACCACCAGGTTGGCAGACCTGAAAAGATCGCCATTTTGGCAGTCTTTCAGGGCACCCTATTACAAGTTATATAGACAGTACCACCGACCGCCAACCAAAAAAGCAGCCACCAGTGGCACTGCGGCCTGGAACTAGGCAGTCCTACCTCTAGCACTGACAGCACCGTGACCAACCACTTACCTTATTACAAGCACACAGTCACTGTGGTGGTCCATCATTGTGGTCAGTCAATGACAGTCTTAACCATGGTGGTTTGCTGTAATTCACAACTGCACATTGGGTGAATTTGAAAACAATACAGATGATAAACATTACCACACTGGAAACACCTGCAAAGGACACTATGGCACACGTCCCTTCACAGACCACATTCCTTTGCATTTCCACTGCAAGACAAGTCTGAGCACCTTTTTTAATAGAAAACATAGATTAGGTACCCCTTTTTTATAAACCCATTGAACACCCTGCACACACTTTTGTCCATTCATACCCTCTTGCACTTCCCCTGTTTAGTAGGTCCTTGGGAAGCCCAGAAATCCCCATTTTACAAATGGGTTAAGAGTCAGAGTGGATACAATCAGAAGAGTAGAGCCACAATTGTTTGGAGTGCAAGTCCAGCATTCTCCTTTCAGCAGGGAAATGGAAATATGGGACAGGATTTTTGCCAGAGTGAATGCTGTAGGTACCACCCTGCATACAAGGGAGGACATCAGAAAGAGCTGTAGTGACCTCAGGGGCAAGGTCCGTTCACCAGTCACCAGGCACCAGATACAGGCAAAGACGACTGGTGGTGGCCCTCCAAGTGACCATTACATCTTTTTCTCTGGAAGGAGAAGGTCTTGGCCATCCTGCATCCTGATGGCTTGACAGGAATACCAGGGGGATTGGAGTCTTGTAAGTCACAACACAAAAGGTGCCACCAAGATGCTAGGTCATACATGCTGACAGCTCACCTTTTCGCCTAATTTCCTGTTAATCCACTCACCAGCCTAGTGTTCCCCTGTGCAAAGATCTCTATTTGGCAACTCACAATTGAAGTGTGCTCACCTAGGGAGATGACATGTGTGTAGTGTTTGTAGTACAGGGACTGACATGACTGCAATTCCCAGCAGGCACTGTTTCTATAGTTCCAAACACCAGTCCAGTGTTCACTATCCAAATAACCCTGTTTCTGATCCATTAATTTAATTGAGTACACATGGGGGCATAACATTTGTCAAATATGCGTAGTACAGGGACTGACATGACTACAACTCCCAGGAGGCACTATTCCTGTAGCCATAAACAATAGCACAGTGGTCACATGCTACAATATATCTAGTAGTGAACTCTCAATTTAAGTGTACTAATCTGGGGGGGTCATTGGTCAAGTCTGTGTAGTAGAGAGAGTGACCTAATTGCAACTCACATGAGGCCCTGTTACTGTGACTCCATCCACCAGCACAGTAGGCACAAGCCCAAATACATCTGTTTCACACTTATCAATTGAAGTGAACTCACCTGGGGGATAACAATTGTATAGAATGTGTAGTAGAGAGAGTGCCCTGACTGCAACTCACAGGAGGCCCTGCTACTGTAACTTTAACCACCATTAGAGTGGGCACATGCCCAAATACATCTGTTTAACTGAAGTAGACTCACCTGGGAGGATAACATTTGTATAGTGTGTGTAGTAGAGAGATTGACATGACTGCAACTCCCAGGAGGCCCTCTTTCACTAACTCCAACCACTAGCCCAGTTTTCTCTTATCTAAAGACCCCTGTTTGTCAACTCCCAAATTATGTTTACCCACATAGGGGTTATGACATTTGTCAAGTGTGTGAAGTAGATGGAATAACCCGACTCATAGGAGGCATTATTTCTCTGACTCCATAAAACAGAACAATTCACATTTATATAAAGACCCCTGTTTGGTAACTCTCAATAAATGTTTACTCAGCTGGGAGGGTACTATTTGTCAAATGGGGGAAGTAGAGGGAGTAATAGGAATACTAAGGTCAGGAAGGCTCTGTGTCCGTAAAACCAAGCTCTAGACCAGTGTCCTCTTGTCCAAATATCATTGTTTGGTAACTCTCAATTGACGTGTACTCACCTGGGAGGATACCATTTGTAAAGTGTGTGTACTAGAGAGAGTGATCTGACTACAACTCCCAGCAGACCTTGTGTCTGTAACTCCAAACACCAGCACAGGGTTCACTTGCCCAAATACACCTGTTTGTAATCACTCAAATGCTGTTCACCTACCTGGGAGTATAACATTTGTCAAGTGCTGGGAAGTAGAGGGAGTGACCTGACTGCAACTCCCAGTAGGCCCTGTATCTGTAACTCCAAACACCAGCCCAGTGGTCACTTGCCATATACCCCTGTTTGTCAACTCCCAAATGAAGTATTCTCAGCTGGGGGGATACCATATATATAATGTGTATAGTACAGGTAGTGACCTGACAGATAAGCTAAGGAGGATCAGTTATTCTACTCACCAGCCCAGTGTCCTTTTCTCTGAAAACCCCTGTTTGGAAAAACACACTTGGGCTGTATTCACCTGGGAGGATAATATTTGTATAGTATGTGTATTACATTGAGTTACATGACTGCAACTCCCAGGAGGCTCTCTTATTGTCACTCCAACCACCAGTCCAGTGTTCTCTTCTCCAAAACCCTTGTTTGGTTACTCACAAATGAAGTGTACTCTCATAGGGGATAACATTTATCAAGTGGGTGAAGTAGAGGGAGTGGCATGAATGCTAAGGCCAGGAGGCTCTGTTTCTATAACTCTAAATACAAGCCCAGTGTTCACTTGCCCAAATACCCATGTTTATTAACTCTTAATTGAAGTTTTCTCACTTCAGAAGATACCTTGGTATAGTGGTGAGAAGTAAAGGGAGTGACTTGAATGCAAAGCCCAATAGGCCCTGTTTGTCTTACTCCAATAACAAGTCCAGTGTTCATTTGCCCAAATCCATCTAATAGTAAACTCTCAAATGAAGTTTACTCACCTGGGAGGATAACATGTGTCAAGTGTGTGTAGTATAGAGAGTGACATGACTGTAACTCCCAGGAGGTACTATGTGAGATAACAGGTCTGATTGCAGAGCCCCCCTAACTTTTTGCCCCCATTTTCCACTTTTGGCTGGTGTTTTCCTGACTCTGATGGTGCCCTGGGTATTGCTAACCAGTCCCAGGGCCTGTGCTCTGTGTAAAATCAATATGCAAATTAGGCTAATTATAATTGGCTAAGTCAACCTACCTATAAGTCCCTAGTATATGGTAGGGCATGTAGGTTTAGGGACCACAGCATAGGTAGTGCACCCATAGGTACACTGCTGAGGTGCCCAGTGTCATTGTAAAGGCAGGCCTGCCTTGCTGGCTGATTTTAAATTAAAGTTATATGCAAATTCGACTTTGGAATTAAAAGTAGTTCCAAAGTCTTAAACTACCTTATTTTTACATATGTCACCCCTAAGGTGTGCCCTGTGTGCCCCTAGGGATGAGTGCCATGTAACTATAAGCAGGGACCTTATAAAAGTAGTTTTATAAGCCCTGGTGAGGTAAAAACAGCTACATTTGTTTTTTCCCTCATTGTAGTGAATGGCCTTCATAGGCTAGAATGGGGAGACTTTATTTTAATTTTAGTCCCCTTAAATGACAGATACAAAGAGTTTGGTATCAAATTAATTGTTATAATACATCCCACAACTTCCAGTTGCAGGATTTAATATAACTTGTTCAGGTAAAGAGTTTTAAACTTTACCTGAAAAGTTGCCAATTTCAGCCCTTCATTGTTTTTGCTGCTGTGCTCTGATTGGCCAGTCTCTGGCAGCCTGGCCAGGCTGCCTTGATGAGGTGTGAAGTGGCCTGGCTTCACACAATGAGATGTGCCTGTGGGAGGGAATTTCCTCTCAGAAGATGGTGAGGCAGGAAGGGGGAGGGCTGCCAAACTGGTCTTCAAAGGCAGAGAAGGACATTTGGAGCAACCCAGCAACACCCCCACATCCTGCAACCCCAGACAACTAGGTGCCCCCTTGATAAGATTAGGAGAGGGCAGGAAAGGGGTGTGTTTATGATTTTTAGCCACACCAGTGGGTGAGCTGAGCTCAGCCAGATGTAACCTCCAAAAATCATTTTCATTTGCCTCCTGGGATTGGTTTTTGCCACACTTCCCAAAAAGTGGTCATCACAGGGAAAAGGACCCTGTGTCTGATTGGAGAATCAGGACCCCCCTGCTTTTCACCCAGGAGCAAGGATAAAACTGGCAGACCTGCACTCACACCTCAGTTCCCTACCACATCCCTACCAGGAAGAACTACAGAAGAAGAAGGACTGCACCAGCTGCACACTTGGGCTTCACCACAAGGACTTTGCCTGGCTTCAACTGGTTCAAGGAGGGACTCCCTGTTTGCTACAGGTGAAAAATTGCTAAACAGAGTCCCCTGCACCAACTCCTGAAGAAATCAACCAGCTGACCACTGCCCAGTGGCCAAAAAGGAGTTTGCACCAGGTGCATTCTGGGAGTTGTAGTCCACACCCCCAAGGATCATCTCAGAGCTTATGGACCCTTGAGGTGAGCAGTGGACCCCAAAAGAACCTCAAAAGAACATCTTGGAAAAGACCCAGAAGTTTAGGGAAGTTTGGAGAACTTTTAAAAAAAAAGCTCCATAGAGGGACCGACCCGCCGCTGCAACTCTAGCCGGCTTGCCTCAACCGCGACCCGGACTGATTTGCAGGTTTGTCCCGGTGAAGAAAATCTCCAAAAAAGAGACTAAGGCCAATATTTATACTTTTTTAGCGCCGCATTTGCGCTGCTTTTTGACGCAAAAGCGGCGCAAACTTACAAAATACAATGGTGTTTTGTAAGTTTGCGCCGCTTTTGCAACAAAAAGCGGCGCAAATGCGGTGCTAAAAAAGTATAAATATGGGTCTAAGTCCGAACGTACAAAGTTGACCGGGACCTCCCAGCCAGTGTATCTGAGGAGGGCTCCAAGGACGTCAGATCATGATCCAAGTTTGCCCCGGTCAAAGGATTTTCACCCCGAAAAAACGACTAAGTCCGAAGGTAAAAATCTCCACCAAGGGCTCCCGCGACGTGTATCCGAGGAAGAGTTCCAGGAGGTTGGATTTGACTGGCAGGTTCGTCCCGCTGAAGAAAATCTTCAGAAAAACAACTAAGTCCGAAGGTAAACTTTTGACCAATGCCTCCCGCGGACTGTAGCCGAGCCGGGCTCCATCGCGGTCGGCCTTAAACTTTGACTTTGCCCCGGTAGAGGTGCAACCAGATGACCCGATTGGCGCTTTTTGTTTCTAGGCGCTGGAAAACAATAATTCTTTAAAAATTCATACCTTTGGTTCCCCTTATACGATTTTATTGGTTTTTCTGTCAATTTAAAGATAAAAATATAATCAATTTTTATAAATTGATTTTGGATTTTTAAACTGTTTCCTGTGTTTTATTTAATTACTGTTTTGTGATATTTGAATGCTTTACACTCTGGGGGTCATTCTGACCCTGGCGGTCATTGACCGCCAGGGTCAACGACCACGAGAGCACCGCCAACAGGCTGGCGGCGCTCTCAAGGGCATTCTGACCGCGGCGGTTTGGCCGCGGTCAGAAAGGGAAAACCGGCAGTCTCCCGCCGGTTTTCCTCTGCCCTCAGGAATCCTCCATGGCGGCGCAGCTTGCTGCGCCGCCATGGGGATTCCGACACCCCATACCGCCATCCTGTTCCTGGCGGTTCGCCCGCCAGGAACAGGATGGCGGTATGGGGTGTCATGGGGCCCCTGGGAGCCCCTGCAGTGCCCATGCCAATGGCATGGGCACTGCAGGGGCCCCTGTAAGAGGGCCCCACAAAGAATTTCAGTGTCTGCCTAGCAGACACTGAAATTCGCGACGGGTGCAACTGCACCCGTCGCACCTTCCCACTCCGCCGGCTCCATTCGGAGCCGGCTTCCTCGTGGGAAGGGGTTTCCCGCTGGGCTGGCGGGCGGCCTTCTGGCGGTCGCCCGCCAGCCCAGCGGGAAACACAGAATCACCGCAGCGGTCTTAGGACCGCGGAGCGGTGTTCTGTCGGGGGAACTCTGGCGGGCGGCCTCCGCCGCCTGCCAGAGTTGGAATGACCCCCTCTGTCTCCTAAGTTAAGCATTGTCGCTTGTTGCCAAGCTACCAAGGGTTGCACTGGGTTTAATTTACTGAGACCTAACTGGACCTAAGTGGAGGTTAGTGACCTATTGCTAAGTGTAGGTACTTACCTGCCCTTACCAATAACCCATTTTCCAACACACTGTTTGTCTAAAGTCAAACACTAGAACAGTGTTTACTTTTCCAAAGACCCTTGCTTGCTAACTCTCAATTGGCTGTTACTCATGTGGGAGTGACCAATAAACAGGTCATGCCCAACTTAGAGATGTGTCTGTCTACCTAGCTCCAACTTGACCTGCTAACCCAAGTTGAAACTATTGAGAAAAGGAATGATACCTTGACCAGTGTGTACAACAAGTATTCCTAAGGCCTCAAGATGCATCACCAAATTGGTATTGGCAGCAGACACATTCATATTGCACGATGTGCATGATGTCTCCCGTCACATATACAACAAAGTCCTGCTTCTGCTTGCATCACATTGAACTAGGCCTCCAAAAGGTGCAAAGCCATATGTTGCCTGCCCACTCTTTTGCCTGCACTGGTAGCAAGATATCATTCTCAGCCCATCCTCCCAAGTGCTAATGATCTGCACATTAAAGGAGCAGTCCAGTCAAAAATACTTGACATCCTACACAAATGTCATGTCAATACAACCAATACCATGTGTACTTGTCACAATTGGATTAACTTCAACTTAACTTTCTTCAAGGTCTATGCTTACTGTAACGCTAAACTGTTGGAGGTAGATGTCACAATACAACAGTAACATTGTTTGTTTCATATCAACAGGCTGAGCTGCCACTGGATACACTTAGGCCACAGAAGAGAATGCCACTACCCCCTGCATGATGCCCTCAGTGAAAAAGACACTCCTGGATGTCTGGGGAACCTGGTCAGACACCAACAGTGAGTCTCACCGTGGCCACATCAGCACCTCCCAGCCTAGTTGCCTCAACATCACAGTCAGCCATTCACTCCCCGACCTGTGTACCAAGGACAGTGTCTAACATCTTGTGCCTACCAGTCCTGGATCCTGAGTTGCAGTGCAACACTTCAGGCAATGAGGTTCCAGGACCCAGTTGGAGAGGGCACCTTGTGGCAACGGTACAGGCCTGTGGGGGTAAGGAGCATGGAGGGATGCAGTGGGCCAGCGGGGTGAAGCCACTAGGGCTGCTCCTGGACAGGACACCATCAGCCATGTCTTGGGGCTCTATCAGAAGTCCCAAGACATGATGGGCCAAGTTTTGTCCAAACTCCAGGAAAATAAGCAGCTACAGAGAGACATGCATAGGGTCATGTGACAACAGATGGAGGCCCACTATACCAAAATGGCCTCCTTAACAGGGGTCATGAGGAACATAGTAATAGTCCTCAGCAGGGCTATTAAAAAACAATCTTCCCCTTCTTTTGGCTCATCAACACCAGGCACATCAACATACGTGCCAGCCACTGGAAGGAAGGCCCGCCAGAGAAAGAACCCGCCCCAAACAACCCTGCCTCTGCAGCAGCAGATCCCCCCAACACAAGCGGGGACATCCAGCAAAGAATCCAGGAGGTGCAGATGGCAAAGAAACCCACCACTGCCAGTAAGTGACCTCCTCCTTTGTGTGCCACACATTCACTCTGTTGACTGATCCTCTACTACCTACCAGTTGCAAAGAAAGGGGCACTCTGGG
Organism: Pleurodeles waltl; assembly: GCF_031143425.1. NCBI lineage: Eukaryota > Metazoa > Chordata > Amphibia > Caudata > Salamandridae > Pleurodeles > Pleurodeles waltl. The sequence continues at coordinate 1,017,272,602 of NC_090447.1, read as the reverse complement.
CTTTGGACTCCCAATGGTGTGGCAACTACTCCAATGATTTCATTCACTATGAGTGACACATTCACTTTTCTTTTTTTTGCTCCTTTCTTTCCAAATTGTATTTTCCGCATTAGCATTGTAATAAATTCACCCATCGCAAACTCATTTCTTGCTTGCCTAATTTTCACATTTTGCTAAGTAGATATCTAAGACCACGTGAATCATATATTGAAGACACAAGCTACTTGTACAAGTAGGGTTATTGTACAGGTGCACAGTGTCCTGCTGTGGATCACAACTGTTAGACTTTTCATCCTTGGCGTGGTCTCCCTTAACTTTTTGCCTCTGTTCCCCAGGTTGTTGATGGGTGCTGGACTCTGATTTTATTGTTTTCGTTACTCTGGGCACTTTACCACTGCTAACCAGTGCTAAAGTGCAAGTGCTCCTGTTTAAAATGTGTACGTAATTGGTTCTCCATAATTGGCATATTTGTTTTACTGTTACGTCCCTAGTAAGGTGCACTAGAGGTGCCAGGGCCTGTAAATCAAATGCTACTAGTGGGCCTGCAGCACTGGTTGTGCCACCCACATAAGTAGCTCTGTAATCATGTCTCAGACCTGCCACTGCAGTGTCTGTGTGTGTATTTTTACACTGTATATTCGACTTGGCAAGTGTACCCACTTGCCAGACCTAAACCTTCTCTTTTCTTACATGTAAGGCACCCCTAAGGTAGGCCCTATGTAGCCCCAAGGGCAGGGTGCAGTGTATGGATAAAGTAGGACATATAGTAATGTGGTTTTTATGTCCTGACAGTGAAATACTGCCAACTTAGTTTTTCACTGTTGCAAGACCTGTCTCTCTCATAGGATAACATGGGGGCTACCTTTAAATATGATTAAAGTGTAGATTCCCCTAGAGAGTAGATGGACATGTGGAGTTTGGGGTCCCTGAACTCACAATTTAAAAATACATCTTTTCGTAAAGTTGATTTTAAGATTGTGCGTTTGAAAATGCCACTTTTAGAAAGTGAGCATTTTCTTGCTTAAACCATTCTGTGACTCGACCTTGTTTGTGGATTCCGTGTCTGGGTCAGTTTGACAGTTGGGTTGTTTTTCACCTCGCACTAGACAGTGACACAAAGGGGGCTGGGGTGTAACCTGCATTTCCTGATTAGCCATCTCTGCTAGGAGGGAGGGGTGGAAGGGGTCACTCTCATCTGAAAGGACTATGCCTGCCTCTGACAATGCCGGCTCCAACCCCCTGGTGTGTGTCTGATGCCTTGCCTGGGCAAGGCAGGATTTCACAAGTAGGTGTGAGTCCCCTTTGAAGAAAGGTGACTTCAAAAACTAAAATGGGTATAAGAAGGGCACCCAAATCTACAGACTTGAGAAACACTTCTGGAACCAAGAGGAACCTCTGCCTGGAGAAGAGCTGATAGCTGAGGAAGAAGTGCTGCCCTGCCTGTGACTGTGCTATGTGGAGCTTTCCTGCAGTGCTGCTTCTGCCAGAGTAAGAGGGCAGAGACTGGACTTTGTGTGCCTTCCATCTTGTGAAGAAATCTCCAAGGGCTTGATTTAGAGCTTGCCTCCTGTTGTTTGAAGTCTCAGGGACAGCAAAGACTTCTCTCTGCCAGCACCTGGAGTCTCTGGAGAGACTCCTGCTCTGACAAGTGGTGCCCTATCCAGTCCCTGGGCCCTAGAAAGGAAAGCTGGTGGAATCCAAGGAAATCGACTTCGGACCGACGCCGCTGCTGAATCCGGTAACGCCGCCTGCACCTGACGCCGTGACCTTCGCTGGAACGCGACGCTCTTCGCAGGCCCAACGCCGCAGCAGCCCCGCTGAAGTCCGCGACGCCGCTCGAAGTGCACGGATTCAATGTTTCGCACAGACGCGGCGATTCCCCACTTCGCGCATCGGATTGTTTTCACTCTTCACCAAAGGTACTGTACTTGGGGATCTACACGACTCCGTGTCCGGCGCCGCTGGTGTTGGCTTGTTGGGAACGACTCCGTCACGACGCCGTGTTATCATCTCATAGAAGCATTTTTTGTTTCTAAGCGCTATTTTTGAGTTTAATCTTTAAAAATTCATAACTTGACTTGTGTATGTTGGATTTTTGTCGTTTTGGTCTTGTTTTGTTTAGATAAATATTTCCTATTTTTCTAAACCGGTGTTGTGTCATTTTGTAGTGTTTTCATTAAGTTACTGTGTGTGTTGGTACAAATACTTTACACCTAGCATTCTGAGGTTAAGCCTACTGCTCTGCCAAGCTACCAAGGGGGTAAGCAGGGGTTAGCTGAGGGTGATTCTCTTTTACCCTGACTAGAGTGAGGGTCCTTGCTTGAACAGGGGGTAACCTGACTGTCAACCAAAGACCCCATTTCTAACTTTGGTGATCAGCGGTTGGGATTTGGACTTGTATTTGTGCTTGACATACAGTAATTAAGTGTACACTATTGTTTGAGTTCAGACCACTACGTGACCACATACTACTAGTCTTGTGATTTTTGTTTTTTTTCTATTTGTACTGTTTTTGCTCTGCATTCAGTTTCTTTTTTCGCTGATCCGGTGATTGACTTTTCTGGAACTTCATTTGAGAACTTGCTTTTCTGCATTTGGAACGTTGCACTCTTTTAACCTTTTATCATGTCTCTACTTGGAGATGCATCAGTTGAAGCTGTTTTTGACCTGAAGCAAATGGATAGTTATAACAAGGCTCAGCTAAAGCAGTTTTGTAAAAATTTTGGTTGGCCCATTAAGAGCTCTTCCAAGAAGGATGAGCTGAAAAAGGCGCTGAGGGCCTGGGTGGCAACCAGAAGCACTGGAGGGCACACTGAGGATGAGGAGGAGGATGAGGATGAGGAGGGAGAGCAATCAGTACATAATGGTATAGTGGGGGGACCTGTTATTCCCAGGGAAAGAGTCTCTAGGGCAAGTAGCAGTGTATCCTCCAAGGGTCTGACACCTGAAGAGTTACAGGACAGACAGGCAGAGAGGGAGTACCAATTGGAGCTGAAAAAGCTCAGTCTAGAGATGGAACAGAGAAGGCTGGCCATTGAGGAAAGGAAGTTAGCAATGGCTCATGAGCTCAGTTTAAAAGAGATAGATCAGAGGAGTCAGCCCAGTAGGGATGGTGGCAGCAATCCTACAGTGCAGCCTGAGAGAAGGGTACACATCCCAAAAGACCTTGTGAGGGATTATAAGAGGGATGATGATATCTACTTGTGGTTCAAGGGTTATGAGTCAGCTCTCCACATGAACCTGGTCCCTGAAGCTCATTGGGGGGCAGCCCTGTGGAAGCATTTTGAGGCAGAGGGGAGGGACACACTGACAGCCTTAGGGGATGCTCAGGATCTCACCTACCCTGTCATGAAGGAGGCCTTACTTACCAGGTATGGTCTCACCCCTGAGCAGTAAAAGGAGAAGTTTAGATCCTACAAGAGAAAGGAATCCCAAACATGGTTGGAATGTGTTGATTCTTTTTGCAGGTCACTGGATGGTTGGGTGAAGGGCAGTAAGGTAAACACGTATGAGGGGCTTTACAATTTAATTGCTTGGGAGCACTTGTACAGTTTATGTTTTCCAGAGCTGCGCCAGCACCTCATTGACAGCAAGCTGACTGACCCCAGGAAGCTTGCACAGGAAGCGGACTGCTGGGAGAGCACCAGGGTCCAAAAGAGGTATGGGGGAGACCACGCCAAGGGTGGGCAGGGTCCCTCTCAGAAGAAAGGGGGGGGTAAGGGCAAACAGGGGGAGTTCTCTAAAGGGCCCCAAACTGATTCCCAGGTAAGGATTCCCAACCCCCCAGTGAAAAGAAGCCATGGTTGTCCAAAGGGAAGCCAGTGGCAGGTGGTCCCCCACGTAAGTGCTATGCATGTGACCAGGTGGGTCATGTGAAGGGGGACCCCAAATGCCCCAAAAGTACACCGGCACCCACTGGTGCACCGTCCCAGGGTTTGGCCAGTGTAGCGCTTGGGGAGGAGTTGGTTTCAGGTGGGTGGGAACCAGCAGAAATTACCCTTGTCTCACTAGGGGACAGTGAGATGGTCCAGAGAAACCTAGTGCCTGATAACACTAAGAAGTACAGGCAATGGGTGACCAACAATGGACAGAGGGTGGAGGCTCTGAGAGACACAGGAGCCAGTGTGACTACAGTGAGGAGTCACCTGGTGTCTGAAGAGCAGATTGATCCCCGGGTACTTCACCAAGTAGTTGCGGTAGACAACTCTGAGCGCCTCTGCAGAGTGGCGCAGGTTCCCTTTGAATGAGGGGGGGTCTCAGGTTCCTGGAAAGTAGCTGTGAGTCCAACCATGCCTGTTGATTGTTTGCTAGGTAACGACCTGGAGGATTCCCCTTGGAAGGAGGTGGAACACAGGTCTCACTTGGAGATGTTGGGTCTGCCTGGGTGGGTATGTGTATCCACCCGGTCTATGGCAGCCAATCAGGGTAGTCAAGAGCCCCTGGAGCCTGAAACAGTAGCCCAGGGGACCGCCAAGAAGAGGAAGGGCAGGGGGCGCGGGAAACCGGCCCCCGAGGATCCCACGGTCCGGGAGGAGGCGGAGCTTGAGGGTGACGCCCCGGAACCTGCAGGGGAGCAGGTGGCTGAACTGGGGGAGGTCCCTGAGCTGTCGCATTGGCAGCAGGAA